>NW_006436809.1:926319-927264 GCF_000325575.1 Pteropus alecto | reverse complement strand
GAGTGGTGTGAGGAGCAGCCATGTGGGTCCCGGGGGAGGGGGGTGCACGTGGGGGAGTCCCAGCAGGGGCAGGTGCCCTAAGACAGGAATGGGCAGTGTCCAGGGGCAGATGTGAGTAGAGACAGTGAGCCAGACTGAAAGAGGTGGGGTGAGGCCAGGGCTGTCAGAGGGGCCCTGCCATGGGGAGCTGGAAGGGGCTGGTGAGGGCCTGGGAGTTCATGCTGCCTAAGAAGGGAGACACTGGAGTGTCAGGTGGGATGTGGTGCTGAGGGTATGTCCTAAGTCACATTTAAAAGATGACTTGGTCTGTTACGTGAGTAAAGGGCGTGAGAGTCAGCAGGGAGCCCAGCTGCAAGGTCGCCCTGTTTACTTGTAGTGAGAACATTCTGTATGGAAGCAGCAGAGATGTGAGAAGTGACTGGATTCAGTGTTGGTACAATTTAAGACGGTGTTAACCACATATTTATTTACTGACCTTAATTCGACAGTTGATTCAAGGTAGCTTACTGCTACAAACCCAATGTAAGATACATGGGTTATTTAAAAATAAAACCAAGGAACATATAAATTTTTAAATGTTAAGGCTGTGATAAAGTAAGAATATTACCAGGATAGCTGGAATATCAGAAACATTTGCAGCAATGGAGCAAATATATTTATGTATGCACGTGTGTTACTTTTTAGTATATATTTATGCCTAATGTAGTATGTATATATGACTATATAAATTATAAAATTTTTATATAAGTAGCTAATTACATATTTATATTTTGTATGTATATTTGCATTTAAAATACATATCTGTATATGTATACATAGAAGAGAGAGATAGATATCGATTTAGTTGAAGGAATTGACTCATGATCGTAGAGACTGTCAGTAGTTTAAGGACAGGATCATGTGATTTTAGAGACTGTCAAGTCCAAAATCTGTAGGGTGAAGTAG
>NW_006436809.1:910673-925402 GCF_000325575.1 Pteropus alecto | reverse complement strand
AGTGCCTCGCATTGGCCAGAAAAGTCACTGCAGAATTTGGTCTGTTGTTTTGTTTTCTGTCAGGATAAATTTGGTAAATCAGTAGGAGTGAGATACCTACTTTGCAAAGGATAAGTATTCAGTCTCCTCCTAGTCTGATCTCATCACCAGTGTCCTGGAGAAGGGAGCCAGGCACCAAACATTCTTGAAACTTCTTTAGATCAGAACGTCAGTCTCAAAAGCCTTTGACCTTTTGCAAAAGCAATGAATACTCAAGAAGCAAGATTTGCCCAGACTTTGTTTAGGACCCCAGGACGCTATGGCACCTTGGGTTTCAAATTTGACGTGAGTATAGATGTGACAGGGTCCCCCGTGCCTGCATTCAGTCTTGCATTTCTTTTTATTATAACCTGCACATTGAGTGTTTGTTACATATCTGTCTACTCCACTAAAACATCCCTTTCAGAAGCACTTTAAGAAAGATTCCATACTATCGAAATGGGAAGGATTATCTTAAAAGACAATTTCTGGTGTTGGATTTAATTAAAATGTTGGTTTTTAAAAATCTGTAATTCATTAAATTTGAGGCTTAGTTTCATAACATTTAAAACTGAAATATTCTTTCCCAGACCCTCATATAAATCCAAATTTATACTAAAAGATAAAATTCCTACATTTCAGAGAAAGTGAAAGTCACCAGCGTTATCCCATTCCCTGGTGATACTACCGTCAAAACTTTGGTGAGAAATCTCCAGGTTTTCCTTTATTTAAAACATTTATTTTGTAAGTGGTATAAGTGGCATAATTCAGCACGTTCTTAACCTTTAAAAAAGCTTGAATATGTACTGGGCACATCTTTTCAGAGCAATACATTAAACTCTATTTTACTCTTTCTAATGGATGTATAGCATTTTATGACATGACTTATCTCTGGAGACGTTGGAATGTTCTCCATCTTCACAGTGGTAATGGTGACAAGGGTGTGTACAATTGCCAAAGCTCAACCAGCTGTGCATTTCAAATAGATGCATCTTACTGTATGTAATGTGGGTCCCAACAAAGTTGCCTTTAAACATATTATTCTCTTTGAAATGTGTGCTTTGTTAATAAACAAAACACTGTTCTTGTTGCTAAGAGATACATCTTGCCACATCTGGAGGTAAAGGGTCTTGATGTTGCTATTTACTCTCAAATGGTCTGGTGGTAACTGTAATAGATGTCTATGTATTCAGAGAAATATCAAACAGCTATGGTGAAATGTCAATAAATAACTGAGAAAGGTTAGACGTAATATTACATCTTTTAAAATTTATTTCCCTCTTAGCTTTTTTTCTCTCCTTTTCTTTTTCTCTCTTCCTTTCTCTCACTGTCCCTCTTCCCTCTCACCTTTTCCACTCTCTCCATTACATCTTATCTCTGCATATTCGAGCCTCCTGGTCAGAACAGGTGACTGAGTTCTCTTGGGACAGGTCAGGGACAGAGACTGGAGAGGGCGCTGGTCAAACCATTTTGTGGACCGTCCATGAGTGGAAATGTCCTTGGGGTCTGGCCCTGGTGTAGCTCTTCCCTGTGTTGTGGACCCTTTGTTGGAGTGGCTCATGCCCAGATGGACTTCCCAGGTAAAGTGTCCTTTAAGCCTCAAGGCCAACATTTTTGGAGAATCCAGCCCAGGCATTTGGAATCTTAGAGTCTCAGATTCCTAAGCTGAGAAAATGAAAAGAATCCATCCCACTCTCTCATTGTGGTGGGAATAAAATTACATGGCAACCAGTAATCTATAAATTGATGGTATTCCTAGTACTGCCTTTATTGCTCAGCTCACCCCTAGAATCCAAGGATTGTGGATGAAGATTTCACTTCTTCCCTCCAGAGGAGCCATTGGTAGAGATTTCTGAGTTGTGAAGTCCAAAGGAGAGACTTTGCTTGAAGCTCAGTTGGGAAAAAAGATTTGGACTTCTGTTCATTAAAATTTTATTTCAGATGTTTTAAAACTTCGTGATAGGTATTTTATCCTATTGAGAAGTAAAACATGTTTAATTATAGACAATATAAAAAGTTTTTAGAAGTGGGAAGATGGGAAACCACCTATTATGTCCACTTGGAGGATCACTGTGAGCCCTTTGACTAGCAGCTCTTCACAGACGTCACGTTACCATCACAGGCCCCTGTAGCTGTGCTTGGCAGCCGCCCTGAGTTCTACAAGTTGTTTTCTGCGTGCCCGCATGTCCACAAAGGACTACGCAGCTATAGTCACGCACGATGAGTTATTTCAAATCTTGCTTTTGAAAACTATGTAATTATCAATGAGACATACCATGTGATATTACAAATTCTTCTTAAACACTTTTTTTTACCAGCTGTATACTGCTTCCTAAAAGGATATAACCACTCTACTTATGTATCTTTTTTAAAAAATTTTTTCATTAGTTTCAAGTATACAGTACATTGGTTAGACATCTATATAGTTAGTAAAATGATCCCCCCAATTGCTCCCTCCCTCCTCTGACCCTCCACTTAGCCAATGTATTAATGCTAATTGCATTCGCTATGCCATGCTCCCCATCCTGTGACCATCCATCAGCCACTAATTTGCACTTCTTTAACCCTTCACCTCATTGCCCCAGCTCCCCAAACCCTCCTCCCCTCTGTCCATCACCAAATTGTCCACTATATTTGTGAGTCTGTTTTTGATTAGTTTGTTCTTTTTATTCCTTAAATTCTGCATATAAATGAAATCATATAGTGTTTATCTTTCTCAGTCTGACTTAAATACCTTCTAGATTCATCAAAGCAATGTCGTTTTCTATTCTCTTCCTTTTCATATGTAGGGGTCTTGTTTTCTTATCCTTTTACCCATCTTTTGGTTGGAGCACTTAATTCTTTTCCATTTAAGATACTTATCGATAGGAATGTAGTTGTTACCATTCTTTATTCCTGTTTTTGATACATGGGATGCAGATGAAGGACCAAGGTAAGAACTAGCCCCTTCCCTGAACTGTAGATGGCTGATGGGTGGATCAATCAGCCACTTGGCACGGGTCCTAGTATTCCTAAAGTTATCTGTAGCTTTTCCCCTGAAGACCCCTGCATGTGCAGAAACTTCTCTTTAGAAATGAAAACAGAAAAAAAGTGCTCCAGCACCATGGTGTGGTGAGAAGACTCCATTATTTCTCCCTTTAAATTTATAACAATTCGGACAACTAGACCTCAACAAAGGATCTCCTGCGTAACACATAAACATGCCAGAAAGATCCATACATCAGGATATTTGAAGGTGGGCAGATTGGAATAAGTAGGGGAGGTGGGAGGGGGAGGACAGGGACAGTTGCCGCAGATGCAGTTCAGCACCCACCACAGCTCCAGCGAGCACTGTAGCAGTGGAAAACTGGGGCTGCGGTCCTCGCACCATGGTCTGGATTTCACAAGGGGCAGAAGCAATGGTCCCTCGATAAAAGTCACCTCTCTTCCTCACTCCTGATCATGGAAGACCTGGGTAGAGGTGGCTGGGATGCTTAAAGAGCACAGCATTGCTGTTACTGGAAGGGGGCAGAACTGCCAGAGAGTGAATTTACCTCCCTTGCCCCACCATCCTGGCAGAGCCAGGTAGAGAAAACTGAGACATCTTAAACAGTACAGTGGGGCCAGGAAATTATGAACTTGACCCTTGCCCCACCCATCCTGGCAGAACTCAGCAGAAGCACTGAAAACACCTCCAAAAACAAAGCAAAGCCAGCAATGATTAGTAATAAGAAGGCAGTGCTGGGAGCTCATAAAACCAGTCCTCCACCACATGCCACATTCCCCCCACCAGTGACAGGGCCCTGTAGCTAAGGCTACTGGTCACAAAGAAGACACCTACCATCTCAGTGGGTATACAGCATTTTCCTTAACCTAGGTGACACCGCTTCACCCCAATCCCAGAGGTGTGAATAGTGCAGGTAAGAGAAAATAAAAACTTGCACTATAGCACCATCTAGGGGGAAGGAAATGAAACTACCCTACCTATCAACCTGCTCCTAAATAAGAGCTCATTACCTCAAACGTGCAGGCGGAGAAACAATCCATCAAATACCATAACAGCCAAGGTAGCATGGGAACACAGAAAGAAAATGAAAAGTCTCCAGAAATTCAACTCAAAGTCATGAAAGGCTGTGACTTAAATGACAGAGAACTTAAGATAGCAATTATTTTGTTTTAAATGCTCAATGAGATACAAGAGAACTAAAAGTTCAATGAGCTAAGGAAGAATATTAATGAATAAAGGGAGTGCTTTGCCAAAATGATTGAAACTATTTAAAAAACCCAAACAGATATTCTACAGCTACAGAACTCAATGAATGAGATGAGAAATGCATTAGGGACTACATGAAATTCAGTACTCCAGATGATCAAACTTCTCAAGAAAACAGGTGTATGGGGGTGTGCACATGCGTGTGCCTCTGTGTGTGGGGGGGGGGGCGGGGGGGAAGGAGACGACCCAGGCCAAAGCTAGAGAGGAATAGAAATGCTAACGCTCCCTCCTCTTTCACATTCCCTCTGTTGCTCTCTAAACCTCCACTCTGGGGCCTCAGCCTCCTAGAGAGAGGGACACCAGATGATCCTTAAGGTCGCTTCCAGCTCTAAAATTCTGAGCATACCCACTGTCCCGCCTTTCTTCCATTTCTTCCAGAAGAAGGTGCCTGTAAGTCCCACAATGACCACTGCAGAAGCCAGGAGCCCACAGTAGATCCAGACAGGGGGTGCTTAGAATGAGGAGGCTCTAAAAGGTGAGGGCACGTGGGCCACTGACAGCCCTGCCAGACATCCTCCTCCCCGCGCCTTTCCCTGGGCCACTCTGGCTGCTCATCTGAGGTCTTACAGAGACCCAGCATTGGCCTGGGGTTCCACCAGATGAGAGAGCATCTGCTCATGTCAAAGGGCATCTCTGTGGACTGCTGGCTCTAAGCAGTCTCCTCCCCCTGGCGTCAAGCGGCTTGAAGTCTCAGGGACTAGGGTTCAGGGGAGGTGCATTCCTCAACTAGGTGAGCTGGCCCGTAAAGGAGAGAATTAGAGGGCCCCCTGTGTTGAGATGGGCTCCCCTCCAGGGGCTTTGTAGAGTCACATGCACTGAGAGGCTACTGGGATGGGGAGGAGTGATGGCAAAGGAGACCTAAAGACTTCCTAGACCAGTTTACCACCTCCGGTCTTGCCAAACTACCATGATCCTCCACAAAGGCTGGCTGCCACCCAGGCACTATTCACACTGCATTCCACAGTGACTATTGGTCGCACCCCACCCTGAGTGCCCTGAGGTACTAAGCCCTGGGTCAGAACTCAAATATCAAGTGGAGAAGGGCTGACCAAATATCCGTGAGAGAAGGCAAGCAGAATGACCAGGCTGGTCAGCGACAGCACTGTGCTCACACGCAACACAGATTATGTGATGCGGTTTCTGAGGCTGGCGGAGAGGCCTGCTCTCCCACCCCTCCCCGCGGTGCCCTCAGCCCCTCGAACTTCCCCATGCTGATCTGTCTGCACCTATCACTCCTATGCTTCTAGATATTTCTGGAGAGGGTAGATGTCGCTCTTGGTCAGGAAGGATTGCTCCTTTCCCTCCTCATCTGCAGTTTTGCTTTTTTGTCTGGATCATTTTTACTGGAGTTGACTCAATTATGCTGAGAAGGAAGTCCTGGCCATCATAGTTGTATTGCCAGTACCCCTGGCTGCTCTGCTCCCCAGCGACTCACAGACCTCCATGGTTGAGAGGCTGTGTGACTCTGAAGGCCAAAGCCCAGAACACCAAAGTCACAGGAAAGCAAAACAGCGGCTTTCTCCAGCTCCACTCCCACCACTTCACAAAATGCCTGAAATTTCCTTCTCCGACTGATAAAACTTCACTCATTCCTTAAAACATACCTTCTCTGCCATCCACATCCCCAGCAGAGTCCTGCTGCACCCCAGCCTCTATCCCCTGTCCCAAGTGGCGCCCTCCTGTGTTCCCAGCATGCATCGCTCACGCTGCAGTAACCATACTGAGCACATTGGGTCAGCATTGCTCCACACCCCACCACATTGAGTCCTCCTGCATGCAAGGACCTATGCCCTGTGCCCAGCACAGCATCATGATTAAAACCCAGATGCAAAGGCCACTACTGGCTACATCGCCCATGGCAAATGTACCTGAACCTCTCTAAGCCTCACTTTCCTCATCTGGGAATGGAAGATAATAATATTCCTTATCTCGCAAGATCAAAATGAGATAATACATGCCAGTGTTAATGTAAAACCTGCCAGTAAGAATTCAAAACTTCATTTGCTTTTGCAATGTTTAATATTGGTAATAGCACAATGAACAGCACTTCTAGACTCTGGGGGGGAAAAAACCAACAATTGTAGGTTAGAAATATACTTTGCTTGGGATCCTGACCAGGTTTCCAGGATTCCTATAACTACTGGTGGGAGTGAAGAGATGGCTGTATCTAAAAGAAGGTCAGTTATTTCCCAGGCCCTGGATTTGAAGAAGTTGAATATGATTTTTTCCACCTAAAGAGAAGGCTTGGGAGCCTAGAGACAGCAGGCACTGTCTAGCCCTACTCCCTGCCTGGGGAAGAATAGGAGTCTTATACTTATGTCCTACCCTTTCCAATATCTAACACCCAATAATACCCAGTCTTTTCAGCACCACTGGGTACACAATAGGGTTTGGAGTCTGGGGTGAAGTCCCCCCCCCCACCCCACAGAAGGAGGAGATAATGTCAGAACCTTAGTGGAGGTGCCGTGTCTAGAATGCCCCCATAGTGGCCGGCACTGAGCTTAATGAATATTCGCTGAACAATAATGAGTGCACAGCTCCGTATCTTTAGGACTGTGATGAGCCCCTCCCGCCCCTGGCCCGCATCGCCTTGGCTCTGGTTGTTCTGCTCCATGATGCTCCTGGAGACAATGAATAGATGCTGGGCTCTGGCCTTCAGTCTGAGGATCAGCTTCTCCCAAGGCCCTGGGCCCCTGGCCTGGGACCAGGATGTCTGGGACTCTGCTTACCTGCCATCTTTGTAGCACCTAAGAAAGGCTGGTCATTCAAGCGGCCCGAGAATTCATAAGGGGCTTGCCCAGGGCTGGGCCAGAAAGGAGCAATGAAGTCACAGCACAGAGAACAGGCTACTGAGGAAAAAAGAAAAGGTGGCAAAGGTTTATCTCTAACAGGCGTCGACACCAGGAGATGGTCCCACGAGGCTCCTGTGAGAAGGTGAGGCAGTATGACTATTTTTAGGGCACTGAAAGAGTGGGTGAGAGGAATGAGGAGTGAACAATGGAAAGGGAAACTCTTATTTCCCTGCTGGATCTCATCCAGGCTCATTGTTTTAAATAAGAGCAACTTGCAGTATCTAAATCCCTGCCCTTCACGCCATTGCATCCCACCAGCTGTTGGCCATCTTGACCTAATGCCCTACATCACCTCAAACTCCATACGTCCAAACTGAGCACGTCCTCTTAGCCCCCACCATGCAACAACCTGGCCCTCGTCCTACATTCTTGGTAGGTGGCATCACCATCCACTACATGCTTACTCAAGTCAGAACTGGGTTGTAGTGTAGGAAATTACCTTGATGCCACAGTAACCTGCCTCCTGGTACAGAACCCAGTACACCAGAGGTCAAGGAACAAAAAGAGTCCCAGACCAAATTAAGACGCTCGAATCTCATGACTGACTCAATGAATGTAAAACACACAGCGAGGAGCAAGGAGAAAGCGATGGAGTAGGCTAACACATTTAGAATCGGGTACAAGTTGCGTGGGAGGATGATGGCCTGAATTCTGGTTTATGCAGTGTGCATCTCTCCTGTCACATTGAAGCCTCTGGAACACTGACTGCCTCAGATGTCTCATGTGTTTAGGGTATCATAGTATTTAGAGTCTACTTGTTCCATCCCTCCGTTTCTACCTCATTTCACAACATGTTCTACTTACCAATATTTAACGTGTCACACAGATTACTAATTTACTTATCTATGCATAACGCTTCTTGTGAGTTCTACCCCTACCACTTGTTTTCTTGTCATAGGCGGCAGAACTGGCTATTCCCAAAAAATCAGCAGGCGTGGTTTATGTGGGTGCTTATGCTAGATGCAGCCTCCCGCAGCACCTTCCAGGGTCGAACAATTTCCAAGCCTGCCCATTTTTTACTTCCTATTTCTCCAATCTGAACATTCCTCTCTATCCTCACCAAACCAACCCATAGCAAGGCTTGCTTGGATTGTAGCCGGAGTCTTTCCAGCTAGTCTTCCTCCCTCCAGTCTTAACCATCGACAATCTGACCTCCCTGATGTCAGAATGGCCTATCAGCCTGCATACACTCTGCTGCTTCTTCAAGGATTCCTTTTCATCCTCAGGATGACTTCTGAGCTCCTTAGTTGGCTAAACAAGACCCTTTAAAGGCCGAATTCACCCTAAACTCTACCACCTCCTGCCTTCACGCCTCCCTCTCCTAACAGGAATGTTTGAACATCACTGCTCTTCCATGTCCCAGTGCCTTCCTGAGACTGTCCACTCTCAAGGGAAGACTCGTTCCCTCTTCTGCTACACACAGCGGCCACATTAAACCTCTACCCAGCCTTAACCATCTACCACGCTGCTGCTTCCCTTTGTTTCAGAGATGACTTCTGACCCTTACTCAGAGAATGGTGTACTGATCCACGACACACACACACACATGCACACATGCACACACCCTCTATGCACTCATCTATGCTTCCCAAATGGGCTATCTCTTTTCTTGTTCACAGTTAATTTCTTGGCCTCCCTTTGATTCCCTGGTTATTCCCCTTTAACCAGCAGGAACACCCTCCCCTGAAGACCAGCTCCTGAGAGAGGTACGCAGGTATACTGCAGTGCTCCCTATGCTGCACTATACCTGCCTACCCCTCTCAGGAGCTGGTCTTCAGGGGAGGATGTTCCTGCTGGTTAAACAGGAAAGAGTTTTTAGAGAGATTGTACTGTTATGTAACATTTTTTTTCACTTAGTAAACATATGCCTCATCAAATCTTGCTTTCACCTGATGCTGAGGTCACCAGCCACTTCCTAATTGCTGAATCCACCAATTCTTTCAGCCCTTATCTGCTGTGTTCTCTCAGCAGCCTGTGACTCTAGAATTCTCTTCCTCTGATCACTCTCCTGCTTGGGAGTTGACTCCTTTCCTCAGCCTCCCTGACTGGCTCCAGTGCCTGAGGAGAGACTCTGGGGTTTTCTGAGTGACTTCTTCAAGCCCACCCTCTGTTCATTTTATGAGTATTGCTTGGAGAAACTCATTCACCTCTGGACTTCTCTATCCTTAGCCCTGAGGCTCCCACCATCCCTCCCACACACAGCTGCTCAAGCTACCTTTTCTAAACACAAGTCGGATCATTTTACTGCCCTGCCTGAGACTCTTCACTGAGACCCTCCCTGCTGCCTTGGCCTGGCTCCTGTGGGAAATGGGGACTTGCCTAGAATTTAAAAATCAGATAGACTTAAACAAACAAACAAAACATGACATCCCTCACTAACCAACATACCAGCAGTGTGAACTTAGGGAAATCACATAACTTCTAAGCCTCCCTCTCTCATCTGTAACCTGGGAAAATAAGATCTACCATGGAGGGAAATGGCTGAGATTCAGTAGTTTAATGTTAGTAATTACTCAGAAAGAAATGGCAGAGATGAGTGCCCTGATTCAGCCTGTACTTTCCTACCCAAGCCAGATTTTCAGATTTACCTGTTCCCAGAAACCCATTCTAGCTGTCCAGCTGCTGGGAATGCCCTTTCCCTGCCCTGGTTTTTCTACCCAAAACCCTGCTTATATTCTGTTGAACATCAGACACCTCCTCCAAAGTCTTTCTGCACCTCCAGAGACAGAATTAACTCCCTGCTTTGGGAAGCTCCAATACTCTACCCATTCCGCTGATAGTATCTGTGACATTTTATGACACTAATCTGCCTCATAGTTTTTTTCTTCAGACTGACACCCTTTAAGATCAGATCTTATTCATCTTTCTATCCCCTCACACCAAGCAGGAAGTAGTTAATCAGCAAGTGGGGGGCTGCAAAAACCAATTTGATATAATTTTTTTTCTCTGTTCCTTCCTGCCATGCTGCAAGACTAAGTGTAGGGGTTAAATTTAAGGTTCAAGGGTAGAGAATTTGGGGTAATCTGAGAGGCAACCAGTCTCAGAGGAAACTTGAGGCCCCACACCCGGCCTTATCTTCTCTCAGACTTGGCGACCTCCACCTCTCCAGTCCTCCCTGGCTAGGCTTCAGGAAGTGGTCATAAAGCCCCTAGTTTGGGGGAGGGGGAGGTTGGGCGTGAAGCGGAGGGGCCCACACAATGTCACCCCCCACCATGAACAGCGCCTGCGAGAGGCACGAGAAGCACCTTCACGCCTCCAGCGGTGGGGTGAAACACCCGGCCTCAATGTTCTTGAAGGGCAAGCCTCTCAATGCGGGCTGGCGGGTCAGACATTGATGGGAAGGTGGCAGGGATTGGTCAGCAGGCCTGTAAGAAGCTGTAGGGCCACGATTCTGGCCCGGGCCTCCAGCCCCGCCGACAGCTTCCGCCGAACTCCCCGCCTGCATCCAGGGACTCTCCCATTGGGCCGTAACTGCTTGAGAGGCGGGACTTGCCCTTTTCCTTGACTCTCATTGGACCAAATCTAGTCAGAGCCGGGATTCGGCCCTCCGCTGGCAAAAGAGGTGCTTTGTTTTGGTCCAGGCCGATTTTGGAAGTCTGATTTAAATTGTTTTTTCTTCGTCAACCTTGGGATTATGAGTTTTTTATGTTCAGACCCATCCTCACCAATTAATTATGTTTTTTAAAATCTGCTTTGGTGTCTAATTTCCTAGCCTCTGACTAGCCCCAACTTCCATCTCAGTCACGTCGTTTGAAGATGCATCAGAAGTTTTTTCTGGTTTTGTTTTTTAAAAAATTGTAGTAAAATACACATGACATAAAACTTACCATTTTAACTATTTCTTCAGCGTACCATTTAGTACATTCACATTATTGTGCAACAACCATCACCAAGACACTTCTGATACTTACAAAATTTAAATTACAAAAGCAGTACGGTCTTGTTCAAAGTGAGCAATCCAAACACTTATAAGACGAAGTTCACAGATGCCCTCTATTTCCACCATCAGGAGGCAGCCACCGGAACTGTCTGCTGTGTACCCCTCTGCGCATTTCTCTGAGGACCATACAAGCAGATATCCAGAGATTTGATGGTTTTGTCTTTTGCTCTCACAAAAGTAGGATAATACTATTTAGAATACTTTGAAACTCATAAACATCTCCCCATACATTTAGGTTAAACTCCTTTTTAGTAACTGCATAATAGTCCATTGGATGCATGTATCATAGTCTATTCAGGTTTTTCACTCTTGATGGGCATTTGGATTGTTGCTTGTTCAACACCACAAATAAAGCTACAATAAACATCCTTACATATACTTAACCTCCATTTCTTATTTCTGTGGGAGATATTCCCCACCATGGATTGCTGGGTCAAGGAGTAGTGGGTATTTTCCCCAATATCGTCAGATTATGTTCACAAACAATGGAAGCACTTTCCAGTCTCCAGGGTTTCTATTCTCAAGAATGCCTCGGTCCCTGTGTCTTTATCAGCTGTAGGTGTTATGACTAATCAGTTAAATAACCTTTCATAGGTTTATAGGCCATCTGGATTTGTAATTAAACCTTTTAAAGAGGCTGAAGTGCCAAGTTTATCTCTGCTTCAAGGAGATTTCAGCCAGGGTCAATGTTACTTCATTTTTTAACAGGCTGGCTATGGCCGCGATATTTATGGGGATACCATGGAATGCAGTTAAGGGCTGTGAGAGGCTTGGGAGAAGGCTGGACCTAGAAGTCTGGGTAGGCAGTGGTGACCAGCAGAACACAAGTGTCCTGGGCTAATATTATTGAGGATTAATCTATTCACCCAATCTGCCTTTCTTGTTCTGGAATGAGCTTGCCCATTCCTCCAGAAGACTGAAAGGTATGCAGTCGGAAGGACATTATTTACCTGTGTCCAGATTTGAATTCCAATAAAGAGAGTTCTGGAATCCACCATGCCCTATGTGTCAGCTCTGTCTAAGTCCCCTCCCCTGAGTTACCCCTGTCCTTCCTCCAGAGGCCAGAAGGATACTTAATTTTAACACAGAAGAAAATTATTACAATCTGCTCTAGAGTCTTTGTTCCCACATAAACAGTAAAGTCCTTGAGAGCTGGGGCTATCTTACTCATTTTGTTATCCCCAGAGGCAAGCACGGTTCTTGGTATACAATAGGCAATCAGTTGTGAAGTGAATGGGCTGGTATGGGAAAGGTACATTGTGGGAAGGCAGAGACCCCAGGAGAAGGAGAGCCCAAGGAGGTCAAAGACAATTTCCTCTTCCTTCTTCTCCTGTTCTTCTAGCTATTACAGGGAGAGGGAGAGGAAGTGGTGCTGGATGGTTGAGAGCAGAGATTCTAATTATTTGAGGAGGATGTGGAGGGGAGGGGCGAAGGGAGCCTCTCCACTGTTTAAGTGCAGATTCAGCTCTCCCTGGAAAGTGCTGTCCCCAGTCTCCTGATCCATTCAAAAGTCTTCCCCTTCTTAACAGTCCTGAGGTGGGATATAGAAACAGAACAGACTCAGGGCAGGAGTTCTGTGTATCAATCCAGTTTTGCTCCTGGGTGATTTTATAGACCGGTTACTTAAACCATTGACTCTTACTTATAGGGCTCTGAAATGGAAAGTTCTTCCTTAGGGGAACATTGTAAAGATTAAAGAAGATACTAATATAAAGCTCCTGGCAAATAGTATATGTTACAAAGAAGCAAGCTACTCCCCACCATCAATTCCACCCTCTGGCCCCCCAAACCCTTAATGCCTCCTCTGGACACACTGATGTCTCTCTTCTGAAATCATACAAGCCACAAAATGTTGGCTCGTGGATACATACAGTCTTAATGCTCATCCTGTGGTTGTTTGGTACTTTACTCTTTCCTCTTAAACAAAATGTGAAGGTGCCAGATATCAAGGGCTTTGAGCTTTCTGTTTCTCTTCCTTCTGGCCTAGCGTGGGTTCTCTGAAGGTGTTTCATATCACCAGTTATGAATCCACCCTGCAAAGCTGTTTGTGCAGCCTGCTCTCTCTCTCCTTGGAGGCTCCAGCCCTATACAGTTGGTGTGCGATAGATTAAAAAGGAGTAGGGTGGGAGTCCAAAGAGATCCCTACCCTGAAGTTTAAAAAGATATGATTCATGTGCTTATAGGAATAACAGGGCAGAATATTTGACTTTCAGACTATTAAAACTTGGGGTGGTCCTTAACTTCAAAGAGTCTACAGTCAAAATGAGATAGATAAAAGATACACAATAATACAAGATCACCTTCTTAAAAAAAGATAAAGAAGCTACAAAGATTGAGAAGTCCACCGTATTCTTATATACTTAACCAGTGCCTTATCGATGTATTTTTGGTTGTTTCGTTTTTGCCTTCACAGCACTGTGGTGGATGTCTTCCTATATCTTGCCTCCAATTATCTCGTTTTTCTTATTAACATTAAAAGTGTTTTATTTTAAATATTTTTAAATTGAGGTATGATTTGCATATAGTGAAATGAACAGATCTTTAGTGAATCATCCATAGATGAGTTTTAATAAATACATACAGCCATGTCATCACACCCCTACAAGACTGTTTCCTTCACCCAAGAAAATTTCCTTGGTTCCTTTTCATTCAACTCCCTCTCCCTTACCAAACAACCACTGATCTGATGACTATCACCATAGAGTAGAGTAGCTTTGCCTGTTTTAAAACTTCATAAAATACTTTCAGAGAGCTTTCTTCGTGCCTGGATTTTTGTATGTGACCTAATATCTACGTGATCCACCCATGTTATTGCATGTATCAGTAGTTCTTCATTTTTTATTGTTGAGTAATTTTCCATTGCAGATTGTGCCACAATTTGTGGACATTTAGGGATATTCCTGGTTTTCAGTTTTTACAAATAAAGCAACTGTGAACGTTCTTGCATATGGTATCTAAGGACATATATCTTTATTTCTCTTGAGTAAATAGCTAGGACTATAAATGCTAGTTACAGAGGACTTGTTTAACTTTATTAATAAGAAGATACAAAACTAATTTCCAAAGTGGTTGTTTTATATTCATCTAGGCAGTGGACGAGGGTTGAGTTTGCCCCACACCCTTGCCCGTAATTATAGTTATTAATCTTTTTTACTTTTAGCTATTCTAATTAATGCATAGTGGCTTTTCATTGTGGTTTTCTGTTATATTTTCCCTTGATGACTATTGATATATATATATATTGATGACTATTTTCATATATCTATTGGCCATTCACATATCTTCCTTTATAAAGTGCCTGTTTAAGTCTTTTACTCATTTTTATTGCTGTTGTTGCGTGCTTGTCTTTTATTATCCAGTCCTAGGACTTATTTATGTACTCTGGACACAAATCCTCTGTCAGATACATGTATTGCAAACATTCTAATAAAGAACTTTCTTTAAAAAGAAATCCTTCTGGAAAGCAAAATCTACCAACTTTTTGCACATGATTGTGAATAGTAGCCCAGATTGTGAGGTCTAGCCCCCAAGAACTTCACATTATTGTCTCTGGTTTCAGAAACCGGGGCAAAATACTTAATGTTTCTGAGGAACTCAGGAGCTATTGGAGGAATTTATTCTTCGGATTACAAAACCTATTTTAGAAAATCTCCCTGAAGATTGAAGA
>NW_006436809.1:902696-910550 GCF_000325575.1 Pteropus alecto | reverse complement strand
TTAGTTCTCTTTCTCTAAGCCTTGGACCTAAAGAAGAATGCTCAGAATCCAACTCTACCTCCCAGTCCTGCCCACCCCACTCCACCCCATCCCACACCCCACACAGAGTTGGACACCTAAGGCCTATTTGCCCCTGCGGTCCACACCTCTTCATCCTTCTTCCATAGTTTTATTCATTTTATTATGGCTTCTGCTCACATTCCTCCAAGAAATCTATTCTGGTCAAGGTCACTGACATGCTCAGTATCGCCAGTTCTAATGGAGATGTCTGTGTCCTCAGCAGCTTTCCCCACACTTAATAAATCTTTCCTTTTATTTATTTTGCTTAATTTCTTTGGATTTACTTCATATATTTTATTACAAAGTAGTTCTAGTTGGAAGAAAAATATAGAGAGTTGTAAGAAAGTTTTATGGAGTCACCACCGAGGTTTATCAATTTGTAATATTTTTATATTATTTATTTATAGTATACATAGTAAATATTAGAAATACATACAAACAGTCCTTATTTTGCTTGGTTCTGACATCCACGTGTTTGAGTTAACACTGTACAGGCAAGGACTGTGTGTGTGTGTGTGTGTGTGTGTGTGTGTGTGTCTTGAATTTGGTGTGTGCTTTATATTTTTACAAAAAAAATTTTAAACCCTTTGTTTGGCATATTTTTATTTTTTAATTGAGTTTATTGGGGTAACATTGGTTAATACAATTATATAATTTTCAGGTGTACATTATAATTTGACATCTATATATTCTATTGTGTAATTATCACCCAAAGTCCAGATTCCTTCAGCTACCATATATTTGATCCCCTTACCCACTTTACCCTCTCCCTACCCCCCTATATTTGACTCTCTTTACCCTGTCTACCTCTGCCCTCCTCCCCGACTCCCTACTCTCTGGTAACCACTAGCCCATTGTCAATGTCCATGAGTCTCTGTTTGTTTATCCTGTTCATTTGTTGATATCATGTGATTTTCAACCTTTTCTGTCTGGCTTATTTCGCTTAGCATGATTATCTCGAATTCTATCCACATTGTTGCAAATGGCAGTATATCATCTCTTTTTATGGCTGAGTAATATTCCATTGTATATATGTATCACAGCTTCTTTAGCTAATCATCTATTATAAGACACTTCAGTTGCTTCCATGTCCTGGCCGCTGTGAATAATGCTGCTATGAACATCGGTGTGAAACTCATATATTTTCGGATATGGGTTTTCAAGTCTTTGGGGTAAATATCCAGTAGAGGGATTGCTGGATCATATGGTAGATCAATTCTTAGTTTTTTTTAGGAACCTCCATATTGTTTTCCATAGTGGCTGTACCAATTTGCAGTCCCACTAGCAGTGTATGAGGGTTCCTATTTCTCCAATCCTCATGTTTAGCATGTTTTTAGACTTTGTATAAATTGCTTCTTGCTGAATGTATCATTCTATAACTTGCTTTTTTCAGTTAACATTGTATATGAGATGAACCAACATTTCTACAAATAGTTAATTAGTTTTCATTCCTGGATAGTGTCCATGGTATGAACATGCTACAATTTACCTCTTCTCATCACTGACCTTTAGGTTCTTTCTATCACAGACGTGATGAAATGAACATTCTAGGAAATCTCTCCTTGGATACTGTGTGAGTTCCCTTAGGATATGTATGTAGGAGTGGAATAACTGCACGTCTTTACTCCATGATGCTACATGATGCCAAATTGTTCTCCAAAGTGATTATGTTAATTTATACTCCCCCTCCTCCTACCCGCTATCCCCAGTCAAGCTTCGGTGATGTATACAGTTCTAGCTTTTTACCAATTGGCTGCTCCTTCTCAGTTTCCTTTGTTGGCCTTTTTGCTCTAAGTGTCAGAGGGCTGGAGAGCTGTACCTGGGCTGCTTGCTCTGCTCTTACTGCCTTCGTAACTGCTCTAGTTTCATCCAGTCCTAGGATTTCTAATATCATCTATACACAGATAGCTCCCAAATGTGTTTCTCCCAAATGTGTATTTTCATAGTCTAAAAAATAACCACACCAAAACGGGTACTTAAATATATTGCAGCTAGGATTGCAAACTGGTAATGTTTTCAGGAAGAAAAATGTGACAATTTCTGTATACATTTAAAAGTGCATACATCCAGCAGCCCCATTTTGAGACTATGACCCAAAAAATACTTGTATACCCACCAAATTACTATATTAAAAACTACATGTTGCAGCATTGATTGTAAAAGCAAAAAGCAAAGAAACAAAAAAGAAAAGAATAATGCAGTGTCTCTCAGTAGGGACCTGGTTAAGAAGCATTATAAATCTATGCAGAGGAGTGGCATAAACATTAAAAGTGAAAAAGGGATGTCAGCGTTATGACAGAGTGAGGAAACACTATTGTTTCTTTCCAAAAATCTACAAATTGGGCAATTGTAACTCAACAAAGGATCCCCTGCTCAACAGACAAACACACCTGAAAGATCCATGCATCATGATGTCTGAAGGTGGCACGTGGGAATGAGTACAGAAGGCTGGATGGGAGAAAGGACAGGAACAATGGCAGTAGATGTAGCTCGGCGCTCACTGTGGCTCAAGTGAGAGCAATGGTAGTGGAGAGGTCAGGCAGTAGTCTTCATAATATGGCCTAGAGTGTAAGAGGGGCAAAAGCAGTTTCTCTCCTGGAAAAAGCATCTCCCTTCTCCCCTGCCCATTGTGGAAGAAACAAGTAGAGGTGGCTGGGAAGCTTTAAACAAAACAGCAGAGCTGACAGCCATTAGTGGCAGGGGGCAGAGCCACAAGATCATGAACTTATGTTCCCTGCAACACACCCCAGAAAAGCCTTGTAAAGAAACCTGAGATGCTCCAAGCAGCATAAAGAGAAGAAAGTATCCTACCTATCAACCTGCTGAAGTGTTGAGGGCAAAACAGTATCTAAACAAGAAAAGAGTTCACTACCTCAAAAGCCTGGGCAGAGAAACAATCCATCAAATACCATGAACAACCAAGGTAACTTGGGAGCACAGAAAGAAAATTAAAATTTTCCAGAAGTCAAACTCGGCGTTACAGAAGACAATAATTTAAGTGGCAGAGAATTCAAGATTGCAGTTATGAAGAAACTTAGTGATATATAAGAAAACTCAGAAAGGCAGTTCAATGAGCTCAGTAAGAAAACTAATAAACAAGGAGTACCAAAAAGATTGAAACTATTTTTAAAAAGAACCAAACAGAAATTCTGGAGCTGCAGAACTCAATAAAAGAGATGAGGAATGCATTAGAGAGTATTGGAAATAGAGCAGACCAAATAAAGAGAGAATTAGCAATCTCAAAGATAGAAATGTAGAAATGACCCAGGAGGAAGAAGAGAAAGAACTAAGGGAAAGAACTAAGGGAGGGAGGGAGAGAGAGAGAGAGAGAGAGAGAGAGAGAGAGAGAGAGAGAGAGAGAGAGAGAAAGAAAGAGAGAAAGAAAGAAAGAAAGAAAGAAATTCTATGAAAACTATCTGACTCCATTAGCATGAGTAACCTAAGGATGATAGATATACTAGACAGAGAAGAAATAGCCTACTCAAAGAAATAATTAATGAAAACTTCTCAACCCTATGGAAAGAACTGGACATCAGAATAGAGAAAGCTAACAGAACACTAAGTATATCAAGGCAAACAACAGACCTTCTCCAAGACATTTTTTTATTCAAACTGTCAAAAATTAATGACAAAGAAAGAATTCTCAAGGCAACCAGAGGGAGAAAAAAGACTGTAACTTACAAAGGAAATGCCATTAGATTTTCATCAGATTTTGTTGTAGAAATATTTCAGACAGGAGAGCGTGGAAGGAAATATTCAAACTATTGAGAGAGAGGACTCATCAGCAAAGAATAATATATCCAGCAAAGTTGACCTTTAAATATGAGGAGAAATAAAGGCTTTCTCAGACAAACAAAAGCTGAGAGAATTTACCACCACTAGACCTAAATTAACAGAAATATTGTAAAGAGCTCCTGTATCAAAAATGCAAAGACAACAATAGACTAACTTTCATTAAGATGACTAACCAACAGAAGAAAGTCAGAAATTGCAACTCTTCTTGGAAATGTAGATACAACATAACATAAAAGTTAAAGGGGCTTAAAGTTATTTTTAAAGACATTAAAAATAACCATAACTACTGAAATATAATAATGAATAAAAACCTTAAAAGGGATAATCTTTGACAATAAATCATAAATGGGGAGGAGGAAAAGGACTAAACGGATACAAGTGAAGGAAGACAAGAGACGATTAGAAGAAAAAGGACCATTGTATGTATGAAATATGTAACACAAACCTAATGGTAACCTCAAAACAAAAATCCAGAGCTGAGACACAAATCATAAAAAAAGAGAAAATGACAAATATTCAATCACGCTCACTATCCTGGGTCCCAGGAAATTATTAAGGTTTTATTAAGGTTTTAAATGAGGGGAGGTGAGAAATCATAGAAAACCACCAAATTAAAATAGACAGAATCGCAAGGAGAAAAAATCAATGGAAATGCCGAGTACCAGAAAACAAAAGACAAAATGGTTACAGTAAGTTCTCATATATCAATAATCACCCTAAACATACTGAACTCACCAATCAAAAGGCACAGAACAGCGGGGTGGATTAACAAACATGACCCAGCTATATGTTGTCTGCAGGAGATGCATCTCAGCTCCAAAGACAAACATAGGCTTAAAGTGAAGGGGAGGAAAATGATACTTCAAGCAAATGGCACACAGAAAAAAGTAGGTGTAGCAGTACTTACATCAGACAAAATAGATCTCAAGATAAAAAGAGTAACAGGAAACAAAGATGAATATTTATAATGATAAAGGAGACAATTTTTCAAGAAGACATAACACTTATCAATATATATGCATCAAACCAGGAAGTATCCAAATATAGAGAGCAATTACTAAAGGATCTAAAGGAAGAAACGAACAAAAAACACAAATGTACTAAGGGACCTGAATACACTATTAATAGCACAAGATAGATCATCCAGACAGAAAGTCAATAAAGAAATATCAGAGATAAACAACTCACTAGACCAAATGGACTTAACTGATATTTTTAGAACTTTCCATCCCCAGAAAACAGAATACACATTTTTCCAAAGTGAACATGGGACATCATAAGTATAGTGGAGTGAGAGATGTCCTCAAATCTGTCCCCTTGAATAACAATAAGCTGAACATCTAAAACACCAAAAAACACTCAACCTGCACACAAGCATGTCTGAGCTAGGGATCTGTAAATAAGCGCTATCACAGGTCAAAACAACAGGAGTCAGGAAGTAGACTAGGGAGGAAAGAGCTACCAATTGCAGCTGGAGCTCCCTGCAGGATGGGGAGGGGAGAAGCTGTGGCGGGTTCCCTGAACAGCCTTGCCTGAGAGAGGTGAGAGGTCCATGCAGTGGCAGTGCCTAGGGACCAGGACAGAAAGCAGAGAAGTGGAGAGAGCAGAGAAGTGGGGATGGCAGAGAAGCAACAACTGTTTATTACCAGCCATGGTTGCAAAACAAGAGGCTGAACCACAGCCTCCACCTTCCAACCAAGAGGCCACAGCCTTCATATCCTCCAAGACCAAACACTGTGGAGCCCAAGGGAATCTAAAAAATGCTACAGAATCTGTCACTAACACTAACAGGAACTGAGACCCAGGATAGTGAGCGTGATTGAATATTTGTTTTTTAAAAAAAGGAATTATTAAGGTTTTATATAAAGCAGGGATCCAAGAGGCTTAGACAACACCAACTCGAAACCAAAAGAAAAAAAAAAAAAAACGCTTTCTTAGCAACAGGCTAAAGAGAGACCTTTACATAATAAATCTTCTTTCAGAAAAAAAAAAAAAAAGGCAAAATAAACTTCCATTAATGCCCAGGTGGAGAAATCCTCCATTAAACACCATGAACAACCAAGGTGACAAGGCAGCTCAGAAAGAAAGAGAAAACTCTCCAGAAAATGACTTGTAGGCATAGAAGTATGCAACTTAAATGAGAGTTCAGGATGGTACTTCTGAAAAACTCAATGAGGTCCAAAATAATTCATATCAATAATTCCAGGAATTTAAAAATCAACTAGATGAGCAGAATGAGTTTTTTAGCAAGGAGATTGAACCCCAAAAAAAGAACCAAATAGAACTTCTGGAGATGAAGAACACAGGAAAATAGATGAAGAATGAAATAGCAAGCTTAGGAAACAGAGTTGACCAAATAGAGGAAAGGATCAGTGATATTGAAGATCGAAATCTAGAAATAAATCAGAAGGAAGAAGAGAGAAACTGAAGAATGAAAAATAATGAAAGAGAAATACAAGAACTAGCTGATACCATCAGGAGAGGAAACATAAGAATAATGGGCATTATCAAAGGTGAGGAAAAGGAGCAGGGATTAGAAATTATTTTCAGACAAATAGTTGATGAAAATTTCCCAAATCTAAGGAATGAGCTGGAGCTTGGAATGCAAGAAGTCAACAGAACACTCAATTAACTCAACTCAAAAGGCCTTTTCCAAGGCAAAAAAAAAATGACAAAAAAAATCTACACATAACTATGAGTAAAGTGACTAGCAGGTAGATAGAAGCAGAGTAGCGCAACCCTTATTAAGAACAAGGCATTATATGTTTAAGCAATAAGAAGAGATTTGTTATGGCAAGATAGTAATGAACATTCAGCAACGTTCAAATTGAGACAATAATAACAGAAAAGGGGAGAATTAAAAGATTCAGATTCGCAAAGGGGAAAGGAGATAAGGCACACGCAGAAGAAAATGAGCTACTGTATATATAACTATCTTTTACATATTCGTAATGGTAACCACACACCAAAGATTCAAAACTGAAGTATATAACATAAAAAAAGAGGGATCAGAGAGAAAACTCACAAAACCCAACCAAAATAGAAAAACAGAAACACAAGGACAAGGAAGCAATGGAAACACCGAGCTACCAGAAAGCAAATGATAAAATGGCTATAGGAAAACCTCATGTTTCAATAATCACGCTAAATGTAAATTGACTGAACTTACTAATAAAAAGGCACAGAGTTGCAGATTGGATCAGAAAACAAAATCTAATCATATCCTGCCTCCAGGAGACACATCTTATCTCCAAAGACAAATACAGACTCGAAGTGAAAGGGTGGAAAATGATATTTCAAGGAAATGGCATTCAGAGAAAGTAGGTGTAGCCATGCTAATAGCAGACAAAATAGACTTCAAAATAAAAAAAAAGGTAAAGAAAGATACTAATGAACTCATACACCAAAAAGACATAATACTTATTATGTTCCCAGTCAGGAAGCCCCGAAATATATAAAGTAATTATTAACAGAATTAAAGGGAGAAACAGACCAAAACACTATCATAGTAGGGGACATAAACATCCCACTGTCTAATATGGACAGAACATCCAAACAGAAAATTAATAAGGAAATAACATTCTTAAATGACACATTAGACCCACTGGACATAATTGACATTTACAGAGCCTTTCATCTCAAAACAGCTGATAATACACTCTTCTCTAGTGCATATGGAACATTCTCAAGGATTGAACACATACTGGGACATAGGGATAGCCTCAACAAATATAAAAGGTTTGAAATCATACCAACCATATTCTCTGATCATAATGCTTTGAAGCTGGAGATCAATAGTAAAAAGAAAGTGAAAAGAACCACAAATATATGAGGATTCAACAACATGCTACTGAAGAATGACTGGGTCAGAGAAGAAATAAAAAGAGAGATCAAGAGATACATAGAAATGAATGATAATGATAGTACAACATATCAAAACTTTTGGGACATGATAAAAGCGGTATTAAGAGGAGGATATTCATATTATTACAGGCCTAG
>NW_006436809.1:897742-901938 GCF_000325575.1 Pteropus alecto | reverse complement strand
ATTAAAAAGATTATACACCACGATCAAGTGGGCTTCATCCCAGGGGCAAAAGGATGGTTCGACATACGCAAATCAATTAATGTAATACACCCGTAAACAAATTAAAAAATAAGAATCCTATGATTGTATCAATAGATGCAGAAAAAGCCTTCGACAAGATACAGCATCCATGCTGTATCAAAACACTTAACAAAATTGGTATAGAAAGAAAGTACCTTAACATAATAAAGGCCATATATAACGAACACTCAGTCAACATTATACTGAATGCTGAAAAACTGAAAATCTTCCCTCTACGATCAGGAACAAGGCAAAGCTGTACACTATTGTCACTTTTATTCAATATAACATTGGAAGTCCTAGCGAGTGCAATCAGACATGAGAAAGATATAAAAGGCATCTAAACAGGAAATGAAGAAGTTAAACTGTTACTATTTGCAGATGACATGATTCTCTATATAGAAAACCCTCAAGACTCCACAAGAACACTACTAGAAACAATAAGCAAATACAGTAAAGTTTCTGGATACAAAATCAATGTTCAAAAATCCATAGTGCTTCTATATTCTGATAATGAAGTGTCAGAAAAAGAAGTAGAAAAAATAATTCCTTTTGCAATTGCAACAAAAAGAATAAAATATCTAGGAATAAATTTAAAACTACAAGAGCCTATTAAAAGAAGTCGAAGAAGATACAAAGAAATGGAAAGATATTCTGTGTTCTGGGATTGGAAGAATCAACATAGTTAAAATGACCATATTACCTAAAGCATTACACTGATTTAATGTAATCTCCGTCAAAATCCCATCGGCATTTCTTAAAGAAATAGAATAAAAAATCATCAGATTTGTATGGAAGCACAAAAGATCCCAAATTGCCAAAGCCATCCTGAGAAAAAAGAATGAGCCTGGAGGTATCACTCTGCCTAACTTCAAATTATACTACAAAGTGACAGTAAACAAAACGGCATGACATTGGCAGCAAAACAGACACACGGACCAGTGTAACAGAATTGAGAGTTCATAAGTGTACCCATGTTTATGCGGGCAAATAATTTTTGACAAAGGAGCCAAAAACATACAGTGGAAAAAAGAAAGCCTCTTCAGTAAATCGTGATGGGAAAACTGGAAAGCCGCCTGAAAAGAATGAAACTAGACTGTTGTCTATCACCACATACAAAAATTAACTCGAGATGGATTAAGGATCTAAATATAAGATCAGAAACCATAAATTGCATAGAAGAAAACACAGGAACTAAACTCAAGGATCTTGGATTTAAACAGGATTTTATGAATTTGACCTCAAAGGCAAGGGAAGTAAAAGCAAAAATAAATTATTGGGACTACATCAAATAAGCTTTTGCACAGCAAAAGAAACTGCCAACAAAGTAAAGAGACAACCATCCAAATGGGAGATGATGTTTGTGAGCAACGCCTCCGATAAGGGCCTACTATCCAAAATATACAAAGAATTCATACAGCTCAATAACAATAAAAAATAAATGATCCAATCAAAAAATGGGCAGAGGACCTGAACAGACACTTCTCCCTAAAGGACATACAAATGGCCAACAAATATATGAAAAGATGCTCAGCATCACTAGCTATTAGGAAATGCAAATCAAAACCACAATGAAATATCATCTCACCCCTGTTAGAATAGCTATAATCAACAGGACAAGTAATAACAAATGTTGGAGAGGATGTGGAGGAAAAATAAGCCTTATACACTGCTGGTGGGACTGCAAATTGGTACAGGCACTATGGAAAACAATATAGAGGTTCCTCAAAAAACTAAGAATTGATCTACCATATGATCCAGCAATCTACTTGGGTATTTACTCCAAAGACTTGAAAATATATATTCAAAATATATTTGCATACCGATGTTCATAGCAGCATCATTCACAGTGGCCAGCATATGGAAGCAACCAAAGTGTCCTACGATAGATGATTGAATAAAGAAGCTGTGGTACAAATATACAATAGAATATTACTCAGCTGTAAGAGAGATTTGCCATTTGCAACAATATGGATGGACCTTGAGATAATCATACTAAGAGAGATAAGCAAGACAGAAAAAGTTGAAAACCAGATGATATCGCTTATATATGGGATTTAAACCTAAAACCAACAAACAAACTGGACAAACAAACAGAGGCACATGGACATTGACAATAGACTAATGTTTACTAGAGGGGAGGGGAAAGGGGGGAGGTAGTTGGGGTAAAAGCAGTCAAATATGTGGTTATAGAAAGAAAGCTAACTAAGAGCAGTGAACACACAATGCAATATATATGCCTTACTGTTGAATTGTATACTTGCAACTCGCTGGATTTCGTTAATCAATGTCACTATATTAAAAAAAAAAAAGTGTACAGGGTAAATTCTTAAGGATAGACCATATGTTGGAGCACAAAACTAGCCACAAAAGATTTTAAAAGCTTGAAATCATACCACAACAGTATGAAACTGGAAATTAATTACAAGAAGAAAGCTGGAAAAACCACAAACTTTTGGAGATTAAACAACATGCTACTGGACAACTATGGGGTCAAAGAAGAAATAAAAGAAGAGATCACAAGTTACATAGAGACAAATGAAATTGAAAACATGACGACAAAATTTTGGGATGCAGCAAAAGCGATACTAAGAGAGAAGTTAATAGTTTTACAGGCTTCTCTCAAGAAACAAACAACATCGCAAATAAACAATCTAACATTACACCTTAAATAAATAGAAGAGAACAAATGAAGCCCGAAGTCAGTAGAAGAAATAAAATAATAAAAATCAGAAAAAATAAATAAAATAGAGAACAGAAAGACAATAGAAAACTTAATGAAACAAAGAGCTGGTTCTTTGTTCTTTTCAGATAAACAAAATTAACAAACCTCTGTCTATATTCACTAAGGAGAAAAGAGAGAAGGCTCAAATAAATAAAATTAGAACTGCTCAAAATTTTAGAGCTGGAAGTAACCTTAAAGATCATCTGGTGTCCCTCTCTCTAGGAGGCTGAAGCTGCAGAGTGGAGGTTTGGAGAGAAACAGAGGGAACGCGAAAGAGAAGGGAGTGTTAGTATTTCTATTCCTCTCTAGCTTTGGCCTGGGTTGGCTCCTTCCCAACACACACACATACACACACGCACACAGACACACACACACCTGGTTTTCATGAGAAATTTTACCTCTTGAAGTATGTTTCTTATAAGCTTCTAAGCACTGAAAACCAAATCAAAACTGGTTTTGCAATCTACTCGTATGTATCTTGAACAAACGTGAGGGGAAAACCTGTCAGATTTCCCAAGAAGGCTGCTTGGAGGTAGGAGATGGGGAAGGGGGCGTGCAGGATTCCAGCATCTCACTGAGTCCCTCCACTCCCATCCCTCCAACACCAATTTCTCTTTACAGGTGTGCAGAGAAAATTCATGTCAAGTTAGCGGTGAGGGCAGGTAGGATGGTGTATGGGAATGGGGCAGCAATTTTATGTCTGGGCTGGAAGGAAATTTAGAGTTCATTTAGTCCAGTTCCTCTTAGGCGAGGAAACTGAGGCACAGAGGGGAGGTATGCCAGCTGAAGAGTGAGAGGCAGAGCTAGAATCCTGCTCTACAGACCCTTGATTTATTCCCAACTGCTTCTTCCCTTCTCCTTGCCTCCCCACCCTCACCTCTTTCCTCTGTCTCCTCACAGACTACAACCTGAGAGCTGACTTCACTGTTTGTGGTAGAATGTCTTGATTGGGGAAAAGAAGACTTCAGTTTGCAGGCCTCAACTGTTAAGAAGAAGGGGACTGGTTTACAATGAGCAGTGGAATATTTGTAAATTAAGATAAAGGTAGATAATCACCAAAAGTGGGCAAAGCCTTATTGACCAAAATTAAATTTAGACTATAATAAGGAGTAAAAAAAAAGCATTTATTTGAGAAAAAGAGCTGCAGCTATGAGACACATATTTAGACAGCAACCTAAATTGTGCTCTACCAAGACAAAAGGGAGGTCACCTTTTATAGAGAATTTTCCTGCCCACAGTTCCCATTTTGGTCTATTTTCTGTAAACGAGTTTTCCAAACTGGACAGTTCCAATTGGTCTAAATCATGCAGTTTTGATTGGTCAGTGTAGCTGCAAATGAGGATATAATTCATGCAGTTCTGATTGGAGAGGGCATGTCTCAGTCCATTGGTCAAAAGATGACAAGGGTTTC
>NW_006436809.1:895593-897728 GCF_000325575.1 Pteropus alecto | reverse complement strand
AGTGGTGTGGAAGCTGAGTTCTGTCTGTGGTTATTTTTGGTACACAGAATACATGAAAAGCCTCTGTCAGCAGATGGCCACTGGGCTCTTAATATTCATAAAATTTGGGCCCTCAGTTGACCATGAGGAGTCCATTACAGAGGATAAATTTCTTCTTGGGGTTCACATCACATGAATTTTCTTCAGGTTCACAGCCTGAACCCTTCTTTCTTCAGTCCTCCATTCTTTCCCTTTCTTCTGCTTTAAGATTGACAGAACTCAGATATCAAAATAAGTGGTTTACTACCCTGGACTAGAGCAAGTCTTTGTTAGTCCCCATATGAGCCTTTCAGCTGGTTTTCCCAACCAAACAATACCCCCCTGCTCCAGCGAGGGGATGGCTGGGCTGACAGCAGCAAGGCTACTATTAAACCTCTTTGCAGCCATGCAGCCAGCCACACCAAGAGAGTGGTGACCTCAGCTGTTCTCCCTGATATCTGGGCAGACCTATGCAACCAGTATGTACTTGTATTTGTCTCTGCGAAGGGCCTTGATACATCACTATAATAAAGTATAGGCGGAGGGTTTGTGAGCTCAGTCCTATGTTGGGTTTTGGGATTTGAGGTTTTTTAGTGATCCTCTAAGACCAAAAGAGTAGAGGAGAGCCCGCTTCCAGTCTCCTCCAAGCCAAGCAACATTAGGCCAGGACAGCAGGAGCCCACCGGGCAGAAGTGAAGCCACCTATCCAGCAGGCCTAACAGAAGGGTGGGGAGGGGAAAGGGAGCACATCTCAGCCTAGGTCAGCCCAGAGCATCCTTGGAGCGCCAACTAGGACTCCAGACAAATTTAACTTGCCATTAAGGTCTGGGTCATGAGCCAGCCCAGGACTCAGAGACCCGCCCCTCCTCTGGCTCTCTCTTATGAATGGGCCTCTTCCCAGGCCAAAAACATACCTCCTAGAGCAACTGCAGATTGTAATCTAAAAAATAAGAGGGTAGTGTTGAGTGGGGAAACTGGGGAAGGTGTTTGAGGAGCCACTGGGAAGACGGGCAGCAGAAGCTCTCTGGAATGGCATGGAGAGAGGGCTTTCTGGGAGCCCAGAGGGTGGTGAGCTGAGGAGCCTTGGTGTGGAGGATTTCAGTCCTTGCCCTGCCCCTCCCCCTCCTCAGGGAGGCTGACTCCTTGGCAGACAGCAGATAGATGCATGACAAAGGTGCCGTGATGGCTCTATCTGGGGGGTTGGGGAGATGGCTGGGGAGGAGCCCCTCCTGTTCCAAAGCAGTTTCCCCACCCCCACCAGGCCCCTTAATCTATCTACCTTTGAGTAGTTAGTGGCTTAGAGGTGAATACAGCCCCAGCCCCACTTCCCTGAAGCTCTTCCAACAGACTTTAGGAAAGTATTGAAATGCACGAATACAGTTAGTTGTCCAAAAAGTGCATACAGATGGACACAGCAACAGGGGCTGTGAGATAGAGACTCAAAGAAAAAAAAAACAGGCTCAAAAGCCTCATCAGTGTCAAATTATAATGTACACCTGAAAATTATGTAACTATTAACCAATGTTACCCCGATACACTTAATAAAAAAAAAAAGCCTCATCAGCACAGAGGCGAAGACAGCTGGCCAATCAGGAGGGCCCCCACCGGGACACCCAGCTCCTCAGAAGGCAGACACTGAGCCACTGACCCCAGGAACAACTCTGGTCAGGGCCGAGAGGAAGAGATGCCTTGAGTTGGCAGAGGTCAGTGCCCAGGCTTAGGATTCTGGCCTTCCAAGCTACAGGAAGCTCCCCACCTAATTCACCCCGGGGCCTCCATTTAGGGCAAGTTTTGTGAGCAGACAGACAAACACCATCCCTCCCTCGCAGACAGGCACTCTGAAGACTATTCTCTTGCAAACAGCATCAAGAACAAGGCCAGCAGTGTGAGCCCTCAGGACACTCAGGACAGGCCTCAAAAAGTAGACCCTGACGGAAAGCTTAGGGCAGGCTTCCTGCATCCCCTCAAATCTTCACCTTTGAATCTTTCCATCAGCCCACCCCACTCAAACAAAGTGCATCCCAGAGCCTTAAGGGCTGGGGGATGGGGTGGTTGTGAGGCTGGATGCCTGAGTACTCCAGAGGAAGAGGGGCAGGATACCTAGGTCCAACGGGGGC
>NW_006436809.1:884885-895549 GCF_000325575.1 Pteropus alecto | reverse complement strand
CCGTCTGAGGCTCAGAGGCTCAGTCTTTGAGGAGGATTTAAGGTTGGTTCCTGGAGCTCTTTTAGCCACTCTGAGGGGGATTCTATGTGAGGGGATCGGGACTAGGGGGTTGGGGGTCAGGAAGCTGTCCCCGGGGGAGCCATCCAGGCCCATTCAAGGGTTGAGCACTTGTTTAAAGTTTGAGCTGCCCCCTCTGGGGACCTGGATTGTCCAGCCAAGGCCGTTGTCCGGCCTCCTTCCCCCAGTCCCTCCCAAGCCTCTTTGAACCTGAAGTCAGATATTTTTTCTTCCCCCCTCCCTCCTTGGTTTTCCCCACCCAGGGCCTAGGGCTGGAGGCTTGGGCCGGGGCGGTGGGGGAGGGAGAATAGTCAACTAAGTACTAAATATTCCGGTTCCTGAATGGGGGCAGCTAGGAACCTGACATGTGAGTCCCATAGTGGGGACCCCGAGGCGGGGGGGAGGGGGGTGTCTGATCCATCTGTTCAGACAAAAGTTGGGGGACTTGGGCCCAGTCAGGTCAGAGCCTGGCCCCTAGAAGAGAAGTGTGTGTATGTGTGAGTGTGTGTCGGCGAGGTGGTCAATCCCTGAGTCTGGTAGGTAAGTGGACTCTGGAGCGGAAGCCTTGAGATATGGGAGGCCTTGTCTGGCAATTTGACCCTGGAAATGCGGTAAAAATTTATCAGTTTGGGCAGATGGGCACCAGGCATTCGCAGCTTTGGGGTAACGGAATCTGGCCAGTAATCTGGATGAATGCCTGGGTTCCTGGATTGGGGGCGGGGGAAGACATCAGGGGTGGTAATGGGAATTTGAGGGTAGCCATTCCTAGCAGTAGCTGGCACAAACACAATAAATGTTTGAGGAGCTGAGAGGGTGCCGAGGTCTTTGGAGATGCGTCAAAAATCTGGGCTCCTGAAGAACCTGGAGGTTTCAAGGGGTTCCAGACAGCTCCGAGGTGTGCAGAGCCCGAGGGAGGGCCCGGCAGCCCGGCTGAGAGTTGGAAGAGAAGGTCTGCGTGGGGTCCTGCACCGAGGGCCTTGGGGATGGGGCCTGGAGAGGCGCAAAATTGGGGCTCCCTGGCATTCACCTTCCACGAACACCACCGCCACCAGCAGGCAAACACACTTCGCCTCAGTTTCTCCCGCCCCCATCGTCCTCTCCTCCCCCCATCCAGGGGGCGGGGCCAGAGGTCAAGGCTAGTGGGTGGGATTGGGGAGGGAGAGAGGTGTTGAGCAGTGCCTTGGCGAGCCCTCCTTTTACCAGGCCCCCGGCTTGGGGTGCCGTGCTTCCCCATGGCGGGACACCTGGCTTCCGACTTTGCCTTTTCGCCCCCACCAGGCGGTGGAGGCGATGGGCCAGGAGGGCCGGAGCCGGGCTGGGTTGACCCTCGGACCTGGCTGAGCTTCCAGGGCCCTCCCGGCGGATCAGGAATCGGGCCAGGGCTTGGCCCCAGTGCCGAGGTGTGGGGGATTCCCCCGTGTCCCCCGCCATATGAGTTCTGCGGGGGAATGGCCTACTGTGGACCTCAAGTTGGAGTGGGGCTGCTGCCCCCAGGCAGCCTGGAGACCCCTCAGCCCGAGAGCGAGGCGGGAGCCGGAGTGGAGAGCAACTCTAAGGGGACCTCGCCTGAGCCCTGCGCTGCCCCGCCTGGGGCCGTGAAGCTGGACAAGGAGAAGTTGGAGCAAAACCCTGAGGAGGAGGCGAGTGAGGTGCAGTGGGGCTGGGGAAGTGGCCGGGCGGCCAGAGAGGGGAAGTGGTGGCCTGCAGCTGCCTAGGCCTGAAACCCTAAGAGCGGAGTGGGCATGGAGGGGTGTGTGGCCACCGCAAGCTCCTGAGAGGGAGAGCAAGAGCACGGTGGGAAGTGGAGACCAGAATTCCGGGAGAACCGCAAGGGGTGGCCTCGGGGAGTCAGAAGCAACCCAGGCAGGCCTTGCTTCCCACCCCAGCCTGCCCTTGTCAAGTAGGTCCCTTCCATTTCCTAGGCTTGACCAGAGTCGGGTCACTCAATTTATTACCAGTCCGCAGCAGACCTAGCTTGGGGTTTGAGCCTCTTCTCCCACCCTGAGCCCTTCTTTATAATTTGACCTTTATCAGACCCAAGATCTAGGCCTTAAAGCGTGGCTTGAGGGTAAAAACAGTGCTTATCCTGGGGTTATTGTTCCTGAAATTCGAGGGTGTGACTGGTTGCTGATTGAAGCTCCTGTTTAGGCTGTATGTAAACGTGTAGAGTGGGTTTACCTCCCGTCCAAGTTTAGGTCTTGTCTTCCCTTGACCTCTGCCTCTGAGCCAGTGAGTCACCATTATGCAGAGTGCACACCCTGGTACCCTCTTGTTAGGGAGTCGGAAGTACCAAGTTCAGCTGTAATTCCGTGAGATGTGAACAAGGAGAAAAACGTGGAAGAATTCATTTCCAGGCCATTCCCCATATGTAGGGTTTGCTGAGGAATTGAAGACTTCCATGTCCAGCCCTGCTGGGGACTATTAAGGATGTATCTTCCAGGCCACAGAAGAGACAAGTGTAAGCAATTAGAGATCAAGTACTAAGCCTTTAGGCCTCACAGAAGGAAGGAGGTGTGAGTGGTTTCAGCCGACCTAGTAGCCCTAGACTCTTTGCAGGAGGCGACTGCTGAGCCTTGAATAATAATGGCTGCCAATTGTGGTCCATTTCCTAAGTGCCTGGCTGTGTGTGCTCAGTTTCTACATCATTATCTCATTAACTGTCACAAAATCTTATAGGGAGGTATTCTTAGCCTATTTCATGGGTCTTAACTGTTAAATGATAAAGCTAAGATTTGAACTGGGGTTTACCTTATTTCAAATCCCCAAAATAGAATTTGGAAAAACTGTGATGGGGACAGCTGAGGACATTTATAGATTTGAAACATTGGCTGAGCAGAAGTTGGGAATGGAAGTTAGCCTATTTGAATTTCATGTGATTGGGCACCCTTGAAATACTTTAAGCCTTCGAGGACCTCACAAGGGACTAGCTACTCTTCTGGTTCCCTTGGCCACTGGCCTTCACTGAAATGCCCCAGGGCTCAGTCCATCAACCTCTGCTCTGTCCACCTTTCCTTCCTCTCATCCACCCTCAAGGCTCAAGTACTTTGGAGACTTGACTGCCTCATTTTCTGTCTTCTGCTGAGATGTCTTCCTGATCATCCATCCATCACGCAGTAAGTAGCTCAAGGCCCAGACCAGTCATCCTCATTCTTGCTCATCTTTATCCACACCTTTAGAAACACTGCTATCTTAACGTTGGAAATACACCCTAAATCAATACTTAACTATCACCCTGGTCCCAGTTACTACCATCTATTCCTGGATAACTGCAGTTGCCTCCCTAGCTATACCCTCATTTCCTCCTTAGTCTGTTTGTCCCCTTGTCAACTGGAATGAACACTTGAAATGTGAGAGTCCAATAGTTTCACTCACTGCAGCATCTACAGGAACTGCCCTGCTTGCCCGTCTCATCTCAGCTTCTCTCCTCTTCCATTGCCTCTGTCCATTCGCCCAGCTCCTTACTGCTACCAGGACTGCCCACCTCAGGGTCTTTTCACTTGCCTCTTTTCCTTTGCTCAAACTTCACTTTCTTCATTTTATTTAAGATTGTCAACTTCCCCATAATATCCTATCCTGCTGTACTCTGTAATTCTCTACCCTGTTTGAGCTTTCTCATGGCACTTCTAACTTACTGGATAATAATCTGTCTCTCCACTTTAGGATGGAAACTCCATGAGGCCAGGGCTTCTTGTCTACTTCGTATAGCTGCTGGCTTATAGAAGGTGTACAATAAATTTGTTGAATTAATCAGAATACTTCTATATTGCAAACAGATTGGGAAAATAAGGGATAATCAGATTTATAAAAAATTGAGCACCAACTGTATACAAAGCTCTTTATGTATACAAAGCTCTTATGACACCTATAACTTTTTGTCGTGTGTTTGCGTACATGCATGCCGTGTCATAGTCTGTGGGACCCTAGAAACAAGCTGGGAGAATATACTGAAATGAGAAGCAGAGAGACATGGTGCTCTTTATTTCTCTAGGGCTAATATCCCAGTCAGAAAGCTTTTGTATTAAATGAGCTAATAGGTAGGAGCTCCCTTCCTAACCTGACAGGTGTTCTCATCGAGGCCAGGGCCTGTCTTTCTAGTTAGCGCGTGTGGTGCTCTGCAGCTACTGGATGTGTTGCTTTCTGGTGTGAATGACATTTGTAGATAGTTGTCGCTAGATGTTAGGTAGGTAGCCTGGATGCAGAGATACTCCCACTGACCACTCCTTGGGCCCAGGTGAGACGGGGAGAGGGGTGGTCGACATTTGGTGTGTTTGTGTTCTTTCTTACATGTCCTCTGCTTTTTTAAATGCTGTCCCAGGACATGAAAGCTCTACAGAAGGACCTCGAGCAATTTGCCAAGCTCTTGAAGCAGAAGAGGATCACTCTGGGATATACCCAGGCCGATGTGGGGCTCACCCTCGGGGTTCTCTTTGGTGGGTGCCTCTCAGCATGTTCTAACCCACAGAAACCAAAGGATCACATCTCCCCTGGAAGGAAAATTCCTGAACTTGGACCTTTCCTCCCTACCGAGGGAGTGAGAGGAGGGTGTTTCAGGAGCAGGCTCTACTTTCACCCATGAATTGGGTAGAGAGAGAGGGAGAAAAATAACTTGGGCCTTGAACTTCCTGTGGGAAGAAGTGGGATCCTGGTGTGGGACTTTGTGAGGGCAGGAAGAGGTGGCAATGCCTAGGTTTTGGGCCTGCTGCCTCACGATGCTACTCTTTCAACCTCCTCAGGGAAGGTGTTCAGCCAAACGACCATCTGCCGCTTTGAGGCTCTGCAGCTCAGTTTGAAGAACATGTGTAAGCTGCGGCCCCTGCTGCAGAAGTGGGTGGAGGAAGCTGACAACAACGAGAATCTACAGGAGGTGAGGGTGGGTGGGTGCACAGGGACCTCCTATGACTCAGCCTAATTTCCATGGCTTCCACCCTGGCTGACAGCTCTCCTTGCAGCAGTAGTTCTCAATGGATGGAGGGTAATTCCTCAGTGCTGCCGGGACAAGGTTCAGGCCACCGGTCTAAACCTACCCTTGCAGAATTCTTTTTTTTTTTTTAATACCATCAGGCTCTGGTAACACATCGATTCTCAATGCCTTTTAGCAATTTGCTCACGTGACTGACCTATGATGCCATTGCTCAGCAGGCTTGAAACTTGCCCTCCCACCTCCCTTGTCACCCCTTCCTCACCTGACCAGATATGCAAAGCGGAGACCCTGGTGCAGGCCCGGAAGAGAAAGCGAACAAGCATCGAAAACCGCGTACGGGGCAACCTGGAGAGCATGTTCCTGCAGTGTCCGAAGCCCACCTTGCAGCAGATCGGCCACATCGCCCAACAGCTCGGGCTTGAGAAGGATGTGAGTGCCTGACCCTGTGTGCTCCATGTCCTCCTCCCCAGTCCTCATCCTGCTCGTACTAGCTCTGGCTCCTGCCCTTCAACCAGTCTGGATCTGTTGATTTTGGGCCAAATGACTAAGCAAAGCCAGACCCACCTTCAGGAATTTATGAGCGAATGTCACTCTTTTCCCTTGTGTTCTCCACTCTCAGGTGGTCCGAGTATGGTTCTGCAACCGTCGCCAGAAGGGCAAACGATCAAGCAGTGACTATTCTCAACGAGAGGATTTTGAGGCTTCTGGGCCTCCTTTCTCAGGGGGACCAGTATCCTTTCCTCTGGCACCAGGGCCCCATTTTGGTACCCCAGGCTACGCGGGCCCTCACTTCACTACGCTGTACTCCTCGGTCCCATTCCCTGAGGGTGAAACCTTTCCCTCTGTGTCTGTCACCTCTCTGGGCTCTCCCATGCATTCAAACTGAAGTGCCCGCCCTTCCCAGAAAAGGGGAGAGCTAGGGAGAGAGGAGCCTGAGGATTGTACCACGGCTTTGGGATTAAGTTCTTCATCGCTAAAGAATTGGGAACACAAAGGGTGTGGGGGCAGGGAGTTTGGGGAAACTGGTTGGAGGGAAGCTCAATGATGCTCTTGATTTTAATGCCCACATCACTCATCACTTTGATCTTAAATAAAGAAGCCTGGGACACAGTAGGTGGATACTTTTGTCTTTGGTTTATCCTCTTCTATTTACTGAAGACATGGGGATACTCAATAGTAGATATTAACAGCTGTCAGACCCAAAATCACCCTGAAGCCAAAGTGCTTAACCTTAGAGTCACACAATGCAGAGGAAGAGCTGGGACTAGAACCTAAGTTTATTTGTGGAGGCCCTTAAAGATGTGAGCTAGTTCTTAGGAGTTCACGACATGGGATCCTGAGGAATTTGAGCTGAATGCCTTATTTTCACCTACAGATCTGCTTACTGTGTAGCTCATTCCCTACTAGGAGCTGGCTTTTTGCTTTCCCCACCCTACCCTGGAAGTCCAGTGGTGTTATGCTAAGAAATGAAGTCTTTACTTATTTCTTCTGCATATCACCCCAGCCAGAAACTCTACCCTTGTGCTTTCTTGAAACCAGGGTCCATTTGGTCTCCCTTTAAGGTTTCTGCCTACTCTGTGTGAGTGACTCAACAGACCCTTCACACTTGTCCTGGATCTGATGCTACCATATTGGCGTCCTTGCTCTAGAGCTGTTTCCTCAATGTGGAAAAACTTGGGTTGGTAAATTTAGATAGGAGTAGAAAGAGGGGATGGATTTCTAGGTTGCAATAGACTGTGAAGATGAGGCTTTCCTAATAAGAACTACAGAAACGCTGCTTTGACAGTATCTTGGATTGGTATGAGGCTCACAGAAAACAACCAATGGGTTAGGTTGATCCACACTGGACCAGGTCAGCATCTGCTTTAGCTGGTTTACCAGGCTTTCTCTTCCCTGGCAGTACAGGCACGCCTTGTTTTATTGCACTTCACAGGTATTGCATTGTTTTACAAATGGGAGGCAAGACCTTCCACCAGTAAAAAGATTACAGCTCACTTTATTGAGGTGATCTGGAACTGATCTGCAACATCTGAGGTATGCCTGTACCGGTGAAATTTGTAAAAGTTCTGCCAGCTACATGAAACTGACCAAATCTCAATTACCTTATTTTAATGGCAGTAGATCTGTTTTCTTTAAACTAGAAACCTTGATTACCTGGATTCCTTTTTTCCCATTTCCCACATCCAGCTCATCCTATATATTTGCACTTTTTCAGTGAACAGGTTTGTTTTTCTCTGCCTTTTTCACTCACCTCCCCTTCCCCTAAGGATTCACAATTTCCAAACATTTCTATATCCATTCTCCCAAGAATTGGAAAGCGAAGAATATTGGACCCACAAAAAGAATAACTAGCAGTGAATGAAGCTGCTTGTACTTTATTTGAAAATGAAAGCGAACCTCTGAAAAGCCATGATACAAATATGGTCAGTGGTGGGACTATCCACAATGTAAGGAAGTCTGGGGACTGTGCTCTAGGTTTGCCCAAGAATGCCTTAGGTGATACCATCCAAGAATCTCAAGAACTCACTCGTTCAGGTCCGGAGCTTACATCTTCCCAGGCATGGTCTCTGCAATTGATGAGTGCTCTCATCACAGACATTCTAGTGTCCTTAACAGCTAACAGTGGGAATTTTCAGTTCATTGGCAACTTCCTGAAGGCAGCATTATCTTTAGCAGGAAACCATCTCTTCTGTTACCTTGGCCATGAGGACCTGAATCCATAGCAATGGACTGTAGTCATTCCCTCCTGAGCAGGCAAGGGGGTTATTTCTTAGGGCTCACTGGCATTCCACTGTGTCCACTCATAGCTTGGAGGTGCCACTCATCCCTTGGTGGAGGGCCTTAGGTCTGGATGCCCACATGACACCTTGCACACTGGAAGTCAGCCTCCCTAGCAGCCTGGATGCTGCAGACAACACAGGCCACATGGAACCAGACGTTACAACCATCACGCTGTCTCTTCTTGGGGAAGGCAGCAACAAGAGGCTGCACAGGGCTCCCTGCCCCCAACTGCACGGGGGTTGCTCACTGTGTACTTCAGAGGATGCCCATGATGGTTTCTGAAGAAAGTGACACAAAAACCAGGGTCACTGGAAACCTGTAAGAGAAGGCTAGAACTCCCCTGGATGACAACATGGAGGACCTAGATACTCACTAAACTAATGGTAAACCTGGTTAATAGAGTTAACCCAGGTCTTGCCATTCCAATATCTGTTCTCTGTCCACCTCTCCTCTCCAACCCCTGAGTAGAGGGCCACCTCCCAAACCAAGGCTCTAAAAAGGAATCAAAAAGCAGTGAAATGTTGAGACAAGGATCTCTCCACTTACCCACGAGGTGTCAGTGGGGTTTTCTCTACACGGAGTTTCTTCCTGGGCTCTCTCTGGACTGGTGAGCTCTCAGGAGCCTCTCTCTCATCATCCAATTCTGCCAACACTCGGTGAGCCGATTTCCTCCTATTTCTTGGGGGTGGGGCAGAAGGCGTGGTGTCTACCTCCTCAGGGGGAGTGGGAGCAGGCAGGCTCTGTGGCCCACCCCTAGTCCGGGAGAAGGTGAGAGGCTGAGGCTGGAGCTTGCTGAGGCTGCCAATGGAGTTGAGGATCAACGTGGCTTTTGGAGCAGGGGACAGGGTGCTGAGGGGGCGCTGTGGAGCCCCCTTGGGGGGCAGCATGGGCCAGAAACCAGCCCTGGTTCCCTCTTCATCCCTAGACCGTGGGATGGTAATGGCAGCAAAATCTTGAGGTTTGACATGGACTTGCTGAAACATGAAGTAAAACTCTGAGGGGCTGCTTCCTGGGGGCCCTTCAGGGCCAAAGGTCAGAAGGTCACCATCACTCAACTCCAGCCTGTGACCCCTTGGGAGTCGAACATTATTGACCAAAGTACCTGTTGATGGTGGAGCACCAGACAGATAACAGAGAATGACAAAGTTAACCTCTTTGTGCCTCATTTTCCTTGTCTAAAATGGGGATGTTAATGCTCATTTACATTCAATGCATTTAAAACAGCGCCTGGTTCAGTAGTCAGCACTAAAGGAATATAGTTATTTAATCCTCACAACACTCTTCAAACAGACCTTACAAAGTCTCCCATTTTACTAAGTCCCAGAAAAAGTGAACTGACAGGCCTGAGGTTTCACCTGGTGCCAGTGGCAAAACTCAGATGTGAGCCCAGGCCTTCTGAGGCTGGCTGTGACCTCCAACTCAGGGAGTAAGACACATGCCCATATCACTGAAACATAATTCAACATCCTAAATGCCCTAAGACAGGAACAAAGTACCTCAGCAAATCTGGAAACTGAGATGAATCTGAGCTTGGCTCCTAAATGGCCCCAGAACATCACTGTGATATTTCCCTGATGATGCCCCAGGCCCTGGATCTACATCCCATCCCCATATGAGCTAAACCAGGACCATTAAGAGTCAGCCCTGCAGAGAGCTTCTGAAACTGCAAACTTTGGGTGGGAAGACAAGAGGTCTGGAGTACAACCGTCCATCTAATCTGATAGTTTGTAGGCAGGCAGGGTTCCTGAGGAGCCCCTTAATCATTCCAACCTAGAACTGTCCACTGCTCACCTTGGTTGCTATGGTCCTCCAGGCTTACCCTCCAGTCATCACCCCGGAGCTCAAGGTGAAGCTCTGCGTGGACTCCAGAGATTAGGCCAGGCTCCTGTTGGGGCCACGGGGCCACATCACATAGGTCAGCCATGAGGCCCAAGGATAGATATAGCCAGCCCCACTTGGGAGATGGACTGTGTAGAGGTCACCGCCCCTGCTGCATCCTGTGCACAGCAGCTGAGAGCAGGGCAGCATGGGCACTGACCCCTCTGCACCACCTCTTCCACTTCAGGAATCCATCACCTTTCCCACTCCTGAGCCAAGCACCGTGGCTTAAGTTCTCTTTTCGTCTGATGCAAACTTGAGCTATGCTTTGTGCAATTTTGACTTCGAGCACACTTCCTGAGCCGTGTAAATTCAGAGTGCAAGGATCCTAGGCATGCGAGGCAAAACTGGCCATCAAGCAGCTTTGAACTGAAAAATTCTGGGAAGATCACAGTACAGTGCAAAAACGAACATGGCCTATGGAATCTTAGATGAAATGGATCCTCAGTCTGCAAAATACTCAGGGATCCTTCAGTATGTGCAAGGCAATATACATTAGGCAGCTTCTGGAGAAGTGCAAACTGTAGCTGTGTGTATTGGGGGGGGGGTCTTACTTTTGTGCAATACTAACTTGTCACACCTCAATATAATTTGGAAAAAAAGAAGCTTCTTCCTGTCAGACCTGCTTATCCACATAGAGTAGGCAGACCTCCTGCTCTTCCGCGCCTTGCTCTTCTGGCCAGTCCCTCGCTCGTAGTTAGCTTGAACCCCAGTGGGAAGTGACTCCACTGTCACCCTCCAAAAAGGCAGTGCAAACAGGCCCCCCTGAGTTCTCCAACAAAGCAGATCTAAATTCCAGCTTCTCTGGGGGGGATAAAACCAGAAAAAAAGACCTCCCCTAGATCCTGCAAACCTAGCCTTTTCCCTCCCCGCCCCAGCCCAGTTTCAGATCTACCGCGCGGTGCAGTCTCGGAGTGGTCTCCTCTCGCGGTAGTGCCAGCCTGTGCGGCGTCCCGGGACCCCTCGGGATGGGCCTGGCCTGATGCTCCCGTGGTTATTTGACAGCTAAGAAGTCGGACCAGGAGAG
>NW_006436809.1:851537-884643 GCF_000325575.1 Pteropus alecto | reverse complement strand
CTGAATTTCGCGCCAGAGAGCCCAAACCCCTCCGTACCGTTCCTGATTGGCCAGCTCCTTGTGTCCTTTTCCTTTCCGTTGGGCAGGGCGCTGTCAGGACCCCAGATGTCCCGCCTACCGCTTTTTCTGATTAGTCCACAAGTTTTCCCGGGTTCCCGGAGTTGGGAGGAGCCGCCAGGGCGCGGAGTTGCCCCGACTCCGTAATTGAGACTGGCTTTAGACACTACTGCGCCTGCGTGCACCTCTTCCCCGCCTTTTTCCTGGGTGAAACCCAGTTTTAGAGTGACCCGCCAATGGGCCCGCTCTGCGCAGGCGTGGTCAGGGGCGTAGGCCGGCCCGGGAGCGAGGTGTAGGGGGTGTGGCCTAAGGGCAAAGGGGGTTCTCGCGCAAGGTGAGGGGATATTCGGGAAGAGTCGGTTGGGGGCGGGAAAGGGCTTAGAGGGGGTTCGAGGGTGGGTTCAGGGGTTCATAGGGGAAGAGGGGTTCAGGGACCCTGTAAAAGGAGTAGATGAGGTGGTCGGAACAGCCTTAGAGCTCAGGGTCTAGCAGGGTGAGGACGCTCGGGTGTCGGGGGAGGGGAGGATTAGGGGAGGATTAGGGGAGGCTGTTGAGAGTGAGAGTGAGGGAGCAGAGTAATCCCTTCAGTATATAAGCAGATTAGGATATAGGGAGGGAGGGGGATAGGAATCCCAGATTGCAGGAAAAGTACATGAATTTGGGTGGGAGACCTTGAAGAGTCCTCTCTATTCTCTGGGACTCTGATGGAGAGGAATGTGGGTAACAGGAATGGAAGCTAAGGGGATAGTAGAGAAACTGAGAGAAAGTTGCTGGAAGGGTTTGGGTGAGATGTCAGGAAGCTGGCTTTTCTGTCAAGGGATCTAGGCTGCCTGGATTCCCAGGGGCCTTGAGGAGGCATCCTGCCCTACATGTGGCCGCATTCATCAGGGGCCAGTCCTTGGGCCAACACTTTAACAGGGAAGGACCCGGGAGTCCTGTCTTGGTGGCGTCTGGATGGGCTTCCCCAAGGCCTTGCTGAGCCATGGAGAGAACTCTGGAGATTGGGCTCCCCGCCCCTGCACTGCACATCTCTTTTCTCACCTCCGACCTGGAATGACAGAGACTGTAGGAACTTAAAGAGGACGGTAAAGGCACTGTCCAGACCCTAAAAGTTTGAGTAAAGCCTAAGAGCTCCCTCTCAGCCTTCTCAAATTCTCACCATTTCATGGTTATTTGCCGTAGTTCAATCAGGAACCAGGTTGGGTCAAACAAGTGATGTTCGGATATTCCTACTTCTTTTAGGAAGTAGGAAAAGAACTTAGGGTCCGGTGGACCTGGCTGTTATTTAAGGATTATGACTTTGTTATTTTAGGGGCTTTCTCTTTGGAAAGTGGCTTGAAAATTGAATTGGAGTGCCCTTGTTTCTCCTATTGTCCAGGGGAACATAGATGGCTGGACACAGAATCTAGAGACTTCAAATAATGTGGAGATGTTTCGACCTTCAGGTCAGTGGGACCAGGCACAGGGACTGGTGGTTGTCTCTCCCTGAGAAACTGACCATTTTTGCGATTCCTCAGGTGCCTCTGGGCTCATTCCTCCATCCCACTTCCAAGCTCGGCCCCTTCCAACCGTGCCAAGAATGGCTCCCACCTGGGTCTCAGACATTCCTCTGGTCCAAACCCTGGCCCATCAAGATGTCTCAGAGAGGCGGCCAGACAACCAGAGATCTCAAGCGATCATGTGGGAACAGGATCTTTCTGGCAACGGACAGGAGCCAGGGTGGAGAGGCAGGTAGGCGTTCACTGTCACTGTTTTCTCAGGCTTGCTTGTCAGTGACCTCTTTACTGAAATAGGTTCCTTGCCCTATTTCAGACCTTAGTTCCATAATTTGTTCATTTTTCCATGAACAATTATTGGTGCATACAATGCACAAATAATAATAAGGCAGTGTGCTAGACACTAGGGATAGAGATAACAAAAATGAATTGGAGAGATCCTGATATCAAGGAGTTTAAAATCCTAAGGGAAGAGACAGATTGACCAACAGCTGATCATAATAAGCATGGTATTAAGGCAAGATGAAGAAATTCAGACTAGGACTGTGTACTATGCTTGTCTGGATTCGTTCTGACAGAGTACATGCTGTTGGAGCTGGCTGTGCTATTTGTCGATGTGTTGTCTGTAAAAACTTCTATTCTTAATGTCTCGTGTGTCTTCCCAAATGTTCTATATTGTCATTTTGCCATTGTGCTCTCAAGTGGGATTGGAAATGGATCTACCTTGCACCCCATCAAAGAGGAAGGAGCATGATGACGAAGGAGGAGCACTGGAGTGGGTGTGAGGAGAAGGACATTCTCTTCCTAGTTAGGCTACCTGCTAAGGGTCCTTTCGCCAGTCACTTAATTTCTCTAGGCTACAGTTCACTGCTTTAAAAAAATTCTGTGGTTCTAGGCCTCAGTGAGGGAGCTGTGCCAACAACTGTTATAAGCTGCTTTAAACTTATTTTGATGCCAATAGACTGTTCTCTAAAGGTCAGGACTATGTAATTTATTGATGTGCTGCCCTCTCACTACTCATACAGTATACCTAACACTCAATAAATGCTTTTAACCAACACCTGGCCTCGCCATATTGATAATGGAAGCCATGAGCTCTCTTTCTCTATATCTCCCTCAAACTTTTCCTTGCCCTTGAATCAGAATTCAGAAGTCTCTGCATGTACTTCCAACCTCTTCAATTCAATGTGTGGCCTTATGATGTGCGCATTTGATGTTTAAGACATCTACCTATACATGTAGCTCTCTCTAGACAACCATGTCCCTCCCATGATCTCAGCTAGCTTTTAGGTCCCATGAGCCCAGACACTGGACCCAATAGGCTTAGTAGGGCCTCAATGAATGATGATGGTGATGGAAATGCAGAGATCTCATGGTCCAACTTTGTCTCCCCATCTCCCTATCTGGGAGCAGAGGGATCTCTTCTGTCTGCACATATGCCCATGGTCACCATCCCAGCCCCAGAGACAAGCCCCCCCTTTGCTAACCTGTCTTTGAAGGTCCATGGAGCTGCAGGGGTCACAGGCCCTGAGCCAGCAGGCTGAGTTGATCTCTCGGCAGCTGCAAGAGCTGCGGCGGCTTGAGGAGGAGGTCCGGGCCCTGAGGGAGACCTCGCTGCAGCAGAAGATGAGGCTGGAGGCCCAGGCCATGGAGCTGGAGGCCCTGGCACGGGCAGAGAAGGCCGGCCGAACTGAGGCTGAGGGCCTGCGTGCCGCCTTGGCCGGGGCCGAGGTTGTCCGGAAGAACTTGGAAGAGGGGAGCCAGCGGGAGCTGGAGGAGGTTCAGAGACTGCACCAGGAGCAGGTGAATCGGGGCATGGGAAGGGCTTAGCTTCACAGTGGGTGAAGCAGAGAGCAGGTATCGAACAAAAGGCCCCCATGAGCAGCGGAGTGATGAGAAGATGTTTGGTGAAGGTGAAAAAACAGATGACCTGGAAAGAGGGAGACCTTGGGTGTTTTGGTCTTATTCAGATTGCAGTCATTCCCAGGATTCAGGTGACCACCTACCACCTGAAGCCCTTTTCTCCTTTCCAGTAGGAAGTAGTTTGTCTTCCTACTTTAGTTCAGGTACCCAATTCATCTGGGAGCGCTGGGGGTGGGGGGTGACAGGAGGATGGTAGGAATGGGGTCCTAAGGTGGACTGGGAAGGGGAGATTGTTCAGTCGGTAAGCATTTATCAGTCTGCCATCCCTGAGACAAGGGTGAGCACATCAGCCTGAGTTCCTGGCCCTTGTGAGTGAAGCTGATAACCTTTTTGGGGGACACACACGTTTACGCTTAATTTAATCTTAATTAGTTAGTTGCAATTGGGAGAAGTGCCATGAAGGATAAGGGAGCCCTAACCTGGTAGGGGCGTTAAGGAAGGCCACCCTAATCAGTCAACATGTTAAGAAAAGGTACCGTAAAGATATTGGAAGAAAACCTGAGTGAATTCATTTGTAACCTTGGAATGGGGAAGATCTTTACATATGAATCAAAATCCAGAGCCATTAAAGAAAAGATTGGTACATTGACTTTATAATACTAAACTTAGGAATGACAAAGTAAGAGTAAAATTAAAGGACAGATGATAAACTAAGGAAAAATATTTGCAGCTTGTATCACAGGAGGAGGCTAATATCCCTAGTATATAATGTGTGTCTGGAAATTGATAAGGGAAAGACGACAATCCAGTCAGAAAATGGACAAAAGAGATCGTTCAAAGAAAAATATAAATAGCCTTAAGATTCATGAAAGATTCTTAAAGATAAATAGACATTTGTGCTGAATAGAGGTTGGCTGGTGAGGAGGCAATAGGAGTTGGTGTGACACTGGGCAGCAGGTGCAACAGGAGGAGGCCGGAGGGGCTTGAATGTAGGAGATGAGAGGGGGCTCTTAATGGTGGTGCGGCAAGGCCTCAGGGCCCATTCAGAACTTCATCTTAAGAGCAACGAGCAACTAGTCAAAGGTTTTAAACAGGAAAATGACATGATGAGATTGGCATTTTATGTCTCAAAAGACCAGTTTTGTGATTTATGTCCAAAAAGATCACTCTGACTATGGTATAGAAATAGGGCCAAAAAGGGCAGACCGGAAATGAGGGCAGCGATTTCTCTCCATCACCATCTATTCCATGACTCCTTCAGAGTCCCTGACACCGTTATCACTGTCGAGGTACAGTGAGAAAAAGACAAGATTCCCACCTTTCTGGAGCTTCCTTTCAAATGAGATGTGCAGACAGTAAGATCATCTCAGATAATAATCAGTGCTGGAAGGACAGAGCATGGTGGGTAAGGATTGGAGGGTCCAGGGAGGCCTTCCTGAGGAGGTGACCTGTATCCACCCCGCCCCTTCCCCTGCCTCCTACCTGAATCTGAGGAGCTGGGGGATTGGGAGAGCAATAGGAGATGGGCTCAGAGACGTGGGCAGAAGCCAAGGTACAGCAGGCTTCACAAGCTGAGGGAAGAAGCTGGGTTCTGTTGAGAATTCCACTGCAGGTTTTTAAAGACTGGTCAGAAAATTGTTGCTGTTGTCCAGGCCAGATATGAGGGTAGCTTACCTCAGGTTGGTGATTGTGGAGGTGAAGAGAAGTGAAGATAAGATTTGCGGGGAGATCTGACCGGAACTGTTGATGAATTGGAGAGTGATGGGGGAGTAAGGCCCCAGGGACTGTCTCCATTTGCCATTCACAGTTGGGTTGTCTGTGGGTTGTCTAAAGTCCCAGAAAGTGGGAGGAGACAAGGGCAAAGCAGTGAGATTTGGAAAGCCCAGATGTGGGAGTGACCTGGCCCCTGCTGAGCCCTGTCTCTCTCTGCAGCTCTCCTCCTTGACACAGGCTCACCAGGAGGCTCTTTCCAGTTTGTCCAATAAAGCTGAGGGTTTGGAGAAGTCTCTGAATAGTCTGGAAACCAGGAGGGCAGGGGAAGCCAAAGAGCTGGCTGTGGCCCAGAGGGAGGTTGAGTTGCTGCAGAAGCAGCTGAGGTACGTGGGGAGTGGGGGGCCCATGGGGAGCCCAGCAGTTGGTGGGTGGGGTGGATCTCTGGATTGCCCTACTAATGGCTACCCTATTCCCACCCTAAACCTAGCAAAACCCAAGAAGAGTTAGAGGTTCAGGTGACCTTGGCTGAGAATCTAAAGAGATATGTGGGGGAACAAGTACCTCCCGAGGTCCATAGCCAGACGTGGGAGTTGGAGCAACAGGAGCTTCTAGAAACTGTGCAGGTGAGAAAGTGCAGGGTACATCTTTATGGGAGTTGGAGGTGGGGTGGGAGGGCTCAAGGCTCTGGTCCTGGGAGAGAAGAGCCCCCTGGAGAAGAGCACAGTCCCCAGTAGAGAAGGCAGTGCTGTTGAGGGTTCAGACAAGCCACTCTCCCTCCCTTTCCCGCTGGCAGCACTTGCAGGAGGACCGGGACGGCTTGCACACGACAGCAGAGCTGCTGCAGGTGCGCGTGCAGAGCCTCACACACATCCTCTCCATGCAGGAGGAGGAGCTGGCCAGGAAGGTAGGCCCCTGTGGGTGGAGGGGTTGGCATGCTGCCAGACCCTGCTGAGATTTCCCCGCCTCCACCCCCCTGCAACACCTCTTTTTGTTGTGTCTCCTGTTGCTTGGGCAGGACAGAGAAAAACCAAGATGCTACCCACTTCCTCTGTCCCCCAGAAGCCCACACTGTCATCCTCCTCTCTGCAGGTTCAACCTTCAGATTCCCTGGAGCCTGAGTTCACCAGGAAGTGCCAGTCCCTGCTGAAATGCTGGCGGGAGAAGGTGTTTGCCCTCATGGTGCAGTTAAAGGCCCAGGAGCTAGAGCACAGAGCATGTGTGGAGCAGCTGAAGGGACAGGTCATTTGTCCCTCTTGCCATATTCTTTCCCCCAACTTGCTCCTTACATAAGGGATAGCATTCAACAAATATTACTGAATGGCTACCACATGCTGGGAACACAGCCCTGAACAAGGACAAGTACCTGCTCTCAGGAGCTTAGGTTCTGGAGCAGATAGACCCACAACAGGCAAGCAGACAATTAGATAATGTGTGCTGTGAAGAAAAAGGTGGACTAGATGATCATGTGACTGAGAAAGACTGGCGGGGGATCAGCCTTAGGATGGTCAGGGACAGCCTTTCTGAGGAGGTGGCATGTCCAGGGCCTTGTGTGGGTCACAGGGAGTTTCCTCAGGGTCTGGGCACATCGAGCAGGCTTCTGGAAGGAAACCTTGGGCTTCATTTTCAGGAACCCAAGCTTCTTGTTTCCCTGCATGGTGTTCTTTAGAGACCTCTGCATCTGCCCCTTCATTCCCAGTGCGCCCCGTACAACTTTAGTGCACTGCCCTGCCTCCTCTCTTCTCCCAGGTGGCAGAGCTCCAGGAAAGAACTGCCACCCAGAGCCAGGAGCAGGCTATCCTGCAGCGCTCCCTGGAGGACAAAGCCGCAGAGGTAGAGGTGGAGCGGATGGGCGCCAAGGTCAGTGTCTGAGACAGGCAGAGGTTAAGGGAAGACTGAGAAACCCCAGGTCTGTGGGTGAGGGCCCCAGGGAAGGAACTTTTTTCTTTATGGCATCCTTCCAGGCCCTGCAGTTGGAGCTGAGCCGTGCCCAGGAGGGTGGGCGCCGGCGGCAGCAGCAGACAGCCATGGCTGAGGAGCAGCTGAAGCTTGTGGCCAATGCTGTCAGCAGGTATCTGGATGAGGGTGGGGTGGAATAGTATTTCTGCTTCCCCAGCCTCCTAGACACCTTGGCGTTTAAGAGCCTCGGGCAAGAGGGGCTGGAAAGCTGGCCACTGGAGGATGCAGAACTAGAGGCATTTAGCACTGTAAGAGTTCCTGTGTTTGTTTTTCCTGGGGCAACTCCCTCCAGGTCACACCGGGACCACTTGTTATGATTCCCACTGCACGTTTGGCTGGAGGTTTGGCTGAAGGTGAGGCAGTGCTTACTGCCATAGTTTGGTCCAGTAACAGCTTGAGCTAAATAGAGCATCTGGGAATATCCCCACCTTCAGTTGTTCGAAGAAGGGGAGTGTGGATACTTGGTCTTTTCTTTCTCTCTTTAAAATTTTACAGACATGCCTGGTTAGTCAGAAAAAAAAATCGTCTATTTTAAAACTGTACACTTTACTGGCTTATAGATATTCCATCTAAAACATAAGAGTTTCCTTCTTAATCAATTGCAAGCCTGTGTTTCTCATACTATCTTCCTAGGTGTTTCCTTCCCAACTCCTTATATAACCTTTAGAAAGACCTGTAAAGAGAAACACAAGCTTCTTTGTGTTGGGAATCATCCCTCCTCAGCCTTGGACATTGGGGTACCTGGTCTATGAAGAGCTTTTAGCACAGTGCTGGGCTTGTCACCTGCTCTCTATAAAATGTTTACTATTACCACGAGGCTCTTCTTGATGGATCAGATAACAATTTGGGGGTTAACAAAATTGTGACACAGGACAGATTCTTGCCCATCTTCTTCTGTTGGATTTGTACCTTGGGGACTAATTTAACTTTAAAAAATGATGAAAGATTGCAAACACATGTGGAATTAGAGAGGCTGGTTATGATAACCACTGCCGAACTTCAATCCATTGCACATGATCCTACCCCCAAGAGAACAGAAGGATAGCTGTGGAGAGGGTTTTACCTTGGTCACAGGACCTCACTGAAATGGTTCTTGCTAATGAATTATTGCCAAAAAGTCCACAAGGCATGAGACAACGCAAGCTTGATCTGTTGCCAGATTTGTTAGTCTCTAGATGGCTTGGAGACCTTATGAGAAAATGACTTTAATAAGAGCCACAGAAGGTGTTGGAAGCAACCATCCAAACAATTTTCAGGTAAAAGCGGTCTCTGCCTTGTTGCTGGGACGCAACCTCCAGCCTTTGTCATCTGCTTGTTTAGTACAGACTTGGACTCCCCAGGGAAGTTCGAGCCTGGCCCCTAGATGCTGCCTCGGCCCTCCCCCGGGGGCCTGTTCAGCCTTCTCAGCTTTTGTGAACCACATTGGTCCTGTTTGGGGCACAGCCAGCTGATAAAGCACATGCACCTGGCCTTCATTGTCAGAAGGGATAACTTTGATCTCTGATGCATGATAGCAATCAAAAAACAGGTTGTAAGAAAAAAGCTTCGAAGCTTGCTTGAAAAAATACACAGTTATTTAATGCCATCTTTGGGTAAGGGCCCTTTAGAAAACTGATGGAAGCTATGGGCTTTGTTCCTTAGAAAAATGCTCATGAGTTCACACACCCTGAACATTGCACATGTGCCAGGAGATTCTCAAAACCTGGAGAGGCATCCAGGGGCCTACAGGTGGAAAAGTCTAAATCAGCTAGAGATTAGCCAGCCTATGGACACTCGTTTTAGCCCCCGTAGAATCGTTTTTACTCAACCCTTTACTGCTTTATGGCATCTGGGTCCAGATAAGGTATGGCCCCACGAACCTCATTATTGTTTCTACTGCAGGGCTGTTATTGAAGACACTGAGTGCCAGGGCCCAGATGAGAAGCTTACCGTAGGTTTTGGGACCAGGAATAGCTGTGCTTTTCTTAAGAGCAACTGGGTCATTTTATCTGGCAATCACTAAAGGGCTTAAGCCCTCAGGTTTTCTTTTTTTATTGGCCTAGGAGCCCAGGCACAACTGGCAGAGCATAGAGTTGGGGTGCCTATCTTTGGCTTCAGCTTCTCTTTTCCCAGCTCTGATTTGCCTTGCCTGTTTTCCCCATGTTCACAGCAGTACAGGATAGAGGGAGTTGTCCTTAAAGGCACATCAAGTCCTTTTGGGAATGAGGTGGGGTTGAAGGGTCATTGACCTTGTACCTTCTCCAGCTTTCAGACCTGGCTCCAGAGCACCATGGCTGAGGTGGAGCGGGCTGCAGCCCGGCTGCCCAGCCTCAGCAGCCGAGCTAGCTATGCCGTCCGCAAGGTCCACACCATTCGGGGTGGGTAGTGCGACTGTCAGATGTGCCCTGCCCCTGCCCTGCAAGCTCTCTCATCCTGTATCCCTCCTCCCGCCTTCTCACCAGTTCATGCATCTCTTTTTCTTTTACTACCCCATCTCCCCTTTCCTCCAACCCACACTCGTCAATCCGTTCCTCTCTGCCTTTTCCCACCCAGGTCTGATGGCTCGAAAACTGACCCTTGCTCAGCTGCGCCAGGAGAGGTGAAGTTTGGGGCACAGGGATGGTGGTGGGGCTGCTGGGACCCAAAACAGTAGGACTGAGGCGGGATGGGGCTTGGGGGACAGGCAGCTGGGGAATTTCCCTGACTCTATTTCTCTTCCCTGTCTCAGCTGCCCCCCACCCCCACCGACCATGGATGTGAACCTTGAGTTGGAGCAGCTGCGGGAAGAACGGAATCGCCTGGATGCAGAATTGCAGCTGAGTGCCCGCCTCATCCAGCAGGAGGTGGGCCGCGCCCGGGAACAAGGTACACCTGGTCCTGGGGTCACTGAGCTGGTGCAGGGGCCAGAGTCAGGTGCATTGAGATAGCCAAGAAGAGGGAAGAGCTGGAGTCTAGAGCATGGAGAGGCCCGCGTGAGCACTACCCCTTCCTAGGGGAGGCGGAGCGGCAACAGCTGAGTGAGGTCACCCAGCAGCTGGAGCAGGAGCTACAGCGAACCCAGGAGTCCCTGGCCAGTGTGGGGCTGCAGCTGGAAGCGGCTCGCCAGGGTCAGCAGGAGAGCACAGAGGAGGCTGCCAGTCTGCGGCAGGAGCTGACCCAGCAGCAGGAGATCTATGGGCAAGGTGTGCAGCATACCTGTGGAGGGTGGGGAGGGACCACAAACCAAGGCTCCCCAACATACCCCATCTGTACCTTCACTCCAGCTCTGCAAGAGAAGGTGGCCGAAGTGGAAACCCGGCTGCGTGAACAGCTCTTGGAAACAGAAAAGAGACTAAATGAGGCTCGGAGAGAGCATGCCAAGGCCGGTGAGGTTTGCCGGGGGTAGACGTGGGCTTCTAGGGAGGAGAAAGTGTGGAGACATAAGATTATTTTGAAAACTTTTTGTAAAGCTTTCTTTGAAGTATGCAGGTAATGAAATTATCAGGGAATGGCACAGTTGAATTCTCAGGTAGTGAACATACCCATGTAGCCAACACCCAGATCAAGGTGATGCAGGACGGGACTGATCCCCCCCAAGTGGGGATTCAAGTCCTGTACTGACTTATATATTGACTGCGTGCAGGAAAGAATTCAAGCACTCATCAGAGTTAGAGACGAAAGGAAAGTTTATTAAAGAAGGAATAACGTTTCATAGAGCGTGGTCGCCTCTCAGAGACAATGAGAGGGACAGAGAATGAGAGAGACCCCAAGTGTTTGGGGAGTTCAATTTATTTGTCATTCTTAGTTTCTATGAATTACAATTTAAAGACTTTGTTTACCTGTTTTCCTTTCGTGATATGGGTATGCAGCGTTGAAAGGTATGGGTATGCAATGTTAAAGGTGTAGGTATGCAAAGTTAAAGGCAAGCTAGCAATTTGTTCTATAGGTTCCTTATGATCAGGCCTTTGGGAATGAATGGTTGGGTTTGTGTAGGATACGACTTTCTTAAAGACTTTGTTTTCCTTTCATGGTCTGGGTAAATGGTTTGTTAGCAATCTCAATAGGAATCTTTCTTTGTTCTGTAAGATTCCCGTGGTCTGGCAGCACATTGCAGGCTCTGAATACAACTAACTTGATTTAATATTTAGTTCTCATGCCTCTTCCCTATATTAAAGTGACCAGCCCAAGAGCCCGCTGAGCCTTTCCCAGTCACTCCCTCCACAAAGGCAACCAACATCTGACGTCTCCCACCAATGATTATTCCCATCTTTTTACTAGGAAAAATTTTAAACACCTAGACAAGTTAAAAGAATCATACAATGGATACTCATGTCTTCTCAAACTCAGTGAAGCACTTATTAACTTTTTGCCATGTTTGCTGTCTATTTCTGTATACACACACACTGATACATGCATTTTGGGAGAATTATTTAAATTACAAACATGATTGTTGATCTGCATCTCCTATAAAGAGGAAAGTTTCCTGTATAATGTCAATACTATTGTCACACTTTAAGAAAATGGACATTAATTGTACACAATAGAGTATCCATCCAGTCTGTATCCAGATTTTCCCTAAGAGACTCCAGGAAGGTTTGGGTGTGGGGAACGTATTTTGGATGCACAGATTCATAGGCTCCTAGAATATCAGCCATCTCTCCCATGGTACAGAAGAGACAGAGTCACAGAGTATAAGTGGCTTCCCTGAGTCACAGAGCTGGGGACCCAGCGTTCTTGCCCATCATTCCAACCCTGTTTTCATAGTGCCTTGCTGCCTCTGGGCTGCTCCACACCTGTCCCCTCTGTCCTGGCTTCTCCACAGTGGTCTCCCTGCACCAGATCCAGCGCAAAGCCACCCGGGAAAAGGAGCGGAACCAGGAGCTAAGGCGCCTACAGGATGAGGCCCAGAAGGAAGAGGGGTTGCGGCTGACCCAGCGCCTGCAGGAGCTAGAGAGGGACAAGAACCTCATGCTTGTAGGGGAAGGCAGAGAAGGGCCTTTGGGCTGATGGGGGAGTAGAGGTGTGGAAGGAGGAGTGGGAGGCTCTGCCTGGGCTAGGTGGCGTTTAACCCTCTCCTTCCCAGGCCACCTTGCAGCAGGAGGGTCTCCTCTTCCGTTACAAGCAGCAGCGACTGTTGGCAGTTCTTCCTTCCCTACTGGATAAGGGGAAATCTGTTGAGTCCAGCCCCAGGCCTTCAGGGTCTTCAGCACCTTTACCTCCAGCAGCAGCACTCTCCAGGGAGTCCATAAAAGGTAATGGTCTGAGTAGGAAGGAGCAGAAGAAGGGTGGGGTGTGGGCTTCAGGAACCTCTGTCCCAGACACTCTTGAGTGCATGAGCATTGTTCTCTGTGACCCTTGGAGGCCCTCAGCCTCTTTTATCCATGCCAGCCTTGCACCAAAGAACCTCCTCCCTCATAACCCTCCCATCCTATGACAGCCCTGTTCCTCTGCAGGACAGCCTTCTCTTGTCTGGCTCCTATCCATTGGGGTCTTTTTTCCCAGGATCCCTCTCTGTCCTGCTCGATGACCTGCAGGGTCTGAGTGAGGCCATTTCCAAAGAGGAAGCTATTTCTCAAGGAGACAATCCAAACTCTCCTGCTCCCACCTGCCATTGAGCAGCTGGGAGCTTGGAGCAGCCGGGAGCTTGGAGCAGCCAGGAGCTCAAGGGGGACCCAGGAGGGCCAGGAAGATTGTGGAGAAGTGGGGTGGGGTTTGGGGATACCAGCCCAGCCCTCTTCCTCATCCACGTGCCCTGGGAGACACTATCCACCAAGATGTCTGTGAATTCTGTGGTTTAATAAAGATGGTGACAGTAGGAGCTATTGTTTAAACATGTTGTCTCTGGGAATACAAGGGACTTTTCCTTGCAGCCGCCTCTCCAGGAAATGCGAGCAGTCCCACACACAGCTCTTTCTCTAGATGGTATTTTTGTCAAAACCCCTTTCCTAGGCTGCTTGGGGGAGTTTTTTGAGAAGCTCCAGGTTTTCTTTATTCTCTACTTCTGTTTTAAAACTCTTTTGGAAAATGATTAATGCCAGGAGTGAGGAAGCTAAAACATTCACTCATTCAAAAGGAATCTCAGAGCCAGGCAGTGTCCTAGATCCAGGGCCACAGTGGGGGCTTGACGGGCAGGTCCTTGCTACTAGGTGCTTACATTCTAGTGGGAGACTAAGACGTTGGACAAGTACTAGAATGAACAAACGAGCATTTCAAACATGTGCCATGAAGAGAGTAAACAAGAACGGTGTGATACAAACTGACTCTTTGGGCCATGGCATCATCAGATGAGGGGACAGGAAAGGCCTCTCTGAGGAGGGGTGATTGTGCTGAGACCTAAGTAGAGTGGAGCAAGCTGTGCAACCACTGGAAGAGGTGTTCCTTGCAGGGGTGGGCAAGGGCAGAGGCCAGGAGGGGGAGTGAGGGAAGGTGCTGGGGAGTGGTGTGCGATGGCAAGACAGGACTTATTCTGAGTCAGTAGAAAGCTCTCAGAGTACTTTTCAAACAGGGAAGTAGCCACACAATTCGATTTACATTTTTAAGAGACATGTTGGCTGGCTATGGAGGACTGGATGTTGGTGTGGGGCTGGATGAAGAGACCAATCGATTAAGAGGGTATGGGGGAGGCTGGGGGAGATGGTGCTCCAGTATGGGGCGTGGACTGGTTTGGCTGCTTCTAGGTGAGCCACAGAGGAACAGTGGTGTCCCTTACTGCTGGTGAGAGACCAGGTGGGGAACAACTTGGGGAGGAAGTGAGTTCTGTTTTGGACATTACTTCTGAGAGGTTCATTAGACCTGCAGACAGAGGAGTCCTTTTTAAGGGAATGTTCTAGCAGAATCCCTGAGAGAGACAAGATTGAGACTGAGACCTAAAAGATGAAGGGAGGAAGAAGGTGGACAGGACAGAGTTGGAGCCAAAGACCAGGAGAGGGAGCCAGAGGGGCAGGAGGAAGAATCCAGAGGGAGGAGGGATAGGCTGGGATGACTGTGGAGCTGAGGCAGCCCCTTTCTGAGCCTCTTGGCCATGACTGATGGAACCAGTTCTGAGGTGCGGAGAAGGAATCAGGATGTTCTCATATTTCCTTACCTGTAGTCACCCCAAGTGATTCCTAGATGAAATTCCTCGGATGTCACTGTTTGGGAGGTCCCCTGTATGCTTGAAGAAGGCACATACTGGAGAGGCCAGTGGAAGTTCTGAGCCCCAAGGGGGAGGGCTCAAAGAGACCAACTCCCCTGCTCCCAAGTGTCCTGCCCCCAGCCCTGTAATTACCCCCATGCCTGATTGCTCCCATTCCTTGGCTTCCAGTGGCTTCAAGGAATGAAAAGCGGAAGTTCATGTGATTATGGAGGTGTGCATTGATTGCTGCAGGGTGTGTATGAGGACAAGGGTGGGGTGACCAAAGTCTAGGTCATTGACAGAGCCAGGTTGGCCGCGTCCTGAGCTGGGGGACTAAAATAAGGGACGCCAACCTCAGAGGTTACACATCAGACATGGCCTTCCAAACAGGTTAGGCTAGTTAAGTTCTGATGGGATTCCTTGTGTCACTGGGCTGGCCCCTCCCCAGAGACTGGCCTCCTCCTTTCCTTCCTCCCCTATAAAGCTTCTTGGGGTTCCCAGGCACCCAGACTCAGGCCACACCTAACTTTGGGGGCCAGGAGACATCCATTATGCTCAACTGGAAGCTACTGGGGATCCTGGTCCTTTGCCTGTATGACAGAGGTGAGCTGGGAGTAGAGGTCAGGAGTACAATTTTGGGTAATGGGGATGGTCAGGATGAGACGAGAGTGACCACTAAGAAGGAATGGGATGAATTGGATGCATAGAGATAGAGGAGATTCTGGGAATTCACAAGAGGTCGGGAAGACACATGTAGCTCTGAATAAATGTTTTGCTGGTTGGGGTGTAGCTCACTGTGGAATTCAGATGTGCGGAGCTGAGATCCATGTTGAGAGTGGAGGTCATTGTAGAGATGGGAGCTGGGTGCCACATGAGGCCAAGGTATAGACCATTTGGAGGCTGCAGATCAGCATAGGGGCCATGCCAGCAGGGCGTCCCAACCAGGGTTGGATAGAGCTTATTTGGGGTGGTCTGTCAATTTAAAGCTCAAGTTAATCGTTCAGGACAGGTTTTATGTCATTTTAAGATCACTTCGGTAGTTTGTAAATGTGTAGAGAGCTCTTTGAGAGTCACTTCTGAGGTCTGTTTGTGGGATCAGCTCAGGCAGATCCCAGACAGGCTGTGCCTCCTGGGTCTGTAGCTGGGCGGTGGCTGGATCTGGCCCTTACCACCTCTTACCTTTCTCCTTCCTTCTCTATAGGTATCTCAGGCAGTGGAGACCACCCCCTTCCCCCACCCACAGATGCCAGAGAGGGGGAGGGCTCCCCAACATTGCCTCAGGGTCCCCCAATCCCTGGTGAACCCTGGCCTGGGGCACCTCCTCTCTTTGAGGACCCTCCACCTCCAGGCCCCATTCGTCCCTGGAGAGACCTGCCTGAATCTGGAGTCTGGCCTCCTGAGCCTCCTAGAACTGATCCCCCTCAACCTCCCCGGCCTGACGATCCCTGGCCAGCAGGACCCCAGCCTCCGGAAAACCCCTGGCCACCTGCCCCCGAGGTGGACCATGGGCCTCAGGAGGAGCCTGACCTAGATCCCCCCCAGGGAGAGCACAGATAACCATATCTCCCAGAGGCATCTGGGTCTCCAGGCAGAGTGCACCCAAGCCCATCTCTACCTTCTGATTACTCTTGAATTCGTCCCGGTTTAGCCTAACTTCTTAATTTCCTTCCTCATTCCAGTCCTCTCCCCTCTACTTGCCTCCCACCTTCTCTTCCCTACCTTGCACTCCTGGGGCCCCAGCTGGCTGCCCTGTGGTCTCTGCTGCCTCCTGGTGGCGAACGGCTGGGAATTATCAGAAGACCGTGATGGTTCTTCCATGAAATGGAAAAATAAAAATCATGTTTTCCTAATTTTGAAGTTAGGCTGTTTCTTTGCCAATTATTAGATCTTTGAATATTCAGATGCCTTCCTCACAGCCACACACCTACAGAGACCTGGAAGTAATTGAACTCCTGGCTTGCCCATATGCATCAAGATGTAGAGCTCAGCCACAGGGGGTTGGAAATGTAACTGTTAGAGTTACAAGGATGTTTAGACCCACGTTTTTCACATTCTGGGACCCCTATTTTGAAGAATGAGAAGCCAAGTTAAGTCATTAATTTATAGTGTGCACACCCCTGGCAAAACATGGAAATGTTCCCAGGGGCGTGTGTGCAGGACCAAGTTTTAAGGGGACCAGTTTCTATCAATATATGTGCCTCTTCCTAAAATGAGTCTGCCTGACAGCTGTGTCCTACTCCACGCCCGCCTCCAGCAATAAGCCACCCTTCTCCCACTGGGCAGATGAAGGTGAGCTCTCTCGCCCACCCAAACCCCGACCAGGGTGCTCTTCCTGGAGCCATCAAACGAAAGTCAATGGGAAATAGAAATAGCCCTTTCCATCTCATTGAGAGATACCTTTTTAATAAAAATTTTCTTTTTAATCATTGTCAGTATTTGAAGTTTTGATCGATTGTGTCTTGTAATGATTGTAATTATAAACCCACTGAAGAATAACTGTTTTTGAACACTTAGAGTCTTATGGTCACAGAAAATAAATTTAAATTTATGTACATATTTTTGTTACAGAGATATACAATAAAAGACTTTCCAAAAATACAATAAAATACAAAAAAAAGATACAATGAAAAAAGTTTTTTATTGAGATAAAACTGTAGGGTAAGTGGAATGGAAAAAGGAAGTAAAAAAATGAAGTAAATTTGCTAACTGGTTTAAGGGCTTGGTCACTTATTAAAAGGGTGTTAGGAAAGTGCTACGGTATATTCCATTTGCTACATTTAAAAGAGTGATGTGACATTCGATATGTAATTACAATTCCCTGGAGAGTCTACCCTTTGCAATATTTATGGTTAAAAATGTTAGCTGTTGACTTAAAAATGTGTGAGGGGTACATAGTTTTTCAACGGTCTTTGAGGGAGTATTTGAGCAGGAAAGTTCAAAAGGCAGGAGCCCAGAGATCCCTGTGGCCTAATGTCAACCGAGTGGCTGGCCAGGGTGGGGGTTGAAGAAGGGATAAAAGAAATTGAAGGTTTGTAACTTTAAAATTCCTTCCTAGGTCTCATTTTGTTTACGTGGTAACTTCCATCAAAACCTAGGTGACCAGTTTGGGGGGAAAAAGCCCGAAATTTAGAGTTTAGAAATAATCTTAGAACACAAGAATAGGCCCCAAAGTGGTAGTTCACCATTCATTCATTCATTCATTCATTCATTTATTCATTCATTATCTTATACCCTTAATATGTCCATCAATGCCTGGTGCCATGGGAGAATGTAAAGAATAAAATCATACAGTTCCCACTTTCAGGAAGCTGAAGATTAAGCCCAGAGACAGGATTTACATGCAAAGGTAAATAACAATGACACATAGTAAAAGATGCATGTAACTAAATGATTGCATGAGGAAGCACCAGAGTAGCCTCTGCAGTCAACGCCATGAGTTCCGAAGAGAGTCAAGGGAGCTGTTAATAGTCAGGGAAGGCTTCCAGGAGGAGAACTCAGCGGGAAGGGCAGCCTGCGAGGCTGGAGCACCGGCCAGGATGCGGCAGAGTCGGACCTGGCCTCACAAGGCAGCTCTCAGGCACAGAGGCTTCAGGGGGAGGGAATGTTCAGTCACCTCCTGACCAGCCCCGCCTTCGTGTGCCTCGGCTATCACCGGCCTCTGCTCTCAGTGTGTGCTGTTTCCACCTGCCTGGAATGGCCTTCCTTTCCCCAACCAGTCGTATTTCTCTTCGGCGACGCCTGTCCACGCGCCGCTCCCCATCCCTGCCCAGCGCCGCCGCGACGTTCCGAGTGCAGCTGTGCGTGGAACTGATTCATTCCTGGCTGTCCTTCCCTCCTAGGCCTCAGCCTCTTGGGGGCAGGGACTGTTCTGCATATTTCTTTTCCGACTCCACCATTTTGGTGCTTGCTGAGTCCCATGTACCATCACTCCCCGCAGCTCGCCTCTGCCGGCTGCTGGCACTTTACCAGGTGCAGGGAGTACTGAAGTGCCTGGAAATGTGTCTCCCCTACACGCCCCTCATGCCTTCGCCCCCACCCCAACCCTAAATGGTCTGACAAATATGGGGGTATCAATACCTTAGTTCTCTGAGCCCAGGTTTCCCCCTATGAGACTTTACTTGGTCTCCTTCCCTTTTAGGTCTACCTCTGCCACACTTTCCTCACTTTTTGGTAATCCCTTTTACTTGAATCTTTGTCCCAGAATCTTCTTCTGGTGAATTCAATCTAAGGCAAAATATTGTTTGCTACAATAAGACACAGAGTATAGTTTACTACAAACTATTGCAGCTACTTTTTACTAAGCATGTGCTGTCTGGTCCCTGTTGTCAAATTTTCTACAGGTTAAATTCTCACTTAATTTGCACAATAGCCCTATAGTTATCACCATTTTGGAGAAGAAACAGAGGCCAAGAGAGGTATAGTCATGCAAGGTCACCCAGGGATTTGAACTCAGGTCTGTCCTATGTCAATGTCTCTAATTTTAACCACTGCATTGTCCCATCTCTGTATTCATCTGTGCAACCCTGACACAAAATACAGTGCCTGCGCCTTCATGGACATGTTGTATTACTCAGGGTTCTCCAGAGAAACAGAACTAATAAAATATAACAATGGAGATTCGTTATAGGAATCAGCTCTTAAGATTATGGAGCCTGAGAAGTCTCCCAGTCTGCTGTCTGCCATCTGCAAGCTGAAGACCCAGAAAAGCCAGTGCGGTAATTCAGTCTGAATCTGAAGGCCTGAGAACCAGGGGAGCAAATGGTATAGGTCCCAGTCCATGTGGAAAGGCCGGGAGTGCTGAAGTCCATGCGTAGAAGATGGATGTCCCAGCTCAGAGAGCAAATTTGCTCTTCCTCCATCATCCCATTCTATTCAACCCTCAAAGATTAGATGAGGCTCATCAGCATTGGTGAGGGTGGATCTTCTTTACCCAGTCTAACAATTCAAATGCTAATCTCTTCCAGAAACACTCTTACGGACACACCCAGAAACAATGTTTTACCAGCTCTCTGGGTATCCCTTAGCCCAGTCAAGTTGACACAGAAAATTAACAGTCATGTATGTGATGAACGGCTGAGTTTATTAACGAATGGTGAGTTTGGGGAGCAGAGAGTAGATTGAAATGGTTAGAGTAAAGGGTTTGTAACCTGGAGAAGATGGAGATATTGTTAGACAGGTAAGATTGGGGGGAAATTAAGGGAGGTCTAGGTACCAGGCTCAGGAGCAAATACCTGAAGGTCTTTCTCTTCTGGTAGAACTGTGCCCAGCGGTGGGGAGGAACACATACGCATCTGTGTATACTGTGGCAAGGAGATGTGGAATGGAAAGTGTCAGCATAAGAAACGTAAATTTTTATGAGTTCATTTGAGCCGAACATGACATATGCTGGGAACGAGATCTCGAATGCTCCTGAGAATAACAGTTTGCAGTTTCTTTTATGCATTTGGAACTAAGGAGGGAACATAAATGTTAGGTTTGCCGAAGGAGGAACGCACAAGGCCAAAGAGGTTGAGCAAGGTTTATTGTAGTAGAGTGACAGACCGGCTGAGCCCCAACTACAAGGGTACCTGAAACTTATATGGGGCTTGAGGCAGGCCTTTTGGCGGGAATATTTTGGGCGGGTAAATTGGCTGAGAAGGGAGGAAAGCTCAGTGAAGTGGGAGGTAAGCATGTAGCGTTGCCAACCCGGATGCAAGGTCCAGTTCCTACACAATGATAAGGGAGAAGTTAGGTTTCCACAGTATGGGGGTAGGGATAGGGCCCTCTTGGACCTAAGAGTAAGGAAGATTATATGAATGTGGGAGAAAGCAAGGCAGTATTGGGTTAGAGATTAGTTAAGATTATGTTCTCTCAAGGGTAGTTTCACCTTCAAGCAGTATTATTTCTGGCATTTCAAAAGTGTGCTTACCTAGATGTACAAGGGCTTGCTTAAAAACCTGTCACTAAAGAAGTTATAGGCCTGGGGCATGACTACCCACCATGACCTGCCCACTTAGGAATTTATGATTTATTACAGTGCCCCTTTTTTGTCCACAAAGGAAAAAAGGAAGTCTGGACCCCTCAAAATGACCCACAGCAACCTCCCAAGCCAGTGACATGGAGTTCATTGGGAATAGAAAGAGAGAAAAAAAATCTTAAAGGAACTGAGTCCCTTATGTGGCCCAGGAAAGGATTTAGGGCTCTTACTATGATACTTAATTTCCACAGTGTTATGTTGGTTTCCATGTCTTTCTCCCCCTTGTAAAGTATGAGCTTCTTGAGGGCAGGACTGAACCCTATCTGTCTTTGTATGCCTTACTTCTCTCCTTGTGCCTGGCCCAGAAACTTTTCAGTAGAGCAAATCACTAGCCCCATTTCACAGATGAGGAAACTACTGCTGAGAGAGGTCATCACCTGTCCAAGACATTACACAAGTGCCAAAGTCAAGACTGGGTGATGAACTGCTTAGCTCCAAACCAATTCTTCCCATTTTGACACAGCAGGCGAGTGAGTGGGAAAGAGAAGGGGGACGCATGAGGTAATTGGAGATTTTAATACATATTAATAGGCAGCAGATTGGCACCCAGAGACATGCTGGGGAGGAGACTGAGTGAGACTGGGTGGCATGGAGTATTAACACAGGGGAACCCATTGTGCCAACTTATCCATTCAGATTAGACAATGCTGATTCTTCCCCATCTGCCTTGGCTGACCTCACCGAGGAGTGAATGCAGTAGGGACACAGTTGCATCTTATGTCAACATGGAGTCATAGAATTAAATAATAGAATAGGATCACAGATTCAGAGAACAATAACTCAGTACCTTGGACATGTCAGGTAGTCAAATGCTTAGCTCATGAAAGAAAAGAAACTTGAATGAGTATCCTGGTGTAACATAATTATGGAAGAAGAGTTACCATAACCGCACAATAACTTCACTTCTTTAGCATTCATTTTGCTTTAATCCAAGCTATCTTTGTTTAGCCTTATAAAACTAAAACTCATCTGCATTCTTTCCACCAGATCCTCGTACATATACTGTATGTCCACTCCTTTTAACCATTAAGCCCTTGGGACATTAGATTCTGGTCAGCATCAAACTCACTTAAGAATAAAGCTTCAGGTCTATCAACCATGACCAAGACACAATAACCAAACCTCAAACTAGAAAAAGGTCTTAGTCAAACAAAGATAACCCCTTGTCCTCAGTTATGTTTCAACTCCAGACTCATGAAAGAGGAATGGCCACACAGACTGCATTCCCTGGAAACTGAACAGAAATGCCATGACCGACATCAGGACCTGAAGCCATGATCAATTGCTCCCTGCCTTAGCCTCGACCAGTCAGTAGAGCCCCCAGCCCCAATTTCCATAGTAACCATGATTAATGATTTTTTCTTTATATAACTTGGATTTTTTCTTTATATAATCAGGAAGCCAGGTTTTTGAGAGCAATAGCTCACCTGTGTCTCCAGGTTTGGCACCAACTTCTTAAATAAACCTTTACTTTCTTTGATGCAGACTCCTGCTTGCATCTTATTTTGGTTTGAGTGCATGCAGGCAAGTGGATCCTTTTAAGTCCACAGTAACATTACCTTGAGAAAGCATCAGGCACAGCTGTCAGGCTCTGGGCAGTGAACAATGTTTTTGGACTAGACAGAAGTGATGATTGTCTGCTGTTTTAAGATCTCCAGGCAGGGAAACTCCAAACCACTCCTGTGTCCATCCATTTGCCCATATGACAGTCATTTATTAAGCATCTACCATGTGGGGTGCTAGGCAAAGGTGACAGTCCCAGGTGGCAGTTTCAGTCCTCCCTGCCCTCAAGGAGCTCTGTGTCTAGGGAGGAAACAAACATGTAAATCATGGCAATAAAATGTGATAAAAGTTGAATTAGTGAGGGACACACCCAGAGGTAGGAGCCAAGGAGGGAAGTCCTAACTCCTCTGCCAATTGCATATTGCAAATTCATTTGACCAAAGACTTGCTTTGGTATAAACCTAATCTCTCTTACTTTAAATTTCCCCCCTCTAATCTTTAAGTGTCTACCAGGTGCCTGGCACTGGCTCAGAAAACTTGTTGAATTAAACCAAATCCACCTCCTAAGTTTTCTTCCTCCTAATATTGTTAAGTATATCATCCCTTAGCTCTCTCTCCCTTTTGCAACGTAATCTCAACTCCTATGATGGGAGCAGACAGGATAGCATAATGATGAGAGCATCAAACTGTGATCCAAGTCTTGTCCCTACTCTGCTATGTTTTTCTCTATATAACATTGGGATGTGACTTTAGGGGATTTCTTTAAATCATCTCTAAATTCGCACGCAAAGCTGAGAGCCTGAGTTTCTCATGTGTTCCATGCTCTACCACCAGAGGGCGGCCTAAGGGACTCCTTAGGGTGTCTCTCCTTGCTCTTTGCCTCTAACATGCTCCTTCAGGCTCTTCCAATGCTCTTTAGTCACCAAGGTGACCGCTCTAAGGTGAGTCAGGCACTGGAGGAGAGGTGAGGCAAGCTCCAGGGCCCTCAGGAAAATTTAGGCACAGGCTGCTTGGCCAAATGGTCCACACATTGGTTATTTATTCTTTCTCTTGTTGTTTATTGCGTTCCTTCCATGAGCCACGCCATACTCTAGGGCTGTGGATACAGCACTGAGTCACAGAGAGGAGGGCACACCCTCACGGGGCTTACCTCCTAGTGGGGGAAGTGACGACAAAAAGATGCATACGGGATGTATGTAATATGATGCCATGTCCTGATGAGTGTTATGAAGAAAAATAAGTCAGGAGAAGGAAATAGAGAGTGATGGTCCATGGGAGGTGGGGGAGCGGTGCAATTTTAAATAGGAAAGTTGCTCTGTGATGACAGGCAACAAGAACCGAATAAAATGAGGGAGTAAGCCAGGCCATGGGAATATCCAGGGTGAAGAGGAAACCAGCTTGGTACAGGGTATAGAGGAGGGCATCAGGATTCCAGGCAAAGCCCCACTGGGAGTAGACATTGTCCTAACCCCTTGAACTGGTGTCTGCAGTTGCAAAGGACAGATAATAATTTTTGTCTCCCAGGGTTATTGAGAGACTCAAGATAAGTCCCACATGTACAGATGTTTGTGATGAGCTGATTGTGACACACTGACAGAGTCAGTTTCACTCTCAGGTTCTAGTCCTGGGGTCCAAGAGAACAGAGGTGTGGGATGCCAGTCTCTCCAATAGGATTCTGTGTTTTCTGGTCACCTCTGTGTCAAAGACACATTGGGGAATAGAAGGTCCGTGCCAGTGAGGAGCTCAGCCAGAGGGCTCAGACAGGCCAGAAAGAAAGAAGATGAGCCCATGGCAATCCCCTCCCCAGAAGTTCTGAGGGCCACATCCGGCTGAGGAGGCCCTCCTGGTACAGGTCCTTCCAGCCTCCCTTGAGAGAACATCCAGACTGTGTCTGGCCTCCCTCTCTCCTTCTCCTGCTCAGTCCTCGTCCTCTGGATCGGGGAGGAAGCCAGGTCTCTAATTCTGGGTGACCAATAACAATAAAAAGCATTAATAGCCCCATGGAAAGAATGACTAATAGTTGAGCATAACGAGCAGACAATGAGCGCTGGTTTCTCTGGCACTCTGTCCACAGAACAGAGAAGAGGAAAAATATTATTGTTACTCTGAGAGCTAATCATGGCCTCTATATTCACCTCCTCACAAGACAAGAGGGCTGATGGCCAAATCAGATGTGACTTAAACAGAGCAATGCAGTCTTAGGCCCAGGGAGCATGACTATCACTCAGCTGACTCCCTGTTGCTTACAAGGGAGAATAAAGGAGCAAAAGGCCTGGTGGGCAGAGGCCCCACCCTTCAAATTCTTTCTCTTTAGGATTTACTGCCTGAAGATGCCCCTGGTTCTGATCCCAGTTCTTACTCCCAAGTCCCATCTGCAGTGCCCCGGGACCTTTGGAGGCTGCCAGCAGGGCTACTAAGAGAGTGAGGACCGGACATGGGAAGAGCGCAAATGGAGGCTAACCAGGCCAAGTTCTAGGAGGTCTGTCCTAGAGGAGAGACCAATGGACCAGGGAGCTGAGTGGAGAAGAAGGGAGGGTAGAGCTGAGTACAGACCACACCACCAAATATTTTTTGAGAGAGGGGGACGAGATATGGATTGCTTCCCAGAGTGGTGATTCTCTGCTAAGGGTAACACATTATGCTGGGGTGGGATTCCCTAACAGAATCGCCCAAGGTCCTTAAAGTACGCAGCACTGCCAACCCCACCCCCAGCACTAGGGGGAAAATTGCCCCATTAACTGCTTGTTAATGGAAGTGTGCTGCATCCCTCAGATCATCCCATGGAGATCATCTTGTGGAGAGAAGAGTGGCTCAGGGGAGATAGTCGCCCATGAGCAATGAGGGCAGGATAGACAGACCCACAAGAGAGCACGGGTGAGTGGCTCTGTGTCAGAGCCAAGTTCATCTGCCTGTTGCCCCTACCCAGCTAGACTGAGAGCTCCTGGAGGCCAGGCCTTGGCCATCAGTGTATCCCACCCGACACCTACAGTGGGCTTTGCATGCAGTAAGTGAGGTTGGGAGGAAAAGAGGGCATGGAAACCAGAGAGGAAGATGTGCTCCAGGATAATGCAGACCGGGGAAGGGTGGCCTGGGCACATTCATTCATTCTTTTGTTCCAAAAATCTACCAAGTGCCTCCTGTGGCTAAGTGCTTGGAATTCAGTGAACAGCCATACATTTTGTCGACTAACATGGACCCCCCCACCCCCCACTCCCCCAGTTCAGGGCCAATGGTTTCTGTCACATTTTGAGGTCATGTGGGGGCTCTGTCAATAATGTGCTACAAGAATCTATTTGAGAAGAGAGGGCAAAGGAGTCAGGCCAGACAGGGAGTGGATCCTGCCCTTGATCATCTGCATAAGGAAGAAACCACAGAGGCAGGTAGAGAGGGAGAGACTAAAATGGATGAGTTTAGCCCATTTATATGAGTTTAGCCCACGCCTGGGCTAAAGAGGGTCCACCCAGCATACAAACTCGTCCTCTCCTTCTGTGTTCTTGGTCATGAGAGGGACCAGGTGGAGAGTGCAGATTACTTAGGCCACCCATCCCCACTACAGGAAAAACAGCTCAGAGGGCAGACCCTCCTGGGAGTGGGTCAGGAGCATCAGCTTCCCATGTGAGGGAGGGAACAGTGATTGTAGGAGAGATGAGTCAGAAGGAGAGGAAAATGCGTTCATCTGCGCAGAGCAGAGAGAGGTGCACAGGAGGGAGGAGCCCACAGGTCCTGAAGCCCAGAGTGGCTCTGGTGGCCTCTCCACCTCTCCCCACCACAAATAAGCTCCTCTTTCAGACGTGTTCTCTTCCCACTTTTGTCACTCCTTTTTTTCTCTCTCAAGCCTACACCTTAGGTCTACCAAGGACCCTTGTATGGAATTTCCGGAATTTCTAGAATTTCTGTCCTGATTTTTAGGCCCATGGACGAAATGCAGAGGAGAAAAGCTTGAGTGGGAGGGACAGCATGTGCTGTTGACTTTCTCACTTAGGACTTCTTAATTTTCAAGACTTTGATGACAAATGAGGAATTTTGCACACATTTTTAAGGGTTTGAAAAACCTTTGAAGTCTGTCCGTGGACCACTGCCATTAATCATGGCATGGTGTCAGCTGTGAAGAGGAGTGGAACCTGCGTGGGCTCTGGAGTCCAAAGGCTTGGGTTTGAGTCCTTTCCAAACTCTTTTGCTCGTTATCAGTTTGTTCAAGCAAATAATTTAAACTCAGTTTTCTCATCTATGAAATAGGGAAGAAAAACACTTACCCTGTAGGGTCATAAAGGTTAAACCACAGAGCAGAACACCTGTGGAGTACCTGGGTGATATCTGGCCCTCAGTGGGCAATCAGGAAGTGGTAGTTCTATCCTCGTAAGCGTCTCTCTGGCCATCCTTTTCTCCCATTCAGAGCCCTCAGTTCCCTGGGCAGTACTCTGTTTCCCCTCTAGCCTGGTGTTCAGACCACCTACAGTGCTGGCCCTAACAGCCATTCCATTACTCCACCCACCGTTTCTCTGTGTGTGTGCTTCCCAAGCCAACCCTAACCAGGTGCTCTAAAAACACTTTCAGTGCCACCAGAGTCCTGAGTCTCAGCTGCCTGTTCCCTGTTTTTTCATTTTTCAAGGCCCAGGGAAAGTCCTGCTACCTCCTGAAAGCCAGGAGCATGGCCTTCTCTCCATATCAGCCTTCTCTCCATGCTGTGTGCTCCCAGTTGGACTGCAGCTCCTCGAGAGACAATTCATCTTCTTCCTTGCTGCAACTTCCAAAGCAGGACCGTGCACGCTGAGCCAGTGCTTAGTGCTGGATGCTGGATGCAGTACAGCAGTCTGGATGGCGTGGAGTGGACTTGCCTTGCCTTCTTCATGAATAAGGGCAGGGACCCTGATATCTTGCCTATGGAAAGCACATGCTTTAAGTTTGTTTTTTTCTGTCAGGGGTGGATACCCCTGCCACCCACACTCTCTCACCAGTTGATGGATTGGGACAGGCACTTGCTGGTGGGGTGATGTGTACTCTGTCACTGGGAAATGCAGCAGACTCCCCCATACTACCTGCAGTCCTTGGCTAACTGGTGAGCAGCCAGAAGGTGGTCTGGCCTGGGTGGACACTCAGGCAGTGTCCCTGCTCTGCCTTCCTGGGCCCTATTAGCTTCAGATTTTAGCTGTCTGAGCTGAGAGAGGGTTAATGATGAGCATCATGGACACAGCAGAGTAAAAAACATGGAGCAGGTGGTGGGATGGAGTGGAAAGAGGTAGACAGAGTGGACAAGAGGACAGCAGTTGGGGGTGGGAGGTGGGAATGTGGCTGCACACCAGGTTGCTTGGGTGGCTGGAAATCTGACCAGCGGCCCAGAGAGACCCACAAAGTGTGCCTCCACCAGTGCTGGCTGTCCTGGCCAAGGTCTGACGGAACTGGGAGGAATGGGAGGAAGAAAACAAGGTGAACTTTGCCACCTCTGTGCTAGAAAGGAACAGGCCCCACTGTTCCTTCCCATCTCTCCACCCACAAGGCTCCTCGCTCCTCTCTTCTCTCAGCCACTCCCCTTCCTGCTCCCAGCACCCCCTCCCTCCTACTCTCCTCTACCTGGAGATAAGCCAGTGGGGTCTGAGAGTCTAGGAAGGGATGTGGCCAGGAGGGGCACCAAGGAAGGGGCAAATTAGTTTTTAATAGCACACCTATGTGCACAGTGTGTCTGCTGCTCTGAAGGGGGCAGGTGGGGCAGAGGAGACTTGACTAGGTCAGCTGGTCTGGATACTGTGGACAAAGAACCTGGGGCTGTAGGATGAGCCCAATCTACTTGCTTTCCCCCAGTGGAGGACACAGACAGGACGCTGCAGCTCCACTTGCGGAATGCTTGCACCAGGAGCGCTGCGCCCCTCGTCTCATTTAATTTTTCTGATAATTTCCCATTTGATCATCACAAAAACCCACAAGGTGTGATTTGAAATATCCCCATTTGACAGGTGAGGACATTGATAGTCTGAAAAGTTTAATGAGCTGCCCAAAGCTGGGAGGTTAGCTGTGACTTGAACCAGGTCCTCTGATTCTAAAGCCAGTGTTCTCTGCCCCACCCCGCATTCTGCATCGACCCTCTTCAATGGGTACTGTTCTATCACCTCCTCTCGCCATAGCTCCCAAGGCCCCTTTTCCTTTCCACTCCTATTTTGAGTGATCGCAAAAAGTCAAGGGCTAGACTAGATGGTAGTTGCTAGTAGCATGTGGTTATTCACATTTAAATTTAATAAAATTAAATATTTAGTTTCTCTGGTTGGTTATACAAGCCCCATTCCAAATACTTAGTAGCCACATGTGGCTAGTGGCTACCTAGCACAGACAGAGAACATTTCCATCATCGCAAAAAGTCCCACGGGCAGTACTGGGTTGAAGTGAGAGGCAGGCAGGGATGGGGAGAATGGGAGAGACCAGGCTAGGGCTCCAGGGGAGCCTCATGAGGAGACTTCGGAGTATGGAAATGAGAGTCTGGGTGAGGGTAGCAGGGCGAAGTCTGGGTGGGCGTGGGGGAGCAGGAGAGAGCAGCTTGACCTGACTCCCAGGCACCTCCCTCCGATACTGATACTCCCAGCAATACCAGTGAGTAATTAGTTGGCTGGGGTGGGGCCAGGGCCAAAACAGGAGGGAGGGGAATGCGAAGGAGAAGGAACCTCCCCCTCTTAGCAGATCCTAGGCTCTGGTCCTCCAGTCCTGCCTTTTATCCTTCAGAGACCCTGGACTCTAGGCCCTCCTTCACTCTCCCCAGATACAAGCTTGGTGCTTCCTGTTTGCTCATCCAGGTGCAAGAGCTAACTAATGGGCGGCAGGGCCACCACCTCCCCAATTATCCTTATTATGCTCTGGCTCACCCACTGGAGTCAGGATCACCATCTGGGGGGAAGGGCTGTGAGTGGCTTGTGAGTAACAGAAGCCCAGCTGTGACAGTGGTCCCCAGCCCAAGCCTCTCCCCAGGCTGAGGCTCTGGCACCCAGCCCCTAAAGGGCCCCAGAAGGGAGAAGTCAAGGAGCTGTGTTTTGGAAGGCAGAGTCTTGGTTTCTGAGCAGAAATAGCTCACTCATTGATGGAACACTTGATAGTGTGTGGCAGGCATGGTACTTGGGCAGTGACAACAGGGGCCACAGGGCGTGGGGTGCAGATCTTTACATATGGAAGAGAATGATGGATCCCAAGGGAAGCTGCACATGCATGGATGGGAACCTGGCAGGGTTAACCAGGTGTTGGGGGTGGGGAGCCAGAACTGGTACTCAGGTGCGGAGGGCAAAGTCAAAATGCCAGTATCTGTCTGCAAGTGGAGGGAGCATGAGGAGTTGGACAGGCTAATGCAGGGAAGGCAAGAGAGTGAAGGAACCAGGTGTCTGGGCCCATGGTGAGAGTGGCCGCCTCAGAGTGGGCGGCCACCATCGGGGCAGAATGCCTGGTTCGGGTTAGGCAACAAAGAGCCAGGGGCAGGCCAGTCAGGGCCTGGAGCCACGGGTGCCCAGCACTGCAGCCACCTCTGCTGCTGAGTAGGCAGATGCCTCTACTGATTACTTCAGTTCCTCCCAGCCACACCAACCTCCCCCTGGGCACCTGCCCTCCGCCTCTCCTCCCCTCCCCACAGTGACTCCTGCCCAGAGAATGTCCAGCCCTGCCATAAAGACCCAGGTGTCCACCACCTGCCCTCAGTCAGAAGGCCGCAGTCCAAGATGGGCTCCTCGAGGGCACCCCGGATGGGGCATGTGGGAGGGCGAAGGATGATGGCACTGCTGCTGGCTGGTCTCCTCCTGCCAGGTAGGAGGCTGGTGGGCCTGGGAGGAGGGAGGGCAGGAGAGGTGGGAGAAAAGGGATGTGAATACTAGGTCAGGGAAGGCTGGAGGGATTGGGGCTGGGAGGGAAGCCACTGTGCTATAGAGTCCAGGAGAGGATCCAGTAAGGGGGTGGGAGTGGGGGGCTCTGGAATCTGACATTGGTGTCTGCGGGCTGCTCCTTAACTGCTTTGTCACCCAGGCAAGTTACTTAAACTCTCTGAGCCTCAGTTTCTGACACTTTAAAATGAGGTTAAGAATAACACCTAACTCCAGTCTCTCTATGTCTCAAATAATGTATGTGACAGTGCTTTGGAAATTCTAGAAGGTTATATAAAAGTTGGTTGTTGTTATTTGAGTTCTAGAAGATGAAGACTGAATATTTAATAGCCATAATAACTACTATTTATAGAGCCCTTTTTATGTGCCAGACACTGTTCTCGTACGTTAAATACATTAGCACATTTGATCATTAGAACTGTAAGAGGGATTTGCTAGTCTCACTCTGCCCATGAAGATGCTGAGGCTCGAAGAGGTTAGGAAACTGGTCAGGAGCACCAATCCAGAAGCAGTAAAGCCGGATCCAAACCCCAGGCTGGGCTGTTGACTGGATATTCACAGCAACTTTGCCCATGGCCCTGAGAGGGTAGAGCAGGCTGCGTGGTGTTGGGGAGCAGAGGAGGAGAGCGAGGCACAGGACAATTAGTGCAGGAAGGCAGGGTGTGGGAAGAGTTGGGGTGTGGGGGGTGCAGAGAATTTCTTTTTGTCGGGGACATCACAAATTGTGGACAGCTGGTTGTGGGTGGAAGGTTCAAGGAGGAGTGGCAGTAATAAATCATGTCTAATGCTTTGTTTTTTCAAAGCCCCTTCCACATAATCAATCACATTTAGTGCGCACAGTAATGCTGTGAGGAAGAAAGACCGTGGCCTCTTTGAATGTATAAACTAAAGCTCAGAGAGGTTTCATAGCTTGTAGTATGCGGCTCTGTCTATGCCACTTAGGACCAGAAGGAGTTGAGGGGGCAGCGGAGGAGGAATGAAGGTAGGTGAGCCGGGGGTTAGGAGTAAAGGTTAGGCTAAGGAAAGAGGTAGTTCTGCATCCAGGGGGGATATACGAGCAGGAGCAACGTGGCGGAGGTGTGGTGGGGTGGGCAGACAGGTGCTCGCATGATGGCTGGGCAGAGAGAGAGAAAGCTGATCATGGTCATGAGCCTTGCATAAGCATTTCATTCTGGTGTCCTTGGGCTGGGCCAGGAGAGAAGGGTGGATCAGGGTGCGGTGACCCATCATGCTGTACCAGCAGGTTCTGAAGCAACAGTGTGTGCCCCCACATTCTAGCCCTAACCTAGCTTTCCTGCATGGACAGCACTGAGATGGGAACAGAATTTCCATCCTTCACCCAGGCCTGACCTCTCACGAGGAAGCTGGTGACTGAATCATAGTCCTCAAGTGTCTTGTCCTCTACTTCAGTCCCTCTGCCACTGGCTTTCTCTTTCCTCAGTGTCTCTTTTGCTATTTGTCTTTCCTTTCTCAGTCCCTGATTGTTTTCTATTGTTTTCTATTGTTTTCTCTGTCATTTGGCCCTACGGTCTCACATGAGGTTTCTTCCTTGGGGATCTCTTTCCCACCTCTCAGAGTATCAGTCTCCCCCCTCGCTGTCTTTTTGAGGTCATTCTTGTAGACCATTTATCCTGCCTCTCTCCCTCCCTCTTGTCTTTCTTCCAGACCTCTCACTTTGAAGTCTCATTTTCTTTTCTGGTGTATGTTTGCCGGCTCCCGCCCCGCACCCGCCACCTCTTCCCAAAACAACGAACTACCCTTATTCTGCCATCTCACTTTCCTTTAGAGACAACAACCAGTCTCCCTCCCTTTTCCACCTCAAACTCTCTCTGAGCTCCTCTCAGGAGAAACCAGAGTGGCAGGTAACTGAGATGGGTCTGAAAGGTGAGGGAGAAAGCCAAGTCTCTCGGGTTCTTACTAACCATGACTTTCCTCCCCAGGGACCTTGGCAAAGAGCATCGGGACCTTCTCAGACCCTTGTAAGGATCCCACACGTATCACCTCCCCCAATGACCCCTGTCTCGTGGGGAAGGGTGACTCCAGTAGCTTCAGTAGCCACAGTGGCTCCAGCAGTTCCAGCAGTTCCGTTTCCAGTTCCAGTGGCTCCAGCAGTGGCTCAAGTGGTGGCTCCGGCAGTGGCTCCAGCGGTGGCTCCAGCAGTGGCTCAGGTGGTGGCTCCGGCAGTGGCTCCAGCGGTGGCTCCAGTAGTGGCTCCAGTGGTGGCTCCAGCAGTGGCTCCAGCAGTGGCTCCAGCGGATCCAGTGTTGCCCAGGGTGGTTCCTCGGGATCTTTGTTATTTAAACCAGGAACCGGGTATTCCCAGATCAGCCACTCTTCTGGGTCTGGCTCTGGTCTGCTCAGTGCATCCAGCTCCTCCCAGTCGGGCAGCAGCTCCCACTCGGGGTCCGGCCCAGCTCTACCAACCAATGATGGTTCTTCCCGCTTCGTAATAAGCTCTTCGCAGTCTGGAGGAGGCTCAAGCTCTTCTGTCTCCCAAACTTCCTGGATGTCCAGCAGTGGTGGCCAAAGGGTCAACTCTAACTTACATCCCTGTAGTTCTGACATCCCCGACTCTCCTTGCAGTGGGGGGCCTATCGTCTCACACTCTGGTTCCTACATCTCCAACTCTCACTCTGTGTCAGGGGGTCAAAGGCCAGTGGTGGTGGTGGTGGAGCAGCATGGCTCTGGTGGCCCCGGGGTGGTTCAAGGTGCCCCCTGTAGCAATGGTGGCCTTTCAGGCAAGCCCTGCCCGCCCATCACCTCTGTAGACAAATCCTATGGTGGCTATGAGGTAGTGGGTGGCTCCTCGGACAGTTATCTAGTTCCAGGCATGACCTACAGTGGGGGCAAAATCTACCCTGTGGGATACTTCACCAAAGATAACCCTGTCAAAGGCTCTCCAGGGGTGCCCTCGTTTGCAGCTGGGCCCCCCATCTCTGAGGGCAAATACTTCTCCAGCAATCCCATCATCCCCAGCCACAGCTCTTCCAGTTCCAACATCTACCAGTCGGGAGCTTCTTCAGCCATCGTGTTCCAGCCAGTGGGCTCTGGTGGGGTTCAGCTCTGTGGAGTTGGCTCTAAGGGGCCCTGTTCCCACTCTGGTTCTGGCATCCACAGCAGTTCTAGTGTTTCTAGCAGCTCTGGTTCATCCTACCATCCCTGTGGCAGTGTTTCCCAAGGGCCCTGCTCCCCACCAGGCACTGGCTCTTTCAGCGGCAGCTCCAGCTCTCAATCAAGCGGCAAAATCATTCTTCAGCCCTGTGGCAGCAAGTCCAGCTCTTCTGGTCACCCTTGCATTTCTGTGTCTTCCTCAACGTTGAGTGGAGGTCCTGATGGCTCTCCACACCCTGATCCCTCAGCTGGTGCCAAGCCCTGTGGCAGTTCTGGAAAGATGCCCTGCCGCTCCATCCGGGACATCCTGGCTAGAGTGAAGCCTCTGGGGCCCCAGTTGGCTGACCCTGAAGTTTTCCTACCCCACGGAGAGTTACTTGACAGTCCATAAGTCAGCTTTTGCAATGTGCATGTGCGAGTAAACACACACACACACACACACACACACACACACACACACACACACACACAATCCCAC
>NW_006436809.1:834313-850476 GCF_000325575.1 Pteropus alecto | reverse complement strand
CACACACACACACACACACACACACACAATCTCCCAGTTGGGAGAAGTCCAGGATGCCAGACTCCTCCCTTCCAAGAGAGCTGCTCTACTTCCTCCATTGCCCAGTGTGGCAGACTCTCCTTTATCACATCTTCTTTCTTCATCTCTCCAAATTGTGGGCTCCAAATCCCTTTTCTCATTCTCTCCGACTGCTTAGATTCCCATCCTACTGTAGCGCCCTCCCTGCCAGACAACCACTCCCTAAAGTTTCCTCTGCCATTTCTTTGAGATAGTATAGCCCATTGGATAACCCTTCCCATTCAAATTCTTGACTGGGAAACCCCTGAAATGTCCCAGAGATGCTCTGATGCTTGGACAAGTCATCCTCTCCTCTATTTTGTTGACATATAAAGAACAATCTAAACCGTTATCTGAAAACAATAACCACTTTTCGCTCTGCCATCTGGTCAAGCAACATGATATGCCAGTGGATTCTCACACTCCCCACTCCATACCCATCGTCCACTATGGAGCTCACCACACATTCTGTGAGTTCCCAACACTCTTCCTTGCTTCTCAAGGTCTCCATCTCTGTCCCCCTTCCTGGATGCCACTTCCCTCAATGCTCAGATGCTTCTCTGTGTGAGGGAGATGCCAGGGCATCCGAGGAAACTGGAGCAGACATCTCAATAAACTGTGTGAACTAGTGGTTGACTTTTTGCCTTCTTAGAGTCCTAAGTCTCCTCTTAGGACCTGGGTGGTGCTCCCCTATGCCTCTAGAGGTCCCATGTCCCCCATTTTCATTCATAAGTTAGTTGGCCCAGTATTTTTCCTATACCTTACAGCTCCTCCCACAAAGAAAGAAAACAATAAATATTTGTTGAACTGAAAGTAGAGGTAGCCTAATCTCCCAGATCCCTTCTCCCACTCCTCTCTCTCATTGTTCCAGGAAATGCATTCTCTCTCCCCTCCCCATTCACCTGGATCCTCCCTATTCCCTATAGAGTCCTAATTATTTTCTCTCCCTCCCCACCCAAACTCTTTCTCCTCACCTTCTAGATGCCATCCTCTCTGGGAGTCCTGAGTTTTGATTTCCTGGGTTTCTGGGACACCTGGACCTGATTCCTGGTGACCAAGTAGGAGCCCAGGCGGGGATTGTTCTGGGAACTGGGGGTGGAGAAAGTAAAAGATAGCAAGGATGAGAGCCAAGCATTGTGACTCACCGGCCTACATAAAAATGTCCCAGGCAATGGAAGAACAGAGCCAATAGTGTCTCTTCCTCCTCTGCATTCTGCTCCCTCTGCTGCAGTTCTAGAGTGAGAGCTGTGGGAGGTGAGAGAATAGAGAACTAGAGTGCAGAAGGGGAGGTGGCCTCTATGGGAGAAAAAGAGAGAAAGTGAAGAGGGTGGTTAGGACCATATGACTACGTCCTGGAGACAGGCCAGGGAGACACTGAGGTACAGGAAATTCTTACATCCCAAGGAGGGGAAAGTGGGCATGCTTATTGCTACAGGAAGGGCCTCACCTCAAAGCACAGGCCACCTCTTAGAACCTATGCTTGGCTGCAAAAGAATTCACCCTATCCTAAAATTGAAACCATTTCCTCCTATTGGGAGAGTGTCAGCTGGTCCCAAATTTAGGACTACTGTTGAAATTCCAAGTCCCGAACTAGCATAAATGCGTTACATTGCTCAGAAATGATCTGGGACAGCTGACCCAATCTGCATGGTTGACTGAAGTTGGAGGAAGGCTCTAGAACGGTCTTGTTTCTGTCATCACTGTTCTGTCACCCTTAGTCTGGCATCTGGCCCCTGGACTGCAGCCAATGACAGGAATCAAGGCCTTCGGAGGCTGCAGGAGGGGTACAGCCTCTGAAGTGGGGATTTCTCTAGTCTCTGGTGTGGTCCAGGTCAAAAGGTTTTGCAAAACTGGTGGATATCACCCCAAAAGGCTGTTGCCCTCTACCCACTGGTCAGTTCTGGAGAGGACTCTTCATTCTTCCAGTAGCTAGCCAGCAGGAGCTGGGATGAGGACAGAATCGTAAAATTTAACAGCTGCTATTTAGACTTCATGAAACCAGGGAAGCCTAGTCTGGGTGTGTCCTGGAGGCATCAGAGAACGAAGGCATTTAAACACTTTTTGTTGTAAAAATTTCAAGTGTACTTAAGAGTGGACAAATAGTTAATGAATACTTATGCTCCCGTCACCTAGTCTTAACAATGATCAACTCACGGTCATTTGACAACAGCATTCAAATGCCCTCTACTATTAGTTAAAAACAACTGCTGGCTTGCACTTCTCTCTCTCTCTCTGTCTCTCTCTCTCGCTCTCTCTCTCGCTCTCTCTCTCGCTCTCTCTCTCGCTCTCTCTCTCGCTCTCTCTCTCGCTCTCTCTCTCGCTCTCTCTCTCGCTCTCTCTCTCGCTCTCTCTCTCGCTCTCTCTCTCGCTCTCTCTCTCGCTCTCTCTCTCGCTCTCTCTCTCGCTCTCTCTCTCGCTCTCTCTCTCGCTCTCTCTCTCGCTCTCTCTCTCGCTCTCTCTCTCGCTCTCTCTCTCGCTCTCTCTCTCGCTCTCTCTCTCTCTCTCTCTCTCTCTTGCTCTCGCTCTCGCTCTCGCTCTCGCTCTCTCTCTCTCTCGCTCTCTCTCTCTGTATTTCTTATATTCCGTGGACGGATCAGACCATCTGTGGTAGGAAGAATGATGCCCCGCCCCCAACGTTGTTCACATCCTAATCCCTGGAAACTGTAAATATATTAGGTAACCTAGCAAAGGGAAATTAAGGTCGCAGCTGGAATTAAGATTGTTAGTCAACTGACCTTAAAATAAACAGATTATCCTGGATTATTTGGGTGGATCCAATGTAATCATAAGGGTCTTTAAAAGTGGAAGAGGAAGAGGAAGAGGAGATTAGAGTGATGCAATGTGAGAAGATCCTGCTGCTTCTGTCTTTGAACATGGAGAAAAAGACCATGAGCGAAGGATCTCACGTGGCTTCTAGGAACTGGAAAACGTGAGCAAATGGATTCTCTCCTAGAGCCTCCAGAAAGGAACCTAACCCTGCTGACACCTTGATTTAAACATGGTGAGACCTATGCCAGAATTCCAATCTTCAGAATTGTAAGATAATACATTTGTGTTCTTGTAAGTCACTAAGTTTGCGGTTATTTGGTACAGCAGCAATGGGAAGTCACTACACCACCATCTCTTAAGGATGGTGACGAAGTCTGTTTCTATAAATACAGGTCTCATCCAAGACAACCCCTCAAATGGGGGCCACTTCTGTACCCCAAAACCTTCTGCGGGTTGGAGTCAAGACAAAGGAGCTATATGGATGCATGAGAAAGGGTTGCTGGGAGAGAATGATCTGGATCCCAGAGAGAAAAAGAGATCCAAGTGTATTGTGAGAAGGCAATGAAGAGATTGGGAAACCAAGGGTAAAGGTCGCATGTGCTTGGTGCAATGAGCCGGGTAAGAATAGGGCTGGCAACTAGTGATGAGCTCTGAGCCAGGGCACCTGGGTCAGGAAGGGGTGGGGAGCTTGAGGAAAGGAGCCAGGGCGGGAACACTCAGCTTCCCTGGGATATTCAAATGACACCTGTTGCCACAGACCACATCAGGAATGAGGATGGAATGTAGAGATTTATTGTCTCCACAACCACTGACCCAGCCTGTTTCTGCTGTCCCCGCCCCACTAACAGGATAAAAGGCTGGCTGTCTTGAGGCCAAGGGAGATGCTAGAGCTGAATAAGATGGAGGGCTGTGTGGTGGGGAGCTGGGCTCCTCTGGGCTTGCTCCTGGTCTGCCTTCATCTTTCAGGTATAGAGGCTGTGCTGGCCCTTGGGCAGGAGGGAACTGGGGGTCCTGGGGAACTGGAATTAAGGGAAGGGGTAAAAGCAGAACAGTGCACCCTTAGGTTCCTAGGGGAAGAAAGAGTGGGTTTTGGAGAAGTAAAAGGACTCAAAGCATAGGGAATCAGGAAATCAGTGAAGGAGGGCTTTCCTTAAGTCCTCTTTGCCTGGAGTATCCTTCTCTTCCCTTTCCCTAAGGCCTCTTTGCCCGGAGCATCGGTGTAGTGGAAAAGAAAATTCCCCAAGACTTGAGGACCAACTTGCCTCTTCTTCGACAACCTTCCTTGACTGGCCTCTCCAACTCCAAACATCCTCAGTCCAAACCAGACTCTAGGGCTAATGATTTAGCAAGGGTTCTTCTGAAGCCCAATGCTTCTCCATCAGACGGCTCTCAACCAGCAGGAGGTTCTGGGGTTCAGAGATGGCCCCCTTCTTGGGGGCTGCCCTCCATGGATTCCTGGCCCTCTGAAGATCCTTGGCAGATGGTGGCTGCTGCGATGGAGGATCAGATGGAAGAAGTGCCGCCCGAAGAACTGTCTTTGCCTTCTAGTGTTGTTGCCCTCCCCCTGGGAGGTGGGTCCTCTGCAGGCCCCTCGCCTGAGGCTTCACTGCTCCACCAGGATGCTGAGTCTAGGCAGCTACCCCGTTCCAACGTGCAGAGAGCCCAAGGAGAAATCATTGCCCCAAACCCACATTGGTCTCTCATCAAGAGGATTCAACAGCCACTTCTGCCAGGTCACCCCTGGGGGACCTTGAGTCCCAGTGTGTCCTGGGGTGGAGGTCCTGGAACTGGATGGGGAACAAGGCCTATGCCACACCCTGTGGGAATCTGGGGTATCAATAATCAATACCCAAGTTCTAGCTGGGGGAATGTTAATCGGTATCCAGATTCCAGCTGGGGGAATATCCATCTACATCCAGGCATTAATAATAAGTTTCCTCTCCGAGTTCTCTATCCTCCTGGCTCTTCTTGGAACATGCCAGCTGACTTCCCCAATCCTCAAAACCCTGGGTCGCAGTGGGGTTAGGAGAATGACAGAAGGGGAAACCCCAAATTGGAAGTGAAAGAAGGGAGTCCTGCTTCCACTTCTTGCAGTGTGAGCTAAATCAAGATTTAATCAGCATAGTTTGTAGCACCATCTCCCCTACTACCCCATAATGATTGCCAATAAAACACAAGCAGTTATTGAATCTGCTCCTTCGCAATGTCTTTTCTTCTGGGTACAAACTGAAGCGAGTTTTGTCCATCCCCATTTTCTAGCCGTCTCCAAGTCTCTCTAAAGACCTTCGGATGCTCTCTTGTTGTCCCTATCCTTAGCAAAATATCAAAGCCCAGGCATTTGGGGGTGGAGCCTCATGGTCTCACCTGGCCAGGTGGGAGAGCTGGTTCCAGAATTGTCCTAAAATCTGACAAAGAAAAGAGGGGCAAGAGGATTAACTGAGATGGCACATGTCAGCACCGAGCTGACCGAGAAGGGAAAGTTTCGGTGGTGAGACCCCCAGTTGGAAGAATGCATGAGGGGCTGACATGAGAATGAAATGGCAGGCATCGCCTTTATTGCAGAGAGCACACTTCTATTGTGGGGGACCGCATGGGCTCCACATATATCAGAGTACAATAGTGGCATTCCGCCACACGTGTTATGTAATAAGCTGAATGTTTACATATGTTCGGTACAGGAGCCCTACTACATTAATGTAACATTCTATTCTAAATCTTGGGTCCTATTTCTAGCTGTGAGCCTGGATCACAGCCAGACCTGGGACCCGCCAGGCCTGGGGCCCACAGCACCTGTGGCAGGATTGAAGGATGAGATCCAGGAAGTTGGTACCGGGGCCAAGAGGAGGACGAGTACCCTTTGATTCACAGAGAAACAGAGAGTCAGAGAAAATCATTTTGTCTATGTTTATCTTTTCTTCCCCAGGAAGTCAATCTTCTTGGAAGCCAAGGGTGTGCTGATCTCCTCCCTTCCATGCATCACTTGGCACATTGTGCCCCAAAGAACCACACACTTTGAACATTTGCTAAATAAATAGCAAACCTTAATAAAGGAAGAAAGTAAAGGGAAAAGGAAAGGGAGAGAAAAACCTTGAGCCAACAATACCACCTATGGCTGCATTTGATGTTTTTATTCCCCAGTGATGGCACTTCTTTTGGTCACACTATTTCTCTACCCTCCCTTTGATTTTCCCAGGAACTTGGCATTTTTGTACAGATGCTGGAGTGAGGTGGAGGAGGGGAGTCATTCTAAGAAGGCATAGAGGGAAGTTAGCCAGCTGGGGATGATGGGGTTTCCAGAGGGCATATGTCTTTTCCCGCGTCGTGTGTGTATTTCACTGGTCCAGATGTATGTACCCTCTGTACAGCCTGGGGATCTCCCCTGGTCCTGGGAATTGGAAAGGTTGTTGGGGAGGAGGTGGAAGGAAGATAAACACCAGAACTGGAGAGATGTGGAGCTACTTGCCTGAGCGGGAGGTGGGTGTTCTCAGAGAAAATTCCCCTGCCCCAGTGTCTGCCATCATACTCCATCCTGCACCAAGAATTCCTCCTCGGGACACTTTCCTATCAACAACCACTCCTGCTTCTCTACCACCTCAACCTCCTCCCCCAATTTCTTCCCATCTTAGACTCAGGGTTTCTCCCTGTCCTGGTTCTGTGGTTTTGCCTTCAACACCTGTCTCTTCTCTCAGGCTTGTGGTCTCATTTCTCTCTATCCCTCTTTCTGGTTGCCCCAATCCCCAGTACCACAAGTACAGGGACTTTGTTTTGTTCACTGCTGCACCCTCAAAACCATGGACACTGTCTGGACCAAGATCGGCACTCAGCAAACAGAGCGAAGCCCCACCCCCACCACCTCTCTCAGGTTCCTCTGCTTTCTCTCTTCTTTCACCTTATTCGCAAGCCACAGGGCTGCACCACAGACTCTAATCTGTACTTTTGTGTGACCTTCCCACAGCCTAACTGACATTTTTTTACGAACAGCCCAGAGCCCTTCTCAGCTCATAAAATGCTCTGTACATTCCATCATTTAACCCTCACTACCATCCCTGAGGAAGGCGTTTAAGATAAAGAAACTGAGGCTCAAAGGGATCGAGCAATTTACACAAAGTTACATAGCTAACAAGTGACAGAGTCAATGACTCAAATCTAATTTTTGTCATTATCTGTCCAGGGAGGGTTCTAGTACAATACGCAATTAACAAAAACTCATCTGACTTTTATTGAGTACCACTATGTGCCAGACTCTGGATGAGGTGCTTGCACACACACCCTTGCAGCTAATCCCCACAACAAACACATTAGATGGATACTGCTGGGCCCACTGTACATGTGGGGATACTGGGGCCCAGAGAGGGCAGCGAGCTAAGGCTTGCACAGAGGTAACACTGAGCTGAAGGAGTCTGTGCTGATGGAGGGTCCCAGAGTAGCTGTGGTCAGCCCTGTCAGAGGCCTGTGCCTTAAGGTAGGTTGTTAAAAATATATTCCTGATGGATTAGTAACCTGTGACATAAGAGAGCTCCTAAGGTTTGTGGTGCAAGTGGTGGCTGGTGTATTGAGTTTTTTGTATTTGTTAGTGGTTAATTGGTGGGAGTGGTGGCTGGAGTCATAGGAGTCATGTCTCCTCTCCTAGGAGAGAGGGAAGGGGCTGCAGCAGAAAGAGCACTTGTCTAGCAGCCAGAATACAGAGGTTCCCCTTCTGTGTGCTCATGCAGCCTTCTCTGCTGTGTCAATTTAGGCGAGTCATTTACCTCTGTGAACCTTAGTTTTCTTATCTGTCATATGGGATGAAAGTAGTGTCCAGTCTCTCTCACAGGGTAGTTAGGAAATTTGATTAAGATAATGATAAAGTGCATTAGAGACTGAAAAACTCCGAGCAACTATAACAGATTGATTATAATGCAGTACGTTGTCCCTGAGGCAGTGCTGATGGGACCACACAAAACAAAAGTTCTCAGCCCCACAGAAGGAAGCTGGTCTGGTGGGGTGGCCGTAGTCAATGGTTGAAGTTGGTGTGATGCTTCCCACTGGAACTCACACTCAAGAGAATTATTCCAAGATCAAGAAGGAAGAGCTGGCTTCTCATTTAAGTATTTTATTCCTCAAACTGTGTTTGCTCAGATGTTTTTCTCTTACACACTCTTGGATGATAATAATAATAGCTTCCTTTATCATATATTCACCATGAGCAAAATGTGTTACAAGGTTATTTCAATTCTCACAACAGTTCTAGGATGTACTCATTCTTATTATTTTCATTTTATAGGTGAAGAAACTGAGGCTCAGCAAGGTTAGGTAACTTGCCCAAAGTCACACAGGCAGTAAGAGGTGGAGCTTGGCTCTGGTACCATTTGGAAACTGCAAGCATGGTGGGCAAACTGCCCAGAGCAGGTGAAGGTGAGATTCTTCAGCCCTGACAGCTTACACACCACCTGGAGTCCTCCCTCCAACAAGTGCATTTGTGCCCACCTTTTCATGTCACCTGAAGACCAGCAGTCAGGCTTCGGTTTTATCTCTCTCTCTGGACCAAAGGCCTACCTCTTTTGTTCCTTTTATCATTAAATTGAAAGGATGTCCCTGTTGTCAGCATTCTGCTGTCACTGTCAGGGAACTAGCAAGACACCCAGGAGACAGTCACCTTTACTAACCCATATTGTCACATATGTGAGTGACTACACAAGCCCTGAGGAATATCCGTCACGCACCAGGGTTTCTAGTTCTATCCATGTATAAAAAATCCTGGTCACGGAGGCCTGTACCATCCAGGGTGGGGATAGTAGGAGGAGAATAGGAGTTTCAGGTCTTGGAGACGTGGTTATGGCCGAGGTAGGAATGAACATTTTTGTACTCTCAGTAGCAGTGGCTGTTCTAGGGGTTATTGTTGGCCCCACAGAGATTAATGGGGGGGGGATATGGTTTATCTCAAGGTGGTAGTAAAGCTGGTGCGATAGTTGTTTTTCTAAAGATGTGGCTAGGCTGATGTGAATTAATTTTCAGTCTGAGATGGTCTCTGGCTACACAAGCCCCACTGCGGGAAGGTGGTAGAAACCGTTGTGGAATTTTTTCAACACCATTCAGTCCTTCCTGGCCTCAGGATGGCAGTTATGACTGATGGAGTGGAAGCTGTTTTCTTTAGCACCTTTCCCACTGTCCCTCTGTCTCCCTTCTCCGTATCCTTTTTCTGTGCTCAAACTGCCCCCCAGCTACCCAGGACCACCCATCCGTGTTCTCCCCTGGCTGGGCCTGACTGCCTGTCTCCTGTGCTGGACTTTTCCCCTTGCCTCACCCCGTCAGAACCCTCCTGTACCCCACTGATTCAAGGCTCTCTGTTCACTGTGACATTTTAATATTCTGGATTCAGAAGAACTAACTGTTAGTGATTAACAGGGCGAAGGTGATGAGCTTAGAAAGATAAAACCAATCCACTGTGTTAGTGGACCCTTAACTATCTGTCCCCAGCACTCAGGTGCTCCTTTCCTGGGACATACTGCCATTATCTAAAAAACTTTAAGGCATTTCTGTCTAATGTAAATATTGTTACCTTTATGAGTTTCTAAAACAACATTTAAGCATTAAACCACATTCCTCTATTTACACACTACTTACACAACTACTACATAAAAACTTATGGACTTAATAGACAAAATTTGTTCAAACATTAAATATTGTTCACACTGAAACTGATTTAAGCATTTAATTAAAATCTTCAGTCTGATATATAAGATTCTCTTTAATGTCTTAAACCCTCTAAGAAACAAATGCAAGAGTTGTTATAATGATTACAAAACTGATTACTGCCACTAAAAATCACTCTCACCTGGCTAGGGCCTATTTGAGCTACAAAAGGCTAGTACTGTGGATATAAACTCATATTTTTTTTCATTCTCCTTTATCCTTTTCTATTCCTGGCTTACCTTTCCAGGATGATAGTATTTTCTATTTTTATACCATCCTGAGATTTCAGTAATCTCAGGAATTACATTTTGACCACTTGAGTCTTGGCTGGACATGAGCCTGGTTGGACAATTCATGGCTCAAGCCTGTGCTGCTAGTCACCAGCACGAGCTGCCACTCTGTCTCCATCTTCTCCTCTGCCTCCTGCCCTCCTTCCTTTCTCTCTTGACCAGTATTGCATAACACATTTTTTCTCTCATGGTAAACTGACTTGACCTATTAGTGTTGTGAATCTTATTCGAGCCTTGTTTGTATTTTTTTTATTATAATTAGTAGGACAATCTAGATAATCTAAGAGATGAGGAATTAAGTTGACTTTGTTAGCTCTCTTTTTTAGTGATCTTTTGGTTAATTTATTGCCTTGGTACCTACTTCTGAAATCACCTTCTCTCTCATTATTGTCCCTGACATCAGCCCTTGTCAGGCATTTTTATTTCTGCTAAAGTTCATACTTACGGTGGGGCTACTTGGCTCTCTCGCCATTCCCCGTGTTTTTCTTTTCTGCTTCCACAGATGAAAGTGAGTAGATGAAAGGAACCTATCTCTGCTTTATAAACAGACACATAATTGACAGAAGATACAAAATGAACAATTCTCTTTTATTAAAATCAATTTTTTAAAACTCCATTCTTTTTTATTACAGCCATCTTTTGTGTACTTTAACTTTTATCTTTTGAGTATCGTAATGATCTCATGGCTTTCTACAGCCTCAATTTACTTTGATAACTATAATTATCATTCCTCCCCCTCATCCTCTTCTCAGTTGTCTCAAGTCGAACAATGGAGCACCTTTAAGTTGGCTCCTTTGTCCTGTTCAATAATTTCCTTGACATTCTTGAAGCATCCTTGCTTTCTGGCAACACGGAACATTCAAGCCCTGTCCTAATTCGTTCCCTAAGATATGAAATCGACTATCATCCAAAACTCACATTTTATGGATAGTATTGGAAACCAGGCGAAGTGCTGGGGGTCCACATGAGAGCTGGTGGTAAACATGCTACCTTCTCTGTTGGCCGGTTGTAAGATAGTCGATTTACATTGAGGTTGTTAGTTTAACGTGATATATTCATTGTATCCTACTTTTATTAGAGTGTGTGTGTCAGTAACCATGAAGAATTTTTACATCACCAAGAGACCAGGGGAACATACCTGGACCGGGTCGTGTGGGAAAATGAAGTGAAGGCACATGTGGAGGCTAATATAGGTGTGGAGAAGGTTGGAATTAGGCAACATTCAGGTAAGGGGAGATCAGGATTGGGGGCCAGTTCATTCTAAAGAGTTTGAAGTCATTAGATTGGGATAAGTTGAAGTGCTCAGTGAATTTCCACCTAGCACTCTCACCTGGCTAGGGCCTATTTGAGCTACAGTCATTTAAGGTGAGACCATGTTCAACCCTGTTACAGGGTTTGAATTGTGCTCCCCCCCTCCAAAGATGTGTTTAGGTCCTAATTCCCAGTACCTAAGAACGTGACCTTATCTGGAGACAGGTTCTTTATAGAAGTAATCAAATTAAAATGAGGTCAGTAGGGTGGGTCCTATCCAATATGACTGGTGTCCTTATAAAGAGGGGAAAATTTGGGCACCGACACTCGCAGAGGGAATATGATATAAAGACACAAGGATAACATCATCTACAAGCCAAAGAACACCTGAGGCTACCAGAAGCAAGGAGAGAGGCTTGGAATAGATTCTCTTTCATGGCCCTCAGAAGGAGCCAACCCTGCTGACACCTGGAATTCAGACTTCTAATTCCAGAATTGTGCGACAAAGTCCTGTTGTTTAAGCCACCCAGTTTGTGGTACTTTTTCAATGGCAGCCCGAGCAAACTGATACAAACACTTTAACATATACCCCCTTTGCCTGACACCTCTCCAAGATCACCTGAGTTCTTACTAGTCACCTGCGACTAAGTGTAATTGATTCTAAGATACTTTCTTGAGAGCAGGTTACATGATCCACTCATTTAGCTATTAATCCTTGCATACCTACTATGTCCAGTAGGTATGGCTGCAGTGGGGAACATGGTTCATGTGGTCCCTTCTCTTCCCTTCTGGAACTCTCAGGCTGATGGCAGAGAAAGACACAGTCACATGTTTATACAAAGAATACTGGATTTAAAACAGTAAAGTGCTAGAGAGGAGGGCAGTCCTGTGTGTAAGTGTGCATGTGATGGGCTTGGGGGATGGTGGTGGGGGTCAGGCACCTTCTGGCAGGAGCACCTGTGTGAAGCCCTGGGGGTGGAGCATGGAGCATCTGCAGAACCACGGAAGCCTAAGGATCACGGAGAGGGGCCCAGGGGAGGTGCTGGAGCAGATCCTATGGGACCTCATAGGCTCTCCTAGAAATTTTGGATTTTATCTATATCTGAAGAACCATGGGAATTCAGAGTTTGAGGCAGGGGAGTAATATATTTACCTTTTAAACAATTTCTCTGGGTGAAGGAATCAAAGGGGAGTGGGTGTGGATGAGCTAAGAGGTAGATTCTGATCTGGGAGTTTCAATAATGTGAGAAATGGGTGCAGAAAAGGGTTGTTAAGTGCACAGGGAGCAAGTCGAGGTGCTTGGCGTTGGCTGGTGCTGACTCCAGGCAGGCAGGAGAGGAAATGACTCCTCAGATAGTTCTGCAGGGTTGGCGCAATGTGCACTTTCTGTAGAGGGAGGTGCTTTTCTTTAATGATTACATTTGTTTCCTGTTTATGCCCTTCTTTCTCACATGGGGATCCTCATGGCCTCCTGCCTCCATGGTTACAGCAATCTCCTAATTGGCCTCATACCATAGGTTTTGTCTCCTCCAGCCCATCCTAAAGTCAGCTTGAGCTGGGCGTGGGGGTAAGATGAGGAGTTACTGTTTAATGAGTATAGAATTTCAGAGTTACAAAGTGAAAAGAGGGATGGGGATGGATGTAGGTGATGGTTGCACAGCAGTGTGCATTTAATATTACTGAACTGTACACTTAAAAATGGTTAAGATGGTAAATTTTATATTATGTATATTTTAATACAAAGAAGAAAAAGTTGGTTCCAATCAGAGCATTCTCTTGCTCATATATTGGTGGTTGCAGAACCTGGAGCTTTCACTGAAGGTCATTTATATGTGGCCAAGGGCCTTTCTGGAGTTTGGCTTCCTTTGCTCCTCACCCTCACCCCTGGGTCCTGCTCTGTGTCAGGGCAGGCCCCACTGATAGAACTCAGAGAATGTCTGCAGAACCAAGGGATGAATGCAGGCATGCACCAGGACCCCTGCCCAGCCCACCTGCCCTGTGGCCACCTCTTGAGTCCTTGAGCTCTTGGCCATTGTTAACATAAGAAACATCCAAACCTGTGGAGTTTTGTTTGTTTGTTTGTTTGTTTGTTTAGTTTATTTGAGCCAAACTAAGGACAATTGCCAGGAAGCAAAATCTCAATGGATTGAGAAAATGCTCCAGAGGATGGCAGTTTTGCAACTTATTTTATACATTAGACTCAAAGGAGAAGAGGTAAGGAAGGTTAGATGAAATCCATTGGTGATAGATTAAGGGGGCAGGAGAAAGCAAAGCTGGGAAATTTCTGGGGCTGGATAAAAAGTAAATGGAGAGACACATATTTCTTTTACATTGGTGAGTACAGGTAGTTAATAATTAACATTTGTAACACATAGAGACGGTATTTGGGGACAAGATAACAATGTGGAGTTCTGTCGTCTTGCACTCTGGTGCAGTGGGTATGCCCTGCGGTGTCCGGGGGTGGGGGTGGTGAGGGGAAGGAGATTGCCCCGACATTCCAAGGGCATGTTATCTTAGAGGCAAAAAAGATAATAGGTTCACTTATGATAACAATTGATCTTTGTCAAGGAAGCTACAGGCCTGGAATATCACTACCCACCATGACCCACTTTTAGTTAGGAATTTTTATGTTCGCATCATCCTATGCAGTTAATTTCAGTCTCTGAGCTGGTAGGGTCTGCCATGGTGCAGGCTCATTCCTGTTATCCACCCACCTCCTCTTTCTCTGGCTATTCAATGGCCCATTCAGCCACTGGAGATTCCAGTTCCAGAAGATTTTAACAAAACTGGGGAGTCTTGGGAGGTTACAGTAAGGGAGACAGGAGGAGGAAAGAAGTGAATGTATTCTTGGTTTAGGGGAAAGACTAAGGATACCAATAATTGTTTGATGTTAAATAAAAATATAACTTTAAATAGCTTTCTTAAAAATGTAAGGGTAACCACGAATTCCACTAGAACTTGAAAGTCCATGTTTAAACTACTGAAAAGGCTGAAACAACACAGTAAACAATCCTTTCAATGAAAATCAGGAAAGAAAAAAATGATACCTAGAAAGAATAAAATAATATAGACACACAGCTTGATCTCTTTTTTAAAAAGTATATTCATGAAGAAAGTTACATCAGCATGTTGCTCAGTGGTTACTCCCTGGGAGGTGGAAGCTTTTCAAGTTTTCACTTTGTAACCACAGGCACAGGCATCGTTTGAACCTTTTCAAGGAATACTAGGTTTACAATGAAAACAAAGAAAGAAAATAATGACATTCATCTGCAAATGACTTCTTCCTTATTCCAGAAATCTTTCCTGACCCCTCACTGAACTCCCATGCCCTGTGCCTTTCTCATGACATTGAATAATTATTCAACTATTAGTAACTACTGTGACTAATGGGCCAGGCACTAAGATCTCTAAGCCTTCGTTTCCTTATCTGTAAGACAGGGATAGTCAGAGTTCCCACGTGATGGGATTGTTGAGATCACTCAATGAAATCATTGCATGTTAAATGCTGAGCATGACGTCTGGCACAATAAGAACACAATAAACTTTTGCTACTGTTATTGTTATTACAATTTATTTTCAAACAACCCTCCAAAGTAAGCTATCAATATTATAAATGATGAAAATAAAGCTCAGAGAGGTTTAGTAACTTGCCTAAAGTCACACAGCTAGTAAAGGGCTTCCTGGGAAGTTAGATGGAAGTTAATCACCCATGAGCAAAAATCGTGGTGAATTTGCACACAGTGAATGAGAGGGAGAAAATTGAAGACGATACTAAGGAAATTCAGGAGTAATCAAGTCCAATCAAAGGGTAACCCTGAAAGCATGCCTGAATGGACATTAGAATTAAAGAAGAAAAAATGGAATCCATGGTACTGGGCCCTATCTGAAGAAAGAACATGGCTGCAGAAGGGGGTGGTTTTTATGGGGCCTAGGAAAGGAGGGCGCAGGAGATTAGAATTGTATGCTATTTTGTCATCACTCCCTGTGGCGAGATTGGCCTGTTTTGGCCATCCCTATTTTTTCTGTTGTAATCTGCTTTTAATCAGCAACCCCAAATGGCTGCAATGTCAAGTATTATAACATTGAGCTCACAGTCATGCTCTACCTATCAAAAGATGAGTGGAGAGAGGAACTTCTTGTGTCAGATTGATGGAAGAATATGATTTTAATGATCACACTAGAATCTCCCTGGATTAAGCCAGAGCAACAGCATGGGCACATGGATTGCATTGCTCTGAATGATTCTACCTGAACACAGTGCCACCCCTGTCACAGGGACACTGGATGAAATGAATGAATCCTATGAAACGTATGTTTATGTTAAGGATGTGGCTGAGATGTTGTTCACTTGTCACACCACTTCCAGTCCATGGGCACCAGAGGAAAACTGCCTCCTGGCCTCAGGAAAAGGAGGAGTTGTACTTCTCTTGAGCTCTGGTCTCTTTTTACTTTGGGAATACTTGGAGCCAAGTAATGACTGTGTTTCCCTCTTTGAATTGGCTGCTGGAGAGCTCAGTTCTCCAAAAGTCGTGGTCTTCCTGGCATGGTTTTACTAACCTCACTTTTGGTTTCATCTGATTTTGCTAACTCTTCATTTCCCCTCATTTTTTATTGTGTTAAGCTATTTTAGATTATGTTTAAAACAAGGCTGATATAAATGAATACGTTTTATTCCAGGACTGGATTCTACTGTGACCTGCATGAAATGTTCCCAAAACATCCACCTATCTCTAATTTCTTGGTTACTAAGTAACAGTATGACTGGCAGCTGGCCTTCCATTCCAGGAATCCTGCTGCTAGGAGGTGGGTACCCTGAAGAGTGGGGCAAGAGTACTCCACCTCAAGAGCTAAATGGTCCCTAAACCAGAGACCCAGCAATATCTTATCTGTCCCATTTTCCTTTCTGGGAGTGAGGACTGTTCCAGAGCTCAGAAGGGAGCTTCCTGGGCCAAGTACATAGCGCAGCTTACACCCTTGCTTCATTTTACATGAGGTAAGCTGATTTGTAATGCTTTCCAGGAGAACAAGAGAAAAAGGAACAAGCACTAAGGAGAGACTGAGAGTACTAGATGGTTTATTGTATGAGCACATTTAATTCTGTCAGCAGTAGCTGTTGGGCGGGGG
>NW_006436809.1:811745-834287 GCF_000325575.1 Pteropus alecto | reverse complement strand
GAGAAGCTCTTTTAGTTTATTTGAAAATGGAGATAATAATATTGCTTCCCTCCTTGAATGGATTAAATGAGACCGTTCATGTAAATCATTTAGCACAGCTGCTCCAACTATTGCCACTTCTATTACTGCCAAGGTTATACCTATTAATTATCCTCAGTTTTGAGGTAGTAGATGACATATTTTAAGTAGGGGAAGTGGGGAAAACCCGCTCCTGCCCGCATGCAATCTTCCACAAGAGGGCAGGCTGAAGCAGGAGATGCGTGAAGGAGCCAGCCCTTTCCGTAGCTTTGTGAACAGGAAAAAGCGCCAACAGTGGAGAAAGGAGGCAAACGTTTAGGTCCGATTGAATGTTTATGAGCCCCAGAGCTCTAACTGTACTAGCCAAGGCTCCATCTCCTTCTCCTCCTCCCTCTGCTCCTGAAGTCACTGTCCAGCTGAAGTTGTCTTGTGATCGTAGCGTCTTTCCACACAATGACTCTGAAATCCACCCGCTACTATCCTTTCTTCTCCCCATACTCTTCGAGACTTAAGGACTGGATCTCCTGCACCCTCAGATTGCTTCCGCTGGGATAAATAAACGAGAGGCAGCAAAGCGAAACCCCTCTAGGGCAGCTCAGATCGCTCCACTTCTATAGAGCCTTAGATCCCAAACCCCGTTTGGTTTTCACCATGACGACTCTGGCAGTGACCACGGCCTGGAGTCCTTCGCCCCTCCCCTCGCAGACGCGCGTGCGCAGTCTCCATGGGGGTGCGGTTGGCGGGGCCCATCGTGCAGCCTCACAGCAGAACCTTCTGGTAATGGGACAGGGCGCGCGGGGAGGGCGCACAGCCCCTCCCAGGCGCAAGACCCGGCACATTGAGAACTGTATAAAATCAGCATTGGGGAACTGGTTGAGCGCGGACTGGCATCAAGCAGTGTCTGCTGGCCTCCCTGTATCCTGGAGTCAGACCTCTTGAGTCACAGCTCATCATCCCCGCTCCCTCCCCCTCCCCGCCTTAAGTGACTCCCGTCTCCAAAGCCCAAGTTAGAGCTGCTTTTCTACCTGAAATCTTGCTGTCCTCCCATCTCTAGAGAGACTTGCGGGACTGTGCGGGGCTCCCCTGACGAAAGGGCCTGGCAGCCGTCCCCAGCACTGGACGCTTGTTGTCTAGATGTCGCTTCTGCTTCCCTCGAGGGCCGCCTCTTGTCATGTGTTTCTCTTACTTGTCCTCCTCCTCTCTCCCACGCCCTTCTCCCTTCCTTTGCGTCTTCTCTTTCCTCGCTCCTGTCTCTTCTGCTTTTATCCTCCCCACCCCCGCCATTCTCCCTTTCTTTCTTTATCTTTTCACCTGGGGTGTTTTAGCTGTGCTGGCCCCCGCCCTAGGGACTTTTTTCCTGTGGCAGCTTCTCAGAGGGCATTTTTTTTTTTTTTTGGTAACATTACAGGTGAGGCTGTAATGCTGATAATAGGGCACTACTCTCAGCTTGTCGCTTGGAGAGTTCTACCCAGGGGCCCCCACAGCGAACAGCGAGCACCGGCCTGGGGAGACAAAAGCTTGTGAGTTCCTGTTCTCTGTGCCCATCTTAAAGAGAATAGTGTATTTCTTTAGAAGGGACTTCATCTATGATTACTCTCAGGGCCTAGAAAATACTATTTCCTCTATTTTAATGAGGTTTTCACCACCTAAATCTGATTGCATTAGGAAATCCATTTACTTGACAAATGTCTCTCAGTAAAAAACCATCTGTACCACCTACACTGGCCCTTTATCGCCTTCTTGCTGAGGGCACTTGTCCCTGGATTATCCTTTGACATCAGTTCTGATCTTGACAGTGAGTCTGCAGGAACTTTGCCATTTTTGCCTCTCCAGTGATTGATTCTCAGCTCTTCAAAACCAAACTAGCCCGGAAAACTGCAGATCTTTGCATCACAAAAACTGGCTGGGATTGGACACAAAGCATCTCCTCTTCAAGGGATGGCCCTTTGAAAACTGTGAAACTTTTGTTAGTCATGACAGATGGAAAGAGGTTTTTGGGGTACCAACCTATTTAAGTACCAAATCTCAATGCACTGAGAACAAAATGCATTGATTTTTTTTTTGTAACAGACTATAGTACACAAGATTTTACCATTAAAGTAACGAAAGGGCGTATGCAACATCTCTGTACCATTTTTGCAATTTTTTTGTGAATCTATAATTATTTCAAAACAAAAAAGATGTGGGGGGAGAAGAAGAGGATGAGAAAGGACATTAAAAAATATGTCCTGAAAAATAAATTTAAAAAATAAATATCTTTAATAAAAAATTGAGGACATTTCGGGAAAAGGGACTCTATTTCTGAAGTTTTGGCCCAACTCTATTGTGGCTGCTTTCCTTAGTGAACTAGATTAGTGAAACGGTGTGATCACAATGACTCTTTACCTAGACAAGAGGCAGGAATGTGTAGTAGCCTACTTCAGTCTCCCCTGTCATGTGTCCCAAGAGTCCTTCACCTTTCCGCATCCAAAGAGGGCAAAGTATCTTTCACCAGCAAAAGGAGGCTCTGAGTAATTCCCATAGCACCAGGCTTAAAGAGGAATTTTACTTGGAATGTCTGCCGCACATACCTTTCTCAGTACCCCAGCAGGGCCCCTGAAGCTGGTGGGTGGCTAAGGGAAGATTTTAGGGTTTAGGATCTTGGTTATGTCCTCTCTGAAGACTTGACCAACATCTGGCATGGTCTGGAAGATGAAATCAAGGTGGGGGTACACAGAGCCTTGGGAATTGGAGAGCTGGGTCACTTGAGAGTCTGAAACCTCAAGAGCAGCTGTCTTCTTTTGGGCACGAGCTAAAGTTGAGGGAGATTTCCTTGGTTCCCAAGAGCACAGGCTTGTTTGCAGACAGCAGCTCCTTTGGCATGAGGCTAAGGAAGCCTTGGGTTTCTGCAGTGGTTTGAGAGGAGAAAACAGCAGACAGAGTGGTGGACAACATGGGACCCTGAAATGTACTTGAGTGTCTGCTGGAAATATGAGGTGCCATGTTTACAAGAAAGTGTCAGGATACCAATTTCAGGATACCACAGTAAAGGGGTAAATGAAGATAATCCGCAAAAACTGAGAGGCTTATAAATTTATTAGAGGTGTACCTATTATATACTTGTAAATTTTCCACAATGTAGTGATGTTTCAGATGCCACCTTTATAGGAACAACACAGTCTACATGAATGGCAGAGCTTTTTTTTTAAAAAAACAACAACAACCCAGTGTATGTCTTAGCACTTTATTATATGTTATCTTCCAAATGAGTTTTTGCTTATTTGAGTATTTTAATTTTTACCAAACTTATACATGTATGTCATTTTATAAGGCAAAAAAGTTGTACAAGGCATTGAAAAAGATGTGATCCCTTGTACCACATTTTCCAATCTCTAATTCCTCCCAGATGAAAATATTTCAAGCTCACTTGGTTTTTATTTTTCTATTTTTTAATAACAAGTTGTATCAGTCCGGGTTCAGTGCAGGAAATAGGGATTACTCTAGATATATTAAACAGGCACGGATTTTACAAAGGGTATCAGGAGCTTTTGAAATCATTAAAGGGCCTGAAGGAGCAGGTTCTCAGCTGAGCTTTATGGAATGATAGCCACAACAATATATCTCTACTAGGTTTTCCTTTGATGGCTTTTCTGTAAATTTATTACTAATTTGTCACTAAGTTCTCCTTCAAGAGTATAGTCTCCCCCTACATTCAAATGCATGAAAATTAATTTTATATTTTTCTTGGACATATCCTCTGTAGCCAGGTAAAGAAACTCTTTATTCCTGAGGTTTTGGCCTCAAACTTCAGTTTCAGTCTGAACCTGTTGATCCCTAGGTCTCCTGTAAAGCTGCTTCTTGGGATGTCCCAGCATCATCCTCAGATTTCCATTCACCTCACTCTTTGGAGGATCCCTTGAAATTTCTTCATGTGACCCCTACTTTGGCAGGACACATACTCCAGTAACTCCTGAAGAAAGTGGCAGGAGAGAAGGTTTTGAGACTTTGTAAAATGAGTTTTTATTTTACTGTATATAACTGTAAATTTCCTTGGTCTCTAAGAGCACAGAATCTGATTCTTTGATTAATAATTTTGCTGATGATAGGATTCTAAGTTGTAAAATTTATATCTGAATTTTGAAAGCATTGCTCCATTATCTTCTGGTTTCGTGTTACTGTTGAAAAATCCTAAACTATCTGAGTCTTGATCTTTTTTATGTGATCTACTTTTTCCCTTTAAACAATTTAAGAAATTTTTTCTTTGTCCCTAATATTTTTAAAATTCATTTTAACATACCCTGGACTTCATTCATTTTGCTAGCACTCAGTGGTCCCTCTTGATTGGAATCTTTTTTTCTAAATAATTTTTTTCAATTACAGTTGACATACAATATTATATTAGTTTCAGGTGTACAACATAGTGATTAGACATTTATATAACTTACAAAGTGATCACCCTGATAAGTCTAGTAGCCATCTGACACCATACATATTTACTACAATATTATTGACTATTTTTCTTGTGCTATACTTTACATTTCTGTGACTATTTTGTAACTACCACTTTGTACTTCCTAATCCCTTCTCCCTTTACCCCACCCCCTCAGCTCGCCTCACATCTGGCAACCATCAAAATGTTCTCTGTATCTATGAGTTTGTTTCTCTTTTGTTTGTTTACTTTGCTTTTTAGATTCCACATGTAAGTGAAATCATATAGCATTTGTCTTTCTCTGTCTGACTTACTCCACTCAGTATATTGTACTCTAGGTCCATCTATATTGTTGCAAATGGCAAGATTTTGTTCTTTTTTATGGCTGAGTAATATTCCATTATATATATGTACCACCTCTTCTTTATCCATTTATCTATTGATGGACACCCAGGTTGCCTCCATATCTTGGCTATTGTAGATAATGCTGCAATAAACATCTGTATTCAGACATCCCTTTGTGATAGCATTTTGGGTTTCTTCAAATAAATGCTCAAGTGGGATTACTGTGTCCTTAGTCTTTTGTTATAGCCTTTGTTTTAAAGTCTATTTTGTCTAGTATAGGTATTGCTGCCCCAACTTTTTTTGTTGTTTGTTTATTTCCATTTTTATGAAACATCTTTCATCCTTTTACTTTCAGTCTGTGTGTGTCTTTCAATCTGAAGTGAGTCTCTTGTAGGCAGCATATGTAAGGGTTTTGTTTTCTTATACATTCAGCCACCCTATCTTTCGATCGAAGCATTTAATCCATTTACATTTGAAATAATTACTGATAGATATGTAGCTATTGCCATTTTATTATTCATACTTTTAATTTTTTTCTTATTCTTCTTAAAGAAGTCCCTCTAGTATTTCTCATAATATTGGTTTGATGGTGATGAACTAACTCTTTCAGCTCTTTCTTGTCTGGGAAGCTTTTTATCTGTCTTTTGATTCTAAATGATAGCTTTGCTACATACAGTAGTCTTGGTTATAGCGCCTTGCTTTTCATCCCTTTGAATATTTCATGCCGATCCCTTCTGGTCTGCAAAGTTTCTGTTGAGAAAGAAGCTGATAGTCTTATGGGAGCTTTCTTATAGGTAGCTAACTGCTTTTCTCTTGCTGCTTTTAAGATTCTCTGATTGTCTTTAACCTTTGGTGTGGGCCTCTTTGCATTCATTTTGTTGGGGGCTTTCTGTACTTCCTGGGCTTATATGTCTGTTTCCTTCACCAGATGAGGGAAGTTTTCTGTCTATCTGTCTGTTTCTTTCTTTCTTTCTTTCTTTCTTTCTTTCTTTCTTTCTTTCTTTCTTTCTTTCTTTCTTTCTTTCTTTCTTTCTTTCTTTCTTTCTTTCTTTCTTTCCCTTCCTTCCTTCCTTCCTTCCTTTTTTTTTTGGCGAGGCAACCATAGGTTAACCTCACAGATTACAAGGACCTCGTCAGTTTACAATCCCTTATTTTTTTATTTTTTATGCCTACAACACCTGGTCATCCCAGGTGGTCTCCCATCCAAGTACTAACCAGGCCCAACCCTGCTTAGCTTCCAAGATCTGATGGATCGGGCTTGTTCAGGTAGCATGGCCGTAGACTGTCATTATTTCTTTAAATAGGTTTTCAATTCCTTGCTCTCCCTCTCTCTCCTCTTCTTCTTCTGGTACCCCTATGATGTGGATGTTGATATGCTTGATGTTGTCCGAGCAGCCCCTTAAACTACCCTCATTTTTATGGATCCTTTTTCTTGTTGCTGTTGTGATTGGGTGTTTTCCGCTATTTTATCTTTTAAATCCCTGATTCAATCCTCTGCTTTATCTAATCTACTGTTGATTTCCTTTAATGTCCCTTTAATGTATTCTTCATTTCAGTTATTGTGTTCTTAATTTCTGACTGATTCCTTTTTATGGTTTCTATCTCCATTTTTATGGGTTTTTTTTTAATCTCTTTGTTAAAGTTCTCACTAAGTTCATCCACTCTTCCCTTAAGTTCATCAAGCATCTTTATAATCAGTGTTTTGAACTTTGCATCTAGCAAATTGCTTGTCTCCATTTTGTTTAGTTATTTTTCTAGAGCTTTGTTCTGTTCTTATTTTTCTAGAGCTTGTTCTGTTCTTTTGTTTGGGACATGATTCTTTGTCTTCCCATTTTGGCTGTCTACTTGTGTTTGTTTCTATGTAGTAGGTAGGGATGCTATGTCTCCTGGTCTCAGTAGAGTGGCCTTATGTCGTAAGTGTCCTATGGGGCCCAGTGGTGTAGTCTCCCTGGTCACCCTAGCCAGATGTGTCCCTTATATGGGTTGTATGTGCCCTCCTGTTGTAGTTGAGCCTTGGTTGCTGTTTGCTTGTCAGTGGGAGGGATTGACCCTCAGGCTAATTGGTTGTGAGGACTGGCTGGTGAGGGGCTGACCTTATGGAGCAAGATTCACTTTAGCTGGACTCTGGTGCCCATCCAGGCTGCCCTTTGGGTGTGTTGTCCTAAGATGCAGCCCCGGGTAGTGCTCTGGCTCGGTCAGAAGCCAGTCACGGGGCTTGCTGGCTCCAGGGCCTCCTGGGAGGAGCTTTGTCACAGGCCAAGTTCAGTCACAACTTTACCTTGCATGGGGCCACCTGGCAAGAATCACCAAGCAAGCTGAATGAGATGGCCACCACCCACACCGGACTTGGAAGTGCTTTGAGAGGTCCAGACATGAACCGAGTACTGGTCTTGGGGCTGTTCAGCAAGAGGTATGGGGCACACCAAGGCCAGATGCTGCTTGTTTGGGTTTTGTTAACCATTGAGAGATTTTAGGAAAGTCTGCAGCATGAACCAAGACAGGCCATTTGTATGGAAAATCCACTGGAAGTGACTTAGGTGGGCCTGCAAGTTGGGCAAGGTGTCTCAAGGAATCACCAGGGTGGGGAGACCTGTGTTAACCAGGATGGCGGAGGCTCAGATAAGACTCCTGCCTGTGTTTGCACACAGGGAGGCGGGAGGGCTCGACAAAGAGACAATGGATTCTGCCAGCACTTCTGTCTGGGAGAAAGCTGTCCCTCCAGTCCTCTCCCTAAAGCCAGATAATTCAGTTTCTCCCTGTATGTCTCTGGCACCTTTCAAGCAGCTGCTCCAGTGCTGGAGCTGAGCTAGTGAGTCCATCAGTGAGTAAGGCCCCTTAAGAGAAACATCTATGATTCCTGCAGCCCTCCTTCTCATTCAGTACAATCTCTGCTAGTTTTCATAGCCAGAAGTTTTGGGGACTTCTCTTCCCAACACCGGAGCTCTGGGCTGGGGAGCCTGGTGTAGGGCCGGGACCACTTTCTCCTTTAGGGGGACCTCTACAGTCAATTTGGAATCTTATATCTCTCAGTTCTGGGAAATTTTCTTGAGCTACCTCTTTGATAATTTCCTCCCACCTTTCTGTATATATAGAAAATAGACTTTCATATATTTTCTATCCCATCTCTTTAATCTTTGTTTCTTTTTAAAAGAATTTATCAACTTTAAATTCTAACACTTCTATGGAAATTTTTGCTTTTGAAATAATAGTTTAAATTAGAAATGAGTATTTTTAGTTCTATAAATGTTCATTTTTATAACCTCTTGTTCTTTTTTTAAGGAGACAATATCTTCTCTTATTTTTATGAAAATATTTGTTGCATTGGGTTTTATTATTTGGTTCTTTGCATTGTCTTGATTTCTTCTAATTTTTTTTTTAAACTTGAGAGACATTTATTTACTTTCCTACATCATTGATATATAACTAAATCTCATATATCTTTTCAGGAAAATGTAGCACTATTTTTTTTTTTTGATGCACTAATAAGCTGTGCCAAAGCAATTTTTAGTTTTTCATTTTATTTTATTTTTAATCAATTAATTAATTAATGTATGATGCACTAATAAGCTGTGCCAAAGCAATTTTTATTTTTTCATCTTATTTTATTTTTAATCAATCAATTAATTAATTAATTAATGTATTTTTTATGGTGACATTGGTTAACAAAATCCAATAAGTTTTAGCTGTATATTTTAACAGTAAGGCTTATATATATTGAAACATAGCACTATTGAGTGACTATTAAATCCGATGGAGAACTTCAAATTTCGTCACAGCGTTGAATTCCTGGGTTTCGTCCCACAAGCCCTCTTTGAAATGACCTGATTTCTTCTAAGTTTCTTAAATCTTTCATGTAACTGGCTTTCGTCAAATGGTAACTGCTGGTTATCATTGCATTGCCTCTCAACTGAAAATCCACCCTCTTACCTAAGTGTGATAACGGAGCTGTAAGCATTTCTCCTTTGCAGCCAGCACTAACTTAGGTTTTGTCAGTAGAGGGCGCTGGAGGGACATGGCAGAAGAAAGAGACTTTTTCTGGTTTGAATGAACCAAGGTTTTTGATTCTTGTGGCTCCTGCTGCACAGACCATCTATGTAAGGGGGTGGGGATTCATCCACTGGGCTCTGCCCTGGCCGCGTGCTGAGTGTATGCAGTTGCTCGGAGAGCTGGTCCTGACTGGACTGCATGCTCCAGGCCTTGTATGTAGTGAGTGGGCTCTGGATGCCAGACTCCCTCAGTGCCTCCAGTTCACTCCAGAAAAGTGTTTCCTGTGAGCCCAGGACTGTGGAGAGGCTTTGTCCAGGGGCATACCAGTGAAGTAACCTGCCATGCAGTGGGCGTGACCACACCCTCTCCAATGAGGTCTGGTCGGGTGGGGATGCTCCGCCTTGGTAAGCTCCCAAGGGCTTTAGGTTCTCTTCACATCTTCACAGTTACTCCTCCTAACAGTCAATCACTCTTTACAGTAAACTCTCCCTGCTCAAATTACAGCTTGGCTTCTGTCTCCTGGTTAGAACTTGACTGATACAGCATCCTTGATTATAAGCTGTTTGGAACTCCACATGTGTGGGTGAGCTTTTTCATTCGAGCTCCACTGTCGTGCAATTGGGCTGGACTGTTTCTTCAGATGACCCTTGTATTCAGAGTCCAGTCAGGTGAAAGAAAAACTCCATATATTTCAACAGATCATTTTATATAAAGAATGATTATCCACAGGCAAAAAGGAACACTGAGGTACCACAGAGGCAAAAAGTACAAGAACCAGCTACCTGTCTAAAGGCTGGGGCAATAAGGGATGAAGTCGAGATGATTAAAGAGCAGAATCTTGGAGACTGGGCCCCACGGAGCTGGAACTCAGACCTGTGAGGGGCCTGGTGGTGTGTTGGTATCTCTGAGATGGTGTAGCAAGGCTGGTGCTAGCAGCATGGAAGAACTGAACTTTACGACCAATGGCTGCTACTGGAATCAAGACGCAACTGTTATTGCTGTGGTGATGCTGGTAGGATTGGGAAGCACACGTGAAGGAATAAGTCCTTTCTTTCTCCTCCAGCCCTGAAGTCTCCTTCTAGGCTTAATAGGAAGCCAGCTGAAAGGGAGAGAATAGAATGATGGGTTTGAAGCCAAGTAACAACCAGCACAACCTCCCTGCTGCTGGTGTTTGTATGCTTTTTCTTGGTCTGGTCATCTCTCCAGAGGAGATTACAGTATTATCTTCTGAGGGCAAGTCTGGCTGCCAGAGTTCTCAGAACTAACTGGGGAAAGAAGACCAAGAGACCTAGACATTTTGTATGTAGACTTTTACTTAATCCTAATTTCATTATAGTTTCCCAGACCTCCCTGGCATGGTTCAACTCTCCAGCAAGTAAACCACCTATTAGGGTGGAATATAGGGATCACTCTGCTATATGAGTGAGTTAGGGGATCTGGGGCTCTAATGGCTTCCTGTACAGACTTTCGACTTCTTTTCTCAGACCTTCTTGCACCCCTACAATCAGAGGTACTCAGTGTCTTCATTCCTTAGGATTTCTGGGGTTCTGCTTTGTGAAATCAGCCTGCTTCCGGGATTCTCCCACGGTTATCTTACCTTTAATTTTCTCTTACCTGCTAAGATGTTTGTCCATTTACTCTCCAGATCCTGATTTATTCATTTATCTATTTATTTAGATTATATCATTTCCTGTTTTTTTTTTTTTTTTTGTCTTCCTTGTAGGTTCTCGTCAAATCCCCCATACACAAACAACTAAAAATGTGTTTATTTCAATTGATGGCAGTTCTTGTCCTTTAAAAAAACTTTTACCATATTTGGTGGGGCTTCTGATGGGAACAGAAACAAATATGTGTGTTCAATCGGCCGTATTAAGCCAGGAGACCCAGTTGATTTTGCAGTGTAGTCATGGTGGACTCTGGCTACCTAGCATGGATCAACTGGTGCCATGTAGAAGTAAATGCCATGTCTTTCTTTTTATTTCCCCTTTATCTTCTCTGGCTGGCACTCCACCTGGTGGCACTTGGGTCCTTGCTTCAGTGTGTGACTCAATGCATTTCCAACAACATCCTTTCCTACGTAGACAATACAGCCAGGAACTTTGCAAGATACATCATCCTCTGGAAAGATCTGGGGATGAGAGATTACAGATTTTATTTTATCTTTGTTGGTCTCTAATAATGGGAAGCAAAGCAGAGCCTAAATAAATAGGGCAATTTGCATTCCTTGCTATTGATGCTCATAAAATACTTGTGTTTTTATATTGCTGCAAAAAGTGAGGACTGCAGAAAGTATGTGGGTGGATCTGACAGCAATCTTTAGAACTATAAAAGAGACTCTTTTGTTGAGTAACTTCCCTTTTTATTAAAAAATAAAATGGAGTCTGGAATCTTAAGGAATACTATATACAAAGTATAAAAAAATAAAAATAACCTCTAACCCTGATCCATAGAGATAGACATTGCTAACATTTTGGTATTTTCCCTTCTATTTTTTTGAATGCACATATGATCTTTCTACTTAACTTTATGTTATAAACAGTACTTACCTTAGAAATTATTCATAAAATAATTTTAAATTGCTGCTTAATACATGCTATACTACTTCTGTTGGACTCGTGAACTGTTTCACTATTAGAAGTAATAAACATCCCTGTGCATCAAGGAAGTTGTCTCTTGGTACATATTATCGTAACCCCACTAATATTATATGAGAGTGCTTGCTTCACCACACCTTCACAAGGACTGAATCATTTCCTTTATTCAGAAAATATCTAATTTCATTTTAAACCACTATCTCAACAATTCAAAAATTAAATAGACAAGATGCATGGAACTGTGGTAGAGCATAAGTGGGCTGCTCATATGGTTCCTGATTAACTTTAACCAGGAAGGATTTTAAGAGATGAATGGTCCCGATAACTAAATAAGATAAATAGCCACCATATTAATTATTACAGGAATTAAAATAATTGTCTTTGGCAGATATTTTCAACAATTAATTTGGTATGTGCAAGTAAGTATAGAGAAAATTAATTATATACATTTTGCAAGGTTCTTTGTGAAATCTGTTTTTCCCAGAGGATTTACTGAGTAACTTCTGAGTTTTTTCTGTGTCTATAATAGGTGACTGGTAGTACCTGCTTTGATTTAGTTTTTCAAAATGACAATATTCGCTCCACTGTAAGCAACATGAGGTTAGGGGCCAGGTCTGTCTTGCTGTAATAATGCTTCATGATGTGGCTGGTTCATTGCTGGCTCATGTGTCAAAGCAATCCCAAAACAGTTTTCTGAATGATGATCTGGCTCTGGCATCTCTATATTGGCAACTCAGAGCATCTTTGTGCAGAGGCTGTGTCAACTTTCATCCAGGAGGGATTGAAGGCTGAGGGCCTCAGTTTCCTTGGGCAGTATAGGCCTGTGGCCTGCCCAACTGAGTTCTTAAGAAAAGGTAACTCATCTCAGTCAGCAACAGAAAATATACAACCAAAATGCCCCCAACTAGGATTTTTACTACATGGCTCCTTTCAATAGTCTAAGGAGATAAAAGATATTTTATTTATTTGTTTGTTTGTTTGTTTGTTTTGATAAAAGATATTTTAGAGATGATTCTATGAGGGACATGCAGTGCTCTTGCCTCTGAGTTCTCTAAATTGTCCCTATATCACAGACATCTCTGTATTTGTACTACTTTTTTTTAACCGTTCCTGGAATCTTCCACTGAGTTGTGGTTTATGCTTTGCCCTTTTCTTTGTTTAGATTTGCTGTGACGAACAAGCACAAGAAATCAGTTATTGAATTTGCTACAGAAAATTTGCTGAGGACTTTTAGCTTTACATTACCCAGTGCCCCATATTAAAAACATTATATGAGAAATTTATTTTAGAATTTACTGCCAGGAAAAGTTCTATTTGCTTTCTTTTGCTCATATGGACTATAGACTGCTCATGTTTCTCTTTTTACTGGTTGCTAAAAAGCTTAAAACACAACTTTTTCAAGTGCCTCAATATTATTATTCCTAAGCTTTGGAGTATTTCTATTCTCTTTTGCCTTGGTTTCTATGTTTTTAAATTTCTGTGTATAGTTATTATTTCATTAAATGTAGTTTTGTTATAAGCCATTCCAAATAATTTGTAGAAAGAGATGGAGGTCTAAATAAATGTACATTAAAAGTTGTCCTGTTTAACAAACTCTCAGGGGAGGTCAGACATGTACACATATGCTGGCCACAGCCTTCACAGTGCCTGTTCCACACGCACCCATGTGAAGAGCACAGGGCCAGGTGGCCAGCCGTATTTTGGCCCACACACCCCTGCGTCCCCTCGTCACCGCTGATTGGTCCAGAGATGGACATCTGATTTGCAGTCAACCAATTAATAAGTTGGCTGGTGACCAGTGATGTGGCACCACACTGAAATTTGAGTGGAACCCACCAGATTCTTTCTATCAGGAGTTCATACTAAGTAATAGAAATATAAAAAAGTGGCTGGTAGTAGAAAGAGAATTTTGAAAGCAGTGTAATATGGTGGATAAGTGTTTGGGATTTGAGATCAAGTAAGCCTAGGTTTAAATTATGGTTTTATAATTTGCTAAATGTGTAACTCTGGACAAATTATTTGACCATCCTGTACCTCATTTTCTCAAAGAGGAATCACAGTACTTTCTTGAGAGAATTGTAAGGATTCCATGTACTTTTTTGCTATCACTGGCACTAGATGATAGTGATGATGATGGTAATGATGGTGCTGGTGATGACGGTAATTAATATGAAATGGTGATGAGGCAGTGGATGACGACGTGGACGACAATGATGATGATGACGATGATGATGATGATGATGATGACGAAGATGATTAGTTCTGAGGCTGGAAGGGAAGCAAAGTTCAGAAGTTAGGAAGTAGAAAGAGAATTGTTTGATAAGTCAATAGTAGCAGAAAAAAGTAGTGGACACAGAAGAGAATAGCCAGGTCACTATGATGGCTGACATATGAAAACCAAGTTTCAAGAGTCAGACAATACTTTGGGCATCTTTATTTTCTCCCCTGAATATTGTTCCAAAAATTAGTTTCTTACATGTTTGGCAGAGTTTAAGTTCTTTATTGCAACATAGTATTACAGTTAATGTCATTGCATCCTTTGCTTTAAATATTTATGTATTAAGTAGTTCACATTATTCTAAAGTAAAATTTTAATTGTGTCTTAACGGCAGCATTTTCACCTTAGAAATTATTTTTAAACTTATATTGAAAATCGAAGCAAGATAGATTTAGTTTATTGAAATTTCATCCATCTATAGGAATTTACCAAAAATAAGTAAAGCAGATATACTAACATTACATTTAACAACAGGTAAAAAGGGATGATAAAAAATGAGCAATAAATTAAAATTTAAAGTAATTGCAGAAAATATTAGAGGAAATAAAACAAAGCACTGCTAATATTTTTTTTGCCTATTTACTTTTTATTGTTACAGTGTACAGTTCGATGAGTTTTTTTCATACAATAATAAATTAGTTTCAGTTGTACAGCATAGTGATTAGAGATCTATATAACTCACAAAGTAATCACCCCACTAAAATCAAATACCCCTCTTCCCACTTAAATATTTTTACATTGATGACTATTTTCCTTATGCTACACTTTATGTCTCCATGACTATTTTGTATCTTTCCATTTGTACTTCTTCATCCTTTTGCCTTTTTTCGTCGTCCCCCAACCCATCCCATCTAGTAGCCCTCAAAATGTTCTCTCTATCTATGAATTTGTTCCTTTTTTTGGTTGTTGATGTTTACTTTGTTCTTTAGATTACACATGTATGTGAAATCGTGTGATATTTGTCTTTCTCTATCTGACTTACTTCATTCAGCGCAATACCCTCTAGGTCCATCAAGGCAATATCTTTTTCCATCCCCTTCCTTTTAGTCTGTGTGTGTCTTTTAATTTGAAATGAGTCTCTTGTAAACTGCACATGTAGAGGTTTTGTTTTCTTATCCATTCTTATCCACTCTATCTTTTGGTTGGAGCACTTAATTATTTTCCATTTGTGTACATTTATTCCATTTGGTAGTAGAAAGAGAATTTTGAAAGCAGTGTAATATGGTGGATAAGTGTTAGGGATTTGAGATTTGTTGATAGGAATGTAGTTATTACCATTCTTTGTTCATGTTTTTGATACATGGTTTTAAAGACAACAATTCCTGTAATACTGTATGGTATTGATAAATTCCTATAGCTTATTTTAGTTTGGGAAGCTCATTATCTGTCATTTGACTCTAAATGGTAGCTTTGCTGTATAAAGTATTCGTGGTTGTAGATACTGGGTTTTCAGCACTTTGAATATTTTGTGCCAAGCCTTTCTGTACTGCAAAATTTCTTATGAGAAATCAGCTGCCAGTCTTATGGGTGCTCCCTTGTAGGTGACTAATTTCTTTTCCCTTGTTGCTTTTAAGATTCTCTCTTTGTATTTAATCTTTGGCATTTTAATTACGATGTGTCTTGGTGTAGGCCTCTCTGGGTTCATATTTTGGGGGACTCTCTGAGCTTTCTGGGGTTGTATGTCTATTTCCTTGAACAGGTGAGGGAAGTTTTCCATCATTATTTTTTCAAGTAGCTCTTCAATATCTTGTTTTCCTTCAGGTACCCCTATGACATGGATATTTTTACATTTAATAGTGTCCCATGGGCTCTTTAAATCATTATTATAGTCTTGGCTTCTTTTTTCTTACCATTCTGACTGAGCGTCCTTGCTTCCCCATCCTCTATATTGGTGGGTCGATCTTTATTCACTCTGTTTATTCCCTCTAATATACTCTTCATCTCAGCTAATGTATTCTTCATTTCTGACTGGTTCCCTTTTATAATTTCCATTTTAATTTTTATGTTTTGAGTCTCTTTCTTAAAGTTCTCACTGAGTTCCTCTACATTTCTCCTAAGTTTATTGGGCATGTTTATAACCAGTGTTTTGAACTCTGCATCTGTTAGATTACTTGACTCCATTATTTCTGAATCTCTGTTCTGTTCTCTCATATGGTTTCTGCTTCTTTGTCTTCCCGTTTTGTCTGCCTTTCTGTGTCTATTTCTATGTACTAAGCAAAGCTCTTAAGTCTCCTGATCTTTGTGTAGTAGATGTCTAGTAGCACAGTCCTGAGAGAGGTTCAGCTACAGACCAACTTTAGCCCAAGCCTGTACCCCTCTGGGGCCACCTGTTAAGATTCAGCAAGCAAAGAGGAATGGAGATAAGGCACACACAGAAGAAAATGGACAACTGTATTTACATAAAAAAACTATTCTCTACGTATATGTAATGGTAACAACACACCAAAGATTCAGAACTGAAGTATATAACATAAAACAAGAAGAACCAGAGAGAAAACCCCACAACACCCAACCAAAATTAAAAAAAAAAAAAAAAAGACATACAAGGACAAGGAAGCAATGGAAACACCAGACTACCAAAAAGCAAAACATAAAATGGTTATAGGAAAACCTCATATTTCAATAATCATCCTAAATGTAAATGGACTGAACTCAACCATAAAAAGGCACAGAGTTTCAGATTGGATCAAAAAACAAAACCCAACCATATGCTGCCTCCAAAAGACACATCTCAGTTCCAAAGACAAATATAGACTCAAAGTGAAAGAGTGGAAAATGATATTTCAAACATGTGGCATCCAGAGAAAAGTGGGAGTAGAGGTACTAATATTGGATGAAATAGACTTCAAAATAAAAAAGGTAAAGAAAGATACTGACGGACACTTCATAATGGTATAGGGAATCATACATCAAGAAGACAGAACACTTATTAATATCTATGTTCCCAATCAGGGAGTCCTGAAATATATAAAGCAATTACTAACAGAACTAAAGGGAGAAACAGACCAACACATTATCATAGTAGGGGACTTAACTACCCCACTGTTGGATATGGACAGATCATCCAAACAGAAAATCAATAAGGAAATAACATTCTTAAATGACACATTAAACCAACTGGACATAATTGACGTTTATAGAACCTTTCATCCCAAAACAGCTGCTTATACATTCTTTTCTAGTACACACAGAACACTCCCAAGGATCGACCACATACTAGGACACAGAGATAGCCTCAACAAATATAAGAAGGTTGAAATCATACCAACCATATTCTCTGATCATAATGCTTTGAAGCTGGAGATCAACTGTAAAAAGAAAGTGGGAAGAACCACAAATATATGAGGATTAAACAACATGCTACTGAAGAATGACTGAGTCAGAGAAGAAATAAAAAGAAAGGTCACAAGATGCATGGAAACGAATGATAATCATAGTACAACATTTCAAAACTTTTGGGACACGACAAAAGTGGTAATAAGAAGAGAAAGTTCATATCATTACAGGCCTATCTCAAAAAACAAGAACAAGCCCAAATAACATAACACTTCATCTTAAAAATAATAGAAAACAAAGAACAAATGAAGCCTAAAGTCAGCAAAAGGACAGAAGTAATCAAAATTAGAACAGAATTAAATGAAATTGAAACAAAAAAAATAGAAAAATAAATGGAACAAAGAGTTGGTTCTTTGAGAAGATTAATAAAATTGACAAACCCCTGGCTAGGCTCACTCAAGAAAAAAGAGAAAGGACACAAATAAACAAAATCAGGGATGAAAGAGGGGAAATTACAGTAGACACTGCAGAAATACAGAGGATCATACAAGAATATTCTGAAAAAGTATATAACACCAAATTTAATAACCTAGAAGAAATAACAAGTACTTAGAGAAATACAACCTTCCTAGACTAAATCAAGAAGAACTGAAAAACCTAAATGGACTGATTAGCAGTATAGAAACTGAAAAATTATCAAAAACCTATTAAAAAGTAAAAGTCCAGGACCAGATGGCTTCTCCAGTAAATTCTACCAAACATGCAAAGAAGATTAATGACCTATTATCCTCAAACTCTTCCAAAAAATTGAAGAGGAGGCAATACTTTCCAACTCATTTTATGAGGCCAATATTACTCCGATACCAAAACCTGGTAAAGATAACACAAAAAAAGAAAACTACAGACTGATATCTCTCATGAACACAGAAGCAAAAATCCTAAATAAGGTACTAGTGAACCGAATATAGCAACATGTTAAAAAGATTATACACCCACATTAAGGGGGCTTCATCCTAAAGGCACAAGGATAGTTCAACATATGCAAATTGATTAATGTGATACACCACATAAACAAATTTAAAAATAAGTATCATATGATCATATCAAGAGATGCAGAAAAAGCCTTTGACAAGATACAGCATTCATTTATAATCAAAACACTTAACAAAATTTATATAGAAGGAAAGTAACTTAACATAATAAAGGCCATGTATGACAAACCCTTAGTCAACATTAGACTAAATGATGAAAAACTAAAAACCTTCTCTCTAAGATCAGGAACAAGACAAGGCTGTCCACTATCGTCATCGTTATTCAATATAATATTGGAGGTCTTAGCAAGTGCAATCAGACAAGAGAAAGATATAAAAGGCAACCAAATAAGAAACAAAAAAGTCAAACTGTCACTATTCACGGATGACATGATTCCCTATATAGAAAATCCTAAAGACTCCACAAGAACCTACCAGAAACAATAAGCAAATAGAATAAAGTTTCTGGATACAAAATCAACATTCAAAAATCCATAGCATTTCTATATTCTAATATGAAGTGTCAGAAAAAGTAGTAAAAAAAATAATTCCTTTTTCAATTGCAACAAAAAGAACAAAGTACCTAGGAATAAATCTAATGAAACATGTGAAGGACCTATATAATGAAAACTATAAGACCCTATTAAAAGAAATTGAAGAAGATACAAAGAAATGGAAAGATATTTCATGATCTGGGATTGGAGGAATCAACATAGTTAAAATGACCATATTACCTAAAGCATTATACAGATTTAATGCAATCCCCATCAAAATCCCAAAGGCATTTTTTAAAGAAATAGAACAAAAAATCATCAGATTTGTATGGAAGCACAAAAGACCTCTAATTGACAAAGCTATCCTGAGAAAAAAGATCAAAGCCGGAGACCTCACTCTGCCAGACTTCAAATTATACCACAAGTGACAGTAATCAAAATGTCATGGCATTGGCAGAAAAACAGACACACAGACCAGTGAAACAGAATCGAGTCCAGAAATAAACCCATGTTTATATGGGCAAATAATTTTTGACAAAAGAGTTAAAAACATACAGTGGAGAAAGGAAAGCTTCTTCAATAAATGGTGCAAAAGAATGAAACTAAACTGTTGTCTATCACTACACACCAAAATTAACTCAAAATGGATTAAGGACCTGAATATAAGACCTGAAACAATAAAATGCATAGAAGAAAACATAGGAACTAAACTCATGGACCTTGGACTCAAAGAGGATTTTTTGAATTTGATCTCAAAGGCAAGGGAAGTAAAAGCTAAAATCAATGAGTGGGACTACATCAAACTAAAAAACTTCTGCTCAGCAAAAGAAACCGTCAACAAGGTAAAGAGACAACCATCTGAATGGGAAAATATATTTGCAAACAATGCCTGTGATAGCGGCCTAATACCTAAAATATACAAAGAACTCATACAACACAATAACAACAAAAAAACAAACGATACAATCAAAAATGGATAGAGGACCTGAACAGACACTTCTCCCTACAGGACATACAAGTGGCCAATAAACATATGAAAAGATGCTCATCATCACTAGCTATTAGGGAAATGCCAATCAAAACCACAATGAGATACCATCTCACACCTTTTAGAATAGCAGTTATTGACAGGACAAATAATAAGGAATGCTGGAGAGTTTGCAGAGAAAAAGGAACCCTCATGCACTGCTTGTGAGACTGAAAATTGGTACAGCCACTATGGAAAATAGTATGGAGGGTCCTCAAAAAACTAAGAATTGATCTACTATGTGATCCAGCAATCCCTCTACTGTATATTTATCCCAAAGACTTGAAAACTCATATCCGAAAAGATATCTGCACACTGATTTTTATAGCAACATTTTTTAAGGTAGCCAAGACATGGAAGTAACCGAAGTGTCCTACGATAGATGATTGGCTAAAGAAGCTGTGGTACATATATACAATAGAATATTACTCAGCCATAAGAAGAGATGAAACACTGCCATTTGCAACAACATGGATGGACCTTGAGATAATCATGCCAAGTGAAATAAGCCAGAAAGAAAAAGTTGAAAACCACATGATATCACTTATATATGGGATATAAACCTAAAAGCAACAAACAAACTGGACAAACAAACAGAGACTCATGGACATGAACAATAGGCTAGTGGTTACCAGAGGGTAAGGGGGGGAAGGGGGAGGAGGGACGTAGATGGGGTAAAGTGGGTCAAAATGCGGTGACAGAAAGAAATCTAACTGTTTGAGGGGAACAACAACAACAAAAAAGATTCAGCAAGCAATCCCCAGATGCTGGGCTTATAGTTGCCTCAAGAAACCACACTAGAAACTGTGGTTAGTGCCACCAGTGTGAGTCTTGGAGTTGGCTCAGCAAGGAGCACCTGACTCATGGAAGACACACCTGGATGTGGCTTGGGTGGTACTGTGAGTTGGGGAAGGTGGAGTTTCAGAGAATCCTCTGGGCGGGGCAACCTCTGTTATCCAGTTTGATGAAGTCTCAGCTGTGGTGGCACTGAGTCTGCACACTCAGAGGAGGGTGGGCTCAATAGAGGAACAATGAATACTGCCAGCACTTCTGCCCAGGAGGAAGCCTCACCTCCAGCTCTCTCTGACTATTCAGTGTCCCCTTGTAAGTCCCTAGTGACCACCACGCAGTCGTCCCAGCGCTGGTGCTCAGAGCGAGCTGGTCTGTCAGTGGGAAAGTCTGCTTGTGGACAGGCCTCTTTTAAGAGGCGTCTGCAGCTGCCGCAGCCTCTGTCCTACTCAGCCACTGGGAACCAGGCAACCGCGCTTCTTTCCCCGCTCCTACTTCCAACCATTGCAGGGTGATTTCTTATTTCTTTTCCTAGTTGTAAGGCTTCTGTTCATCTAGACCCCAGGCTACTCTGTTTACTGTTTGCTCCGTGTTTCTGTCTCAATTTTGAGATGGTCTCAAGGGGATGAACGAAGCTTCTATCATCTACGCCATTTTGCCTGGTTCCCAGCACTGCTAATAACTTTTAGGCAATTTCAACAGAGGCAGGAAAATCTTACCGAGTTCATTTTTGCAGAAAAACTGCAACACAATCTTCCTCCACTCACCTGTAGCTACTCCTCTCAGGAGGGTGCTGCTCAGGAATCAGCTTATTTATCCTGGGGCTGAACGTGATACTGTTAGACAAGTTGTTGCTTGTTCCTTCTCTCTTTCCTAAAATCCTGCTTTCTAAAACTCTAAAGATTGTCTCCTACAGGAGGTAACACTGGAAGTTCTTAATTAAGAAAAGAGTTTCCCATGCTTGAGGGAGAGTCAAAAAGGAATAGGACCTGGTTGCTGACCTCTAACAGTCTGACATTTAGCAGAGGGAGACCCATTCTGGACACAGGTAACAAAGATAGAAGCCAGAGACAAGAAGAGCCATGGGCGCTGTGCAAAGGGACATTGGGAGCTTCGGGAAAAACACCCAGTGCCTGAGACTCGGCCTCTCCAAGGAAGCTGTGTTTTCAAATGTGTTTACAGGCCTTTTTCCATCATAAAAGTAAGTTGTTTTTATTATACGTATTTTGGAAGACACGTGTAGAAAGTAAGTTAGAGAATATTAAACCCTTGCTCAGTGTGATAATTTTATGTATCAAATTGACTAGGCCATGGTACCCAGATATTTGGTCAAACATTATTCTAGATGTTTTTGTGAAGGTCTATCTTAGATGAGATTAGCACTTAAATCAGTAGATTTTGAGTAAAGCGGATTATCCGCCATAATGTGGATGGGCTTCATCCAGTCATTTGAAGGCCCTCATAGACAAAGACCTACTTCTCTGGAAAGAGAGAATTCCACCTCCAGACTCCTTCCAGACTTGAACTGCAACATCAGCTTTTTCCTTTGTCTCCAGCTTGCCAGCCTGCCCTGTAAATCTTGGACTTCCCAGCCTCTAAATAATTGCATGAGCCAGTTCCTTAAAATCAATTTGTCTCTATGTATATATATAGGTATTCATTCATATATCTAGATATATGTATATATAGACACATATATAGATAGATAAATCTCCGATTGGTTCTTTTTGTCTAGAGAACATGAATACAATCATGGTTCTATTTTTTTTTTAAATCGATTTTATAGTTTTTTCTTTATGGCTAGGTTTTTGCATTTTTGGGGGGAGGTATAATGTTACTGTCACCGATTGCATGTTAAAGTCCTTTCTTTTTAAAAGCTTATTGTTATGACGTTATTGTTTTCCTTGTTAACACAAAGTTTTAATAAATATCACTTAAGTGTCTCCACAATGGTGTATGAAGTACATAGGCCATAATTTATAGCTTTTCCTGTTGAGTGTTTATACTGCTTCCAATATTTTATTAAGATAATAAATTGTAATGAACCTTTTTTATTTATAAAACTTTTTCCGCTATTGAGAATTGGATAGATTCCCAGAAGTGAGATCACTGCATCTGAAGGAAAATAGCACCAGCTAGACCTAGGCTGCTATCAAGACCGGCTGGGAAGGAGGCCATGCCTAGGGAGGGCTAAGAGTGGGCACAGACTCCTCCTTCAGCTCCTGCTGCTGCCCCCAGGCTCACATTTAATAAGACTTTCCTAAAGAGTTAGGGATCAAGAAAGAGAAGTACAGA
>NW_006436809.1:810070-811696 GCF_000325575.1 Pteropus alecto | reverse complement strand
TCTGCCTCGCCTCTACCATGCTCTGAGTTTCAGGGGCCAGTTTACCTCCCCACAATTGGGGTACCCTTGAGTGTGCTTTCCCAACCCAAAACACCAGCCCAAAACTCTATACCTTTTCTGGTCCAAACAGGAGAAGATGTTTTCTCCCTCAATCCAGATTTGGGCCCACCTCCCAGGATCTGCCTTCTTCAGGACTGAGCCACAGCTGAAGGAGATACATCCCAGCCCCATATGACTTGTGACTTCAGTGCCTTATGCCCATGACAGTACTGACCAATAGAAATAGAATGAGAGTTACATGTGCTCTAAAATTTTCTAATAGTCACACTAAAAAGATAAAAAGCAACAGGTAAAGTTAATTTTAATAATATATTTTATTTAACTCAGTGTATCCAAGATAATATGTCCAAAATGTAATAAATATAAAAATTTTTAGTGAAATTTGTTTTGAACTAAGTCTTTGAAGTCTGCTGAATTTTGTACACTTCAGAGGCCACCTGAATTTGGCATGGTCCATTTCAGTGCTTGTTGCTATGCTTGGCTAATGGCTGCCAAATGGGACAGCATAGAGCTATGACTTTTAGTGAGGGAACTCTAGCAATACGTGTTTGTCCTGGATTATACATTTCTCAAGAATAAGTTATTTAGTTTTGAATGACAAACTTTGTTGAATGTCTACGGATCAGTCTATGATGAACTGCATCAGGCCAGGTCAGGCTACAGCCTGAAGGGATAGTCAGACCTGCACATATTTCTAGTCATGTTTGGGGTCCTGATTCCAAGCTCCCAAGGCTGGTTGCTTGATTAAGCACACATGCACGCACGTGCACACACACAGACAACTGGTGTGTGGAACATGCATGACTTGAAGGATAAGAACACACAGCAACTCTGTTTCATTTTCCCAATGTCTTCTTATCTTGCTCAGTGAAAGCATTTTCCCTGCTCCAAGATGAAAACATGAACAACATTAAAGTTTTTCTGATCTAAATTAGGTGATAAAAGTCCTATGGTTATTTTGCATTACCAAATACAATGTCAACTCAGAAATTTGACGTCTAGTTCCAAAGTTAAATCTTCTTTAGTGTTTTCCCAGGGTGGGAAGATGGGGGAATGTGGACACAATTCCTCTTTTCTCTACTTTATGTATCTGTCCCCCCCTTCCTATCCTGCTGATCATGGTTTCCGACCCTTCAAGGTTAATAGAATGGGGAAGAGTTAGAGACTGTGAAGGGCAGGAGAGTTCTTGCCTGGCACAATGGTATGAGGGCTTTGCACTCTCTGGGACTGGCAGGTGCTCAAAGTTGATTCTTCTGTGTTTCCATGGTTCTTCGGAGACCCCTTGATCCCCATAGCCATTGCTGGAGACCACTCAACAGCAGTTCCCTGTTGCAATTGAGGCCTTCCTTCCATTGTTCCTTTCTTCCATGGCCTGGGGAATGCAGCAGTGGCTTTGTCTCGCACCGGCAAGTGGCCATATCAAACAGGCCCATCCACACTGGCTCTCTCTCTAGCATGGCCCACACCCTAGCCCACTGGAAACACTTACATAGTTTTGCCCTGAAAAACTGGGAGAAACCTGTTCCCTGCCTAGCTTCCTCTCTACAGCCTCCTCCCCGTCCCCCC
>NW_006436809.1:787272-810056 GCF_000325575.1 Pteropus alecto | reverse complement strand
CAGACAGATAACCAGCCTGTCTTCTACAGCTGCGTTTGACAGGCAAGGTTCAGACATCAGCCCACTGCAGGCTGTCCATTAGGGAACAAGCAGCTCTATACTGGACAATAGGAAAAAGATTTGATGTTATTCTGGATTAGACATTTATATACACAAAATGATACTGCTTAACACCTGAAGATAATAAGAAAAACAAACTTTCTTGATTCAGGAGCAAAAGAGATAGACCCATTGGTGGCCATGGACACTGTTTTCACAGTTGTTTTGCCATTTTGACTGTCATTGCATATAGTTTGAAAGACTATGCTATGAGAAAAACATAGCTGTTTTTTGATTTAATGGTGATCTAGGCGGGACAGACAATAATATCACCCACTTAATAAATGGATAAACTAAGGCAGAGAGGGGCAGAACAGGTCTTCTTACTTCTGGCATCTGTTTTCTTTTCTGATGTCTGTTTTCACTCTGTAACTCATCCACAATCAAAACTTACTGACTCACAGAATGGTAGTGTAGCAAAGATAATCAGAAATCCTACGGTTACTAGAACAAAAGCCCACAAAGGCAGGACAGCCGCTCACCACTCTCTCCTCAGTGCTGAAGTTAATGCCTGTCCCAGCCTTGGCACTTAATAAATGTGTGTAGAATGAACAAATGGATGAATGAATCAAGAGCGTAGCTGTTTATAAGTAAGGAAACAAACTCCAGGAATGTTAAGCAACTCACCAAAAGTTACTTATCATGTTTTATAGATTACAAGGCATAATATTTTGAACATTTAACATCTCTCAAATGTGGATACTCTTACAATTAATGGTATGTCATAATGTAATTGCCTGTGTTTTTTTTCTTAATGGTGCATGAAATAATGATATGTTAGCCAGCAAATGGAGTCTTAGATTCAATGAAAAATGGTAGCTGTTTCTGGACATATACTTTTCTTCCTGCCAACAAGTGCAAGATGAAGAGGAAGCTGGGGTGTGAGATTGGTTATAAGGTGTAATGCAAGCCGACTTCTCCTGAGGCACTCAGAAGAGACCAGTTTCCAAGAGAGGGACTCATCTCTGAAAGGGTCACTACCCAGTGATTGCCACTGGAGGGCGCATCAAGACATTTCATCAGGAAGACACAGGAGTGCCTTTCTTTTGTCTATGCCATTTGTTGCCATAGATACTGTTTTCATTGTTTCCTTGATGTTTTTTTTCCCCCCCAGGGTCGTTACACCTCACCCACACAGCTCCCCCTCCTCATGATCTGTTTTCACACGCTGAATATATATTCTAATTAATCTTCATCCATGCCAATTTAACAACTTCGCCATAACCAAATTTTCCTAATGGCCAATTTTTATCAAGTGTGACATTTGTAATATTTATTCGGCTGTACTAATGAATTCTGCTTTTTAAAATATTTTCAGGCTCTGAGATCCAGTATCCAATACAGCATTAGATCTCAGCTCCATTCACAAATAGAGTATCAACCGCAAGCTGTGAATACTAATCAAAAGGAGAAAAAATGGGTCTGTGTGGTCTCAGTGTGAGAGAAAATGCCTCTGCTCAATGGTGCTCCTGTCGCTTGCCTTGCCCACTGCCCTGTATGGTTATATTGATGATGGTAAATGGCATTGCTGAAAGCTCTGTGAATTTTTTAAGGCTCCCAAGGAGGTTGCGAACATCGAGGTATTTCACAACTTTTGCACCTACATGACAGCAACATCCATTAGCTTCTTCCAGGCACACTGAAGGCAGAAGCCAGTTATGTGGTTCTCCACTGTGTCCTCAGAGTCACACACAGTGACTGGCATATGTCTTCAGAAAATACCTGATGATGGTTAAATGAATCATCACACAACCATTTCTGTGTGTAGAGTGAAGATGCTGAAAAATTCTCCTGGGTGGAGAAAATCACAAATACCTTTAAGCTGCCTTGATTCAGCACAGCTGCCTCAAAAGCTCTGGGTGGGGTCTTGAGCTAAAAATAGAGTGACTCTGCCTGTGTCCAGTCATCAAATTCTTTTGAGGGTGGGGCCTGAGGTGCTGAAAATATTTTAAAAAGCAGAACACATTTGTCAAGGCAAATATATGACATAAATGTCAAAACTGGAAATGCATTTCCTGCCACCCATAGTACACACAAAGGTGGTTTGATTTGGTTCTGTGTGTCTGCAAATCGTTTTTGGACTAGAGATTCGCCTGGAATGGGAACTGCATCTGGTTTCTCTTGCTAGGCCTAAAACCTAAAACAGATTAAAGGCAAGATCCAGGGGCCTTTCATCACAAGCTTAGAGAAGACTGAAAGCTGAAGGTTTTCACACCGTGAAGGATCTTTGTGTGGAGGGTGCTGAGCAGTTGTTCATCACTTGAGATTCAGCTCTCATGAGGTAAAAAGTGAATGATCCTGAAGCCAGAAGAACTGAGTTTAATGTCACCTCCTCCTGCCCCACTCTGCCACTTACTAGTCATGTAATTTGGGGCAATTAATTTAACTTCTTGGAGCTTCAGTCTGCATTTCTAAGATGGAATGATTCACCTACCTCATAGAGCTCATGTGAAGATCCAAAGAGATCACATACATGAAAGGAGCATAGAATGCCCATAAATATGTCAGAAAGCCCAGGTCAATTACCTCTCTCTTAGGAAGCTTTCCTGGGTCTACATGGCTGAGAGAGTCCCCTCCTTTCAGCTCCATCCCATTAGAGCACTTAGCACATCACACTGTAATCGCTGGTTTTCTTGTCTCAAGGGCAAGGATGATGTCTCACTTCTGTTATTCTGCCATCCTTGTTCTCAAAAGAATTCTCAGCACATAGTAGACACTCATTAAAGGCATTTTTATTTCCTTGCATAGTAGGACACATCTCCATTTTAGACTCCATTTAAACTATAATATAATGTGCATCTTCAGATCAGTGAAACACCATGATTATCAAATGCCTACTCTGTTTCATGTATTGCCCTCAAGACCCCTACACTCAAGGAACTCACATTCTAGTAGGAGGAGATAAACGGTGAACACATAAATTAAAACATAAATAAAGATAAGGTCAGCTGGTGATGAGCTCCATATAGGAAATAAATATGGTAATATATGGAGACTAAAGAGACAGGTTTTAGATAAAGCACAGGAAAGGTCATAACTAGATTTGAAAAATAACTGTTTACTAAGGTACTGAATAATGTCTCCATGGGGAAAATGTTGAATCACCTCGCCAGACATTCTCTTTTGCAAAGATGGTGACTAGTACAGCATGTACCTTCACAGATATTTTTGTGAGGGGTGACACACCCAGTCAGAAATCCTGTTCAGGCACAATTTTGTAAGGAGTGTGCTTGCCCAGTCTTCTCAATTTGTAGTCTTAGCACATGCTGGGTTTGTGCATCGTAACAGCATGTGCCAGCTAGGGTCACCTAGATCTTCTACTGCTCTTTGACAAACTTGAAGAAATCCTTTAAACACCATATTTCATGTAGAAAAAAGGAGAATTAGTTGAGTGGAGCTGGACTCGTATGATGGAATGAGCTATATACATTCACTAAAAGGATGACATATGTAGGTATGTGTAACAAATTACAAGCGTCATAATGAGAATCAATATAATATGATTTTAGAGTCAACTTCCAAGTCTTATAGTTCAAGATCCCGGGAGTAGTTAGGGAGGTATCTTCCCTATTCTTTAAGGCTTAATTTTTTTTTCTTCTGGATGATTCTACAGCACCTTTGCCTTGTTCTTTTGTACCGTCAATGCTGTCATGAGACCAGATTCTGGCCATGCATCTCTCTGTGGGTCATCAAATGCAGAAACCATGCTCTCCTTCCCAGCTGTTCCTTACAGTGGTAGGCACATTCTGGAGAGATGAGGGAGGCTGACTCAGCAAAGCCCCTGTGCCTTTGGCAGAACTACTGGCCCAAAGAGACATGGGCATTTTGGGATAATTAGTATGGGCCAAGGCATAAGCATATCCTTTATGCCTCTATCCTATGTACAGCACAGTCTTTGGAGAGAAGCAAAAAAGGATTGAGATTGAATTTTCCTCTAGTCTGTCAGGAGCAGAAATTGTTTCAATTTAAAAAAATAAAAAGTTCTGATCTTTCTTGCACGCTAAAGTTTCTAAGCTGAGAGCCATATGAGTTATGCTGCTTACAGAGATTTCATAGTCTCTGCAATTGCTCAAAATTATCCTTGAGACACAGAAACACCACTACACAGACTTCCTCAGCTAGAACTTGTAACTCTAGTTATACTTATTGCTATTGCACAAACCAAGCATGTGCTGAGACTGCAAAGGTGCTGCCCCCTGAAGGCTAAGGTGATTCTGGAATTCCTTCTGCTTGCCATTGTCCTTTAGTAACTGTCCCACCCTCAACTCCTGAACTGCCGGGAGAGAGTTTTATAGAGACCGATCTACTTTTCTTGACTGTATGTTAATCAAAAGACTCTTTTCTGTTACTCTGCTTTCTTGCAAGAAACATATTCTTGCTCATACAGTATCTAGAATCAAATTCTTTCCTTGCCATCTGTTGCCTCCATGGGAGGTCATTTTGTTATTATTCTTCCACTCCCCACTATGTGTAGGTCCCATGTTCTTAAACTCTTAGCACTAGAAAGGACTTACTACAGTGATTCTCCAAATGGAGTCTGTGGATGTGTACTCAGTAGTCCATCACGTCCATATATTTTAAAAACATGTTACATCAGTTAGTATCTTATTTGGCTGGAACTACAGAAGGCTGCCTAACTGACATTGCTTGTCTCATATGCTACTGGGGACCCAGGTGATTTATTTCCTCTGTTCCACTCTCAGAGTGATGATCTTTACCTCCCTGCTTATCTCCTCGTGGTCTCAACTTAGCTTGCTACACCTAAAGGTCTCATATCTACTACATTCCAGACAGGAAGAAGAGTGAAAGGTGAAGGGATAAAGAGCTTTCTTCTGGTGAGCCTCTGTCTTTTCATTTCAGAAGGGATACCATCTCCAGAGGCTTCCGCCTCCATCCATTGGTGGGAGCTATATCCCATCAATACCCCCAGCTGCAAGGGAGATTGGGAAATTAGGGGTTTTCAGCTGGGCACATTGCCATCCCACACAAAACTTGAATTGTCCAAGTAGGAAAGAGGGGGAGAATGGATTTTGGATAGCAACTAGCTGTTTTGCCACATGTGTTTTCTTTAGATGATAACCTTTAAAATTCCCATAATATAAGCATTTTCTGGATCTGATTGATGACCAATATAAAATCAACATAAAACCAATAGAAATAGTCTATAAAATGGTTACAGACTAATAAGAGTAGAACAAGGCCTGTCTTAAAACTTAAACTTATCTTTGCCTTAAGTGACTGCCAAATAATCTCACAGTTCACTGAGAGACTGAAGGTCTTCAGATAGTTTGTACAGGGAAAATCCATGAAAAAAGGGGGACATCATGTGGTAAAAGAGATTTGCTTAACTGTGCTGTAGCAATTAGTACCATATTGATGCTAGGAGTAAAGAATTCTTCAATAAAAAAATATAATTCATCACATAAAATTACTGCTCTTATTTCTAACCATTGGAGTGGTAGAGCTATAAGCATAAGGAGTTTATACTTCATTTTCTGGTTTACACATATCGAAATAACATCATAATAATAATTTAAGCCAACACTGGGAGTTCTCAAAAAATTTTTATTTAAAAGAGTTTATTTTGAGAAATGCTGGTATTTCTCAAAAACAAATGAGTAATAAATAATTATTTATTAAATAAGTATTACTGGAACTAATAATAATACTTATTTAATCCCATTCTTTTGATGCCAGAGAGCTCTACAGGGCAAGAGTTCAAAGAGGGATCTCAACCTGGAGCTCCAGTGACCAAGTTTTTGTCTTATGCCAAGAGAAAAATTCAAGGACATGACAAACAGCAAGCAGGAAAGCTCAAGTTTTATTAAGGTTTATTAAAATGAAAGTACACACTTAAGAGAGAAGTGCCAGCAAACTCAGAAAGTAAGTTGCCCACCCCCCTTCCCCACCATTACTGGCTTTGTTTTCTTGAGGGTTGGGGGGTACAGGCAGGGCCTGGAGATGTGGTACTTGCAATACAGGTAATATTATAATGACATTATGATTTTAAAGCTGAACAAAGGACAGGGGGAAAGACTCTGGAGCCTTGTCCTGGAGGGGAGGGTATGTCCCAAGGCCATCTATCCAGCCTCTCAGTCTTCGCTTGTTTTAACACTGAAGTCTCACTCTTGCAGTCAAAACTGGAAGAGGGCAGAATAAGGGACAAAGGAGAAATTCCAGAGCCACAGGGAGAGGGTTGAGTAAGGGACTAAGGAAAAATTCTGGAGCCATATCCTGCAGAGGAAATGGGTGTCCCTAGGCTATCTATCCTGCCTCACTTTCATTTTAAAGATTAAAAGAGAGCTTCCGAGAAGTTAAGCGACTTGAGAAGTTAAGTGTTACCCAACTAGCTGGTAATGAATCTCTGAGTCTTTGTATCTTCCAGGTGTCCCAGTACACTGGTAGGCCAAACAGGTCACTGGTTATATCATTAAAGTATACCTGTCTGTCTGGAACACTATCTTGTAAGCAATTTGAGTCTTTAAAAAAAAACAAACAAACAAAAAACACACACGCAAAAAAAACCATAGAAAATACCAAAAATTGTAGTGCTCTAAAACAAACAAATAAAATAAGAATAGGCTGTTATTGTTGGGGGTGGTGGTGGTTTTAATTCCCAGCCTCTCACTCCCCTCCCCTTTGGCAACCATTATCTTATTCTATCTGTAGGAGTACTTTGGGTCTTATTCAACTTATAGTAACAATACTTACATAACAATAGATTTTATGCAAATTTTGGAAGCACAGACCTAAACTGGGTTCTAATATTTTAATTTATTATTCTGTATTTCCGATTCTGTTACCAAACTCGGGTCCGGTTGCTTGCACCTTATAAGCCAATAAACGAGAGACATGGTTTTGATGGAAGGAAAGCAGGTTTATTCAAGAGTCAGCACCCTGAGAAGACCTTGGACTGCTGTCACCAAGGCCGTCTTACTTCAGTAAAGGCAGGGGTTATTACAGGGAGTGGGCTGAGTAAGGGACAAGGCAGAAATTCCAGGGCTGCTACCTGGAGGAGCGGGGGTGGCCAAAGTAATCTGTCTCGTCTTCTCAGCGCTGGCTTTTTTTTTTTTTCAGGCTGGACCCTCAGAAGCAAAATAAGGAGAGGAACAAGAAGTCTGTGAGTTCTTCTTTTTGGGTGCAAGTCAGTGAAAACTGTCCTTCGAAGCATGCTCTGATAAATGACCTGGAGCAGTCACGTGAGGTCTGCGAACAAAGTCAGCTTCCTTTGAAGTCTGTTCCTAGAATTCTCAATCAAGCAAGTTGTTTATCTACAAGTTACACATTAGTTAACAAGGCATTTTTATGTACATAAAAATGAGAATGAGATTGGAAGGACAAAATATGATTACAATGATAAAACTACAACAATCATGGTTACAATCCCCACTATCATTCCTCATTTCCATTTCTATAGAAGTTTTGTTGATCTACTTGTAGACTCTCGTGGGACAATAATTTATAACTTGCAGTGAGACATGGTGTTTAGTTCCTCCAGTTGCTTTCTAGCTGTCAAAGCCTGTTAGTTATATTTATTATAATTATTTTAAACATTCCGTAAGAGAGTAATATTAACACAAATACAATTAAGCTTAACTTTACAATTCCTCCTAGGACAGGTTTTATTCTTGATTGCATCCATGTCTTGGAATGAAGGAGTAGACATACAAAGTTGGAAGAGTAAGGGTAGAAAAAGTAAGTGAATTACAATGGTATTATAGTAGATAAAGTCTGCTTGAATCAGAGGAAAAAGCTATATTAAAGAAAAAAGTTTGTGTGTGGTTATAATTCCGGTTACAATTCTGCACCATAATACAATAATTCCATTATCAAATGGTGGTGATGATGCAGATAATAGCAGCTAGGAGACCTACCAATAATCAACTACCTTCAAATATCTTCACTCTTCGCTTTCTGTCCTGAACTGCTCACAGAGCTGTTACATTTGATACTCCAGCCTTGTCTGTGGTCTTAGCCATCTTAAGCATCATTTATAGGCCTTTTCATGAAAGAAATTCCTCCCTCTATGACTCACAGAGGCAGAGATGTTCTTCTGGTCAGAGATCAGATCAGGACTTTATGTCCCTCATTTCACATCACGATTGAGATGAGACTGTTATTATTCACTCGGTGGCCTGTCCCCACAGTAGGTGCTCAATAGACACTTATTGTATGACCAGTTAGCTACATCCTGTAGACATGATCCTTGGGAGGACTTGGGCGTGACACTCTTGAGAGACTAGAAAGCTTTATCTTTTAGGTACTCAGGCTAGGATGAGCAGACAGAAAGGCAAAAAGTGTTTGGTCCATGGTAGACACTTAATAATTATTTTGTTAAATGAATAGATTTAGATGTGTGACTTAGACACAAATAGATAATCATTTGCTTTATTTCTTAGATTAGACTTATTGAATACCTCTTATATATGAGTTGTATGTATCCACCCCAAATAGTTTTCATGACTAAACCTAATAAATAGGTAAAGGCAATTTTTCTGAGGAAGTAACCATGGCTAGACAGAATTAGGAGACACTCGGAGCACGCAGGCATCCTGCTGAGTGCCCCTGACATGCTTATTCCCAGGACCAGCTGCCTTCCTCATCCTACGATCCCAGGGCTCCTGACTGGGGGTGGGGAGTGGAAGCCTGAGGACACACATCACACTTCATGGTCCTGCAGAGGCTGATGGGAGTCTGATTTGCTTGAAAACCAACTGTAGTCACTGCTGGGATCCTCTTTATGGTGTACTCCAATCCATGACATGGGGATGATAAATAACCCTTGTGGATAGATTTAATGGATGCAGGAAATGATTTTTTCTAGGGAAGAGGAGAATGGTTTGGTTTTAAGATTTGGTTCCTCTCTTAAGCCTGGTGGTTTATAATTTATCAAGACCTATCCAGCTCATCTCTATGATTCCTTCCTATGGCACCATTTTCTTCAGATTCTAACATATTCCACTTGATGTATGTAATCTACAAAAATGTCAAAGTCATGTAGGAAAAATAAAAATGTTTTGACAAGTGGAATTAGGGAGAGGGTTGGAAATATATTTTTAAAACTTTTATGGTTAAATATTTAAAAGTTAAAAATTTAGCTAGTTTGGGAATACAAACTTTTCTCTTATTCCCTGTACCGTGAGGCTTTTGAACTATCTCTTGTCTTTAGCTTCTACAAAATGTTAAGACAATGCCCTTACTAGTGACCATTCAGAGCCAGCACCTAGAGGCCTGTTTTGAGAGGAGGAAAGTATCCACCAGCCTGGAGCAAGAATGTCTGACTTTTCATTCATTGTGACCCACATGATCAGAAATCCACTTATTTGTGATTACGGTGAAGTCAAGAAGGTCCTCCCTCTACTGAACATGACTTGTGTGTGTTGAGTACATTAGAGGCTTTCATGGCTATTTTCTTCTTGTTGGCCATTCTTCAGAATGCTCTAGTTCAAGGTGTGACTTTGGTGAAATTTAACATGAACACCTCAACCAAATAATGCATTACTTTTGGCTTGCTCTCACGCCACAAACTGATCCCAAGCTGAGGGTTTGCCTCATTGGGCAGAATTCAGTACACGGTGGCATTGATGACTGACAAGAAGTAAAGAGGCTTTAATGACTTGCATGAGCTGGCTAATCATGTAAGCTGCCACTTGCTAAGATTCAACTTACATTTAATCCCTAGGTCAGGATGGCCAGAAAGGACCAGCCCTTCTCCATCAAGCAGAGGCCAGAAGTTGAAGGCTTGGATTTTAGATAAAAAATCAGCAAGAAGAAGCCACAGGGCTGGCACAAAGTTTTTTTTATCTGCTCTTGCAATGGGGCCCCTCAGAGACAGAAAAATACCCAGAGCTACCCTTTAAGAGCTATTACCAATCATCTCTCCAGTATAGAGCAGCCATGCTCTTAAAAACCTACCCAACCCCGGCTTTTGAAAATCTTTTGCAGAATTCTAGAATGGGTCATAATTAATACAAAATAATATCATCTCTGACATGAATGGACCATCCAAAATGTTCACATTTCCTCCTCTCCTCTTACTACCAAATTCCTTGTTTTATTATGAAAAATTCCAATTTTTAACCTATCTTTACCTAATGGTTTATGCCATGATGTAGCTCTCACCATGTCTTCTTATACTTGTGTTTTTATGTTCTTCTGTCTGCTTTATCTCTCTCCATACTCTTTCTTTTCCATTTTTCTCTCCTTCCTCTGTCTCGTACATCTTTCTCTCTGCCTCAGTTTTGTCCTCACTTTTTATGCTACTTGCTCCTTTCCTTTCTCTCCAACTCAGTCTCTTTATATGTCTTTGCAAAGCTCTATGTAGGTTTCTTGCCTGGGAACTTTTCATGCCTCGACTCCCCATGTCCACTTCATCCTCCTCAGATGCCCTCATTCCCATAATATTCTTCACATTCCTGGGCCAAATACTCACCACAATGAAGCCAAGTCCAACAAAGAGTGCCCCAGGGAGATGAGGATGATTCTGATGGGTGTCAGAAGCCCAGTGGGCTTCACTGCAGGTACTAAATCTTTTCCCTCTGGACGAGTGTCTAAATGTTTAGTGGTATAATCTTCTGTTCTCCTCAGGTCTTCAGTGGTGTGGTTTTGGGTCGTCCCTGGGTCTGCAGTGGTGTGGACCTCGGTGGTCCCTAGATTTGTAGTATCACCATTCTTGGTGGTCCTCGGGTCATCAATGATATAGTTTTCTTTTGTTTCCGAGTCTTTAGGGCCGGTTACTGGGTCTTTAGTGTAAAGATTTTGGTTTGTCCCTACCCCAAAATAATCTCTGTTAATGTGGATCATTGATGGCCTGTCATCATCTGCTTTTCCTTAACTATCCTTCCCTTTCAAATGACATGTCTCCCCATGTAATGTGGTTAAAATTTATTTGAGTTAAGGATACTCTTGTATTTTAGATTTAATTCTAATTTAATATTGGATTTAATATTCTACATGAAGCCCCTTGCACTGCAACATGGACTATTCAGAGCTAAGCTATGTCCTTAGAGGGTTTGCCCATCCAGTCTTTGGTTCTGTCCTTTGCAGGTTTGTCTTTTTGTGGAATAGTAACCCTGGCTCCTTCTCCATCTCACTTGCCTCTTGTTGGTATTGCAGCAATTTGGATATTCTGACTCCATGTTTGCACATGTCTCCTCTCATCCAGTTATGTTTGGAGCTCTGGTAAACAAATGAGGCAGGCACTATGATTCATATTAGATTAAATTCAGGTCATGGCTTGATTTAGGTATATGATTTAGATGAGCCAGTTCGTGGATCAGATCTGGGCTGATGTGGCAAGATTGGAGGCAGGGAAGATTCTGGGTGATTGGAGTAGGAGGAGTCGTGGGCTGTGGGTATGCTCTGGTTGGGGTGACAGCAGCACTGAGCTGGGCACAAGAAGAAAGAAGAGATGAATCCTCTCTACCTCCCACCACCTCCACCTGCAAGGCTATCAGGATGGGAGTATTTATTCTTATGAATAAACTCAGCCCACATGGCATATGTTTTGGAGTTGCAGGTCTGACCAAAACAATTCCTCCCCGACCTGCTGCTGATTTCCTAAATTCCTCTAATAAGACTCAAATCTTTCATCTGTCAAGGAGAATTGAAATGCAGAAACTTAAAGTTTCAATATGTGGTGACGGTAGGAGACTTTGGGTGGCAAGCACATAATTCAATATATAAATGATGTATTATAGAATTGTACACTTGAAACTTACATAATGTTATTAACCAATGTCATCCCAATATATTTAATTAAAAAAGCAGAGCATTTGCTAAAAGAGGATGTGAGAAAGATAAGGAACAGGACCTGGGAACCCTGCTTCTCTGTGACAGGGAATTGGAAGCAGACAGCAGGGTCCAGAGCTTCCCCAGGTTCACTCACCTATTCAAGACCTTGGCTCAAGACTCGCCCTGCTATGTCCCAGGGGATTCCTTCTCTAGGGCTCCTGATCCTCATCTCTCCACGCCCTGGGAAACTTTTGCATCTTTCTCTCCAAAATCAACTCACCCAGTTCCGAACACCTGGTTAGAGGCAGCAGCAGCAGGAGGAGAGATGTGGCAAAGCATTTTCATCTTTTCATCTCAAGAGAATCCACATGGACTGGAAGCCAGGATGCTTTTCCTCCTACCTTCTCTCCACTTTTGCTATCTTTCCCACAGTGGTTGTGGGGTTTACATGTGCTGCTGCCAGGGAATGCAGGACTCTTGAGTCTTCCTGCATGGAGAAGCAGCCTGCTCCATGGCTCTCTGTCAGTCAAAGACAGAGGCCTGATACAGAGGAGTGGCAGGGTAGAAGAGAGCTGTCACAGGTGTAAGAAGGGATCTTGGCTCTGGTCCAGAGTCAGAGTTGAGCAGTAACAGGGGATCAAGCTTGTCATCGTGGGTGGCATCACTTTCTAATGCAGAGCCCTAAATAAAGAGCGTTCTCCATATGAGCTCTCAGTGCTCAGACAGGGGCTTAGACTTCCTTTTCTGCAAGTGGGCACATGCCAGGCCTGCTTGGGGGAAGAGTACATGGAGAGAGGAGGGCTAGATGTCAGGGGGCACAGAGTACCTTGGTGCTTAACAGAAAGGAGTGTCACAGATGAGCCACATAAACATCCAATCTCTCTGCCTTAAGACAGCCCCTCTTCTTTCTCCCATCCCCCAAATCCTTTTCATGGCTCATCTCCAGTGCTCAGATTTACCTCCTTACTCCTACTGCAAGGGCCTTTACCTGCTGAGCTTTCCTCAGTAACTAGATGAAACCAGTTCACCTCCAAAGGTCCTATCAAGCCTGGAATGAGAATGCTCATATTCCTTCCTTTTTTAACACCTATCCTTGCCTTATTCAACATTGTTCACAAAATTATAGCTGGTTCTTTTTTCATTCAGAGGTAGAAGTATCCTGCTATTTGTGGGGCTCTCTATTTTCCAGTATCCTCTTAACTTGAAGAGGGCTCAGGAATCACAGGAGACTCTGGACCATGTTCTTTTCTGGTAGCTGATTCCCTGAAAGTCAATTTAATGACTATCCAGTTTACCAAATTTAATTGAATATTTCAACTACTAGTTTTATTTGAATGAATTACATATTTTCAAGCAGAATATTATTTAGATGTATTTTTAAAGTACTTCTATATTTTATATAACCAATGAATATATTTTAAAAGACTGTAGTAAGCAGAAGATATTTTAAGTAAAAAGGTATAATTTGCATATAGCAAAATTCACTTTTTTTCAGGTACAGGTCTTTGAGGACTTTTCTGTTTTGTTTTAAAACCTAAAACTTTTTATTTTGAGATAATTTTAGATTTACAGAAGATTTACAAAAATAGTACACTTTCCATATATTCCTTATGTCAATGTTTACATAGCACAATTATATTAATAGAAACCAAGAAATTATATAATTTATAAAACTACAGAAACTAAGAAATGAACATTGTTATAATCCTATTAACTAAACTACAGAATTAATTCAGGCTTCACATGTGTTTTCATTAACGTTGTTTCTCTGTTCCAGGATCCAATCCAGGATCTCATGTGGTGGCATTTACTCTTCAGGCCTCCTTAGTCCCCTCCAATCTGGGACAGTTCCTTTTTCTTTGATTTTCAAGATGTCGACACTTTTGAAGAGTACTGGTCAGATAGACATCATACAGAATGTCCCACAACCTTGGTTTGTCTGATTTCTTATCATTAATTTGATTTCTTACAATGATATTGGGGTCGAATTATTGAGAAGGACACCACAGAGATGAGGCACCCTTCTCAGTCCATAGTACCCTGGAGCTCATGACAACAACATGACTTATTACTGGGGATGTTACCCTTCATCCCTCTGCTAAGATGGTGTCTGACAGGATTCTCCTCTGTGTAGTTACTATTTTTCCCTTTGAAATTACTAAGTCTTTAGGGGGAGATATTGTGAGACTATGCAAATATCCATTTTTTCTTAAACATTCACCCACTAATTTTGGCATCTGTTGGTGCATCTTGCTTGCAGCAGTTATTACTGTGGGATTGTAATGGTGTCCCTCGTTCCTTCCATATTTCTTAATTGGAATTCTTCTGTAGGAAAATGTCATACCTTCTCCCCAGTTTATTTATTCAGATATTTATTGTGCTCCGTGAGTTATGACCCAATACTGTCACTATTTATTTTGTTGCTCCAACTTTGGGCATTGGGAGCTCTTTAAGATTGACTCCAGTGCCTTTTCGATATCTTCCACCCCGTTTTCATAGAAGAGGCAGAGTCGCCGAAGGGACAGTGGGGGAAAAAGAGGTGCTTCGAAGGGGGCCCGCTGCCCTCCCACGGTTGTCCTGGTCGCCGCAGCCGCGCCTGCTCCATGTCCGCCTCGGGTTCCTAGATGCCACGCCTGCTGCCGCGGTCTCCCGCCTCGCAGGAGGCAGGAGCTGGGCGCCTTGTCGCCGCCCCACGGGGAGTTACAGTACCTGGGGCAGATTGAGCATATCCTCAGCTGCGGCTTTGGAAAGGATGACCACCGGGCACCGGGACCCCGTCGGTGTTCCACACGCAGGCGCACTACAGCCTGAGAGATGAATTTCCTCTGCTGACACCTAAACGTGTATTCTGGAAGGGTGTTTTGGAGGAGTTGCTGTGGTTTATCGAGGAATACACAAATGCTAAAGAACTGTCGTCCAAAGAAGTGAGATTCTGGGATGCCAATGAGTCCTACGACTTCCTGGAAGGCCTGGGATTCTCCTGCAGAAAAGAAGGGGACTTAGGCCTAATTAATGGCTTTCAGTGGAGGCATTTTGAGGCAGAATACAAAGATATAGATTCAGGTTATTCAGGTCAAGGAGTAGACCAACTGCAAAAGGTGATTGACATGTTCGAAACCAACCGTGATGACAGAAGAATCATCCTGCGCGCTTAGAATCGGAAAGGTCATCCTTTCACAGCCCTAGTTTGGTGCCATGCCCTTTGCCAGTTCTACGCGTGAACCAGAGGCCAGCAGACCTGGGCCTGGGAGCACCCTTCAACATCGCCAGCTACTCCCTGCCCTCCTACATGATCACACACATCATGGGCCGGAAGCCAGGTGACTTTGTACATACTTTAGGAGATGCACACATTTATCTGAATGACACTGAACCACTGAAAATGCAGTTTCAGCGAGAACCAAGGCCTTTCCAAAAGGTCAAAAGCCTTGGAAAAGTTGAGACAATCGATGGCTTCAAGGCTGAAGACTTTCAGATTGAAGGGTATAATCCTCACCAACTATTAAAATGGAAATAGCCTTTTAGAATGTTTTTAAAGGAGTTGTTTGAAGGATGCTATCAGTCATTACGGGTTGGATTGGATGCTCAGGTGAAAGTTCCTTTTGCTCTAAATAAAGAAGGAACTAGGTCAAAAATCTGTTGGTGACCTATCAGTTATTCATTAACTCTTTAAATTTAATTTTTGTTTTTTAGGCGAGGCAACCTTTGGTCGAGCTCACAGATTGCAAGGACCTTGTCAGCTTACAATCCTTTATTTTTTATTTGTTACACTACAGCACCTGGTCTTCTTAGGTGGTCTCCTATCCAAGTACTAACCAGGCCCAACCCTGCTTAGCTTCCAAGATCAGGCAGGATCAGGTTTGTTCAGGGTGGCATGGCCATAGACAAAATTTTTAATTTTTCAGTTAAAGTTGATATTTAATATTGTTTTATGTCAGTTTCAGGTGTGCAGGGTAGTTATTAGACTTCTACACAAGCTGTGAAGTCATCCCCCCAATTAGTCTGGTACCCACCTGGCGCTATACAATATAATTGACTATATTCCCTATGATGGACTATTTTGTATCCTGTAGCCTCTAAAAGAGCTTTCTAAAGGTCCTGCCTTTCCAGCCACCCATTTCTCTTCATCAGCTTCAATCTTGTAAACACAACTTGCTGGTTTCCCTTTGAGGAACTTTAGCTTTATGGCCTCAGTCACTTTTTTTCAGAGGTAGCCTTTTCCACCCTGAAAGATTTTCTCTCCAGCCGCTTTCCCCCAGCTTCCTTTCCTCCCAGGTGAAGTTTGATGTTTACCCTCCAGCCTTGTTGTCCCGACCTTCTTGTTTTGACAATACAAGTCCAGACACTGGAAGGCTGTTCTGTATTGATCCTGCTCTGGTTTCAAGCCTCTACAAGCTGCATGGGGCTCATCAATCTTGGGCACCCTGATGAGGATGCCACAAAACAAGAGCTCGCCAAGTTGGCCCCAGCCTCTGCCTGGTGGGGCTTTACTTTTTCATTTTTAGTAAAAACATATTAATCTCCTAAATTTATTTTCTTTCAGCCTAGCATTTAATACCCAGAATCACCTGACATTCTAGCCCTGCCTCCCACTAACCAACCCTCTTTATGAATCTTAAGGTCGATATGCTTGGGATCTTCATGCCTCTTCACATTTTGGTTCTTTTTATCTATTTATGTATTAGTTGGTTGAGGTATACTTCAGTTCTTTTGCTTACCTTTTCAAACCTTCCACCCATTGCAATCCTATTCATTCCACAAATGTCACCTCTGGCGAGGAGTCTTCCCTGATTTTCCTGATTAGTACTAGTCACTCCTTCTGGTCTCCGTGGCTCTTTATATGGAAGTGATTACCCCTTGCCCGGGTATTGCGTGCATGCTCTTCTATCCCATCAGATGCTGGGTTCCTTCTCCTGTGGACAAGGTCTGTACCATGTTTGCGTGTCTCCAGCACAAAAAGGCCTTTCACATCTGCCATCTTGACCGGTCTTCATTAACTCTTAAGGTTGTCGCCATTGGCAAATATAACTGTACTGGTTTTCTTAGTAATAAAAGAGTTTGTTTAACTCTGAGGATGTATAAAAATGCTGAGATTATGAATATAGTCAGGAGAGTAAAAATTCATATACTCCTAACAAAAACATGTACATGCATTTCAATCCCATGTTTTTATGAAGATTAGTAAATTTCAAGGATTAGATGAGCTATTCCCCAAATATGAGTGAACTGAATAGCGTCAGTCATAATGCTAATGCATAGTTGGTGTGGTTACAAACATTTAAAGTTACATTTGTTTTATATGTTGCTATAATAAAGAAGTGTTCTGCATTAATTTAAAAAAAAAAGTACTTTCTTACATTCAGGCAAAACAAGGTGTTCTATGCTCATTTTGTATTCTCTTTGCCCAGGCCCTGGTTTCAACCACTTCTCCACATAGTTTTTTATCGTTGTCGTTTTGCTTTGTTTTTTGTTTTAATTAGGGAATAGTATTTAGGAACTAAGATCAGGGCATTAGGTATTCTCATTGTTAATGGAGTATTGCTGCTTCTTGTCCCTCACAGAAATTAGAGCTAGAAAATATAGGTATGTATACTAACTCATGGGTAAACACATATCTGTATTTCTGAATTATCTATCTGCATACATATTAAACACAAGCATGAGTTTATTTTAATATTTGAGGTTCCTCCAAGATTAACACAAGGTTTATTCTAGCCTCTCCCCTTTCTTTATTTGTAATTTCTCTGACATGGTTTACCAGTATCTACAATATTTCTACTTGTTTATTTAACCCTAGTAAACACATAGTGGTTTCAGAATCATTCATCTACACCCATATGTGAGAAAAAAATTTACCAGTTAAGAGTATAGTGTTTATGCACAGTTCTTTATGTCTTTAGTCTTAAAGTCAAAACACTATGTTTCAGAGTTACTTAGATAAGTTCATTCTTTCCCATCCTCTTCAGTGTGGTTATATGATTCATTCTTCAGAGTTTGCATTCCACCTCTCCCCAACATCCTAGTTGATTTGCTAAATTTCCAAACAATAGAATTCACTTTCTGTAGCATATAGGTCTAAGTGTGTTGATAAATGATGGAGTCATGTATTCATCACACCGAATCATTTTGTCACACCCTACTTCCCCTGGACCTATGCCGTTTCTTTATAGTTGATTCTTCCCTCAACTTCCAGATCCTGGAAAAACAGATCTGGTTTCTGTCCTTAATTTTACTATTTTCAGAATGTCCTATGAATAAATAACATAGTCTATAGTTTTATTATTTTGACTATAATCTATACATTATTCATAGATAATACTGTAATTACTCATCAGTCAGGAGTAAACTATTTTGCATACATTCTTGAATATAGTCTTTCTTATGAACATTTTTATAAATAAATATATTTTTCTTAAGTATGTTCTTGACTAGAAAACATGACTTCAGTCCCCTCTGCCCGTCCCCCAGTCTAGCTGCAGCAAGAGGGAGACATTGATTATTATGGAAAAGAAATAAGAAAATTCAAAGAATTAGTCATTCAGTGAATTAATTTTAAGAAATTGCCTAGAGCTATTAGGCAATAACCACCTTAAAATAGGACTTTTACTAAAAGTCACCATGGATTTTGGAGATGGGGATTTTTAAAGTGCTAGGCATAAACCTCTTGAAATTGCTTTCTTCCTAACTCTATCTCCATGCTTTGTGGTTTCGCTTTTGTCTCTTTGTTCTATTGTTGGGGCATTACAGCCGCTTCTGGGTTTCAACCCTCTCTGGATCCCAGCTTCTATTTTCTACTCATGAAGGTGATCGGAGTGTTCTTGCTTGGAAAAAAAATGTCCCTCAACACCTTAAAATGATCTGTTGGCTTCTTGTTGTCACAGGATTAGATCACCCCCCTTTGATGTGGCATCTAAAGCCACACAGTTAACCGGCTAGCTTCATCTTCTTGTGCTGTCCTATCCAGTCTCACAACTTCTTTGAGCACTCACTGGCTATGCTTCGTCCTGCACAAGATGTTGCTTTTCTCCTTCTCCTTGTAAATGCCTGCTCACTTTTTATAATTCAAATCAAGTCTTCTTCAATGAGTCAGCCTCTCCTCCGTTTGGTTAAGTTATTTGTTTCCTCCTGGGGTACTTTAGTTTCTAGTGCTTAATGCATTTGCCCAAATTGACCTGTCTACAAATCATCTCCTTTACCAAACTGTTACCACCACATTCATCTCCCCAGCTGATCAGGACCTGGTGCCAAGCAGGTGCTCAGTAAATATGGTGAATGAATGAAAAAAAGAAATGAGTAAGAAATGTGATCATTATTTTAAGATAAAGGACTGGGGACTCTTAAAACTGAAGATGAGATAACCAATAGACTAGTTACTGCCCTCAAAGATAAAACTATTATATAGTAAAGAAAAAACAAAAAATGACATAGGTTGTTTTAGGTTAAATTTATAAACAGTGATATGTACAGATCTTAAGTATTCAGTTAGATGAGTTTTTTTTCCCCCAGCTTTATTGAAATATAATAGACAATTAGTTGCTTGTATTTACATTGTACAATTCAATGAGTTTTTTTCAATTATAGTTGTCATTCAATAATATATTAGTTTCAGTTGTACAACATAGTGATTAGAGATCTCTATAACTCACAAACTGATCACCCCACTAAATCTAGTACATCTCTTCCCCCTTACATATTTATTACATTATTAACTATTTTCTTTATGCTGTACTTTATATCTCCATGTCTATTTTGTAAGTATTCGTTTGTACTTCTTAATCACTTTTCTCTTTTTCGTCATCCCCCCAAACACTTCCCATCTAGTAGCCCTAAAAATATTCTCTGTATCCATGAGTTTATTTCCACTTTTGTTGTTGTTGTTAATTTTCTTCTTTAGATTCCACATATATGTAAAATAAAGTGATATTTGTCTTTCTCTGTCTAACTTATTTCATTGAGCACAATACCCTCTAGGTCCATCAAGGCAATATCTTTTTCCATCACCTTCCTTTTTGTCTGTGCGTGTCTTTTAATCTGAAGTGAGTCTCTTGCAGGCAGCATGTATAGGGGTCTCGTTTCCTTATCTATTCAGCCACTCTATCTTTTGGTTAGAGCACTTAATTCTTTTCAATTTGAGGTACTTGTTGATAGGAATGTAGTTATTACCATTCTTTATTCCTGTTTTTGATACGTGTTTTTTCTTCTTAAAGAAGTCTCTCCAATGTTTCCCGTAATACAGGCTTGGTGTTAATAAATTCCTTTAGCTTATTTTTGCCTGAGAAGCTCTTTATCTGTCCTTTGACTCTAAATGATAGCTTTGCTGGATAAAGTATTCTTGGTTGTAGATCCTGGATTTTTACCACATCGAATATTTCATGATGAGCCCTTCTGTGCTGCATAGTTTCTTATGAGAAATCCGCTGCCAGTCTTATGGGTGCTCCCTTGTAGGTAACTAACTGCTTTTCTCTTGCTGCTTTTAAGACTCTCTTTTTATATTTAACCTTTGGCATTTTAATTATGATGTGTCTTGGTGTGGGCCTCTTTGGGTTCTTGGTTTTGAGGATTCTCTGAGCTTCCTGGTGTTGTATGTCTATTTCCTTGAACAGGTGAGGGAAGTTTTCCACCATTATTTCTTCAAGTAGCTTTTCAATGTCTTGTTTTCCTTCAGGAACCCCTATGACATGTATATTTTTACATTTAATACTGTCCCATGGGCTACTTAAATTATTATTATAGTCTTGGCTTCTTTTTTCTTGTCATTCTGAGTATCCTTGACTTCTCAATCCTCTATATTGGTGAGTCAGTTCTTTCCCTTTATCCACTTTGTTGATTCCCTCTGATATATTCTTCATCTCAGATAATGTGTTCTTCATTTCTGACTGGTTCCCTTTAATAATTTCCATTTCTATTTTTAGGTTTTGTATCTCTTTGTTAAAATTCTCACTGAATTCATCTACACTTTTCTTAAGTTCATTGACCCTCTTTATAACCAGTGTTTTGAACTCTGCATCTGTTAGATGGCTTGACTTCATTATTCCTGGATCTCTGTTCTGTTCTCTAATATGGTTTCTGCTTCTTTATCTTCCCATTTTGGCTGCCATTCTGTGTCTGTTTCTATGTACTAAGCAAAGCTCCTAAGTCTCCCAGTCTTATTAGTGTGGATTTGTGAAGTAGGTGTCCAGTGGCACAGTCCTGAGAGGGGTTCAGCTGCAGGACAAGTTTAGCCCCAACCTGTGCCTCTCTGGAGTCACCTGTTAAGATTCAGCAAACAATCCAGAGACAGCGTGCTTATAGTTGCCTCAAGAAACCATACCAGAAATTGAGGTCAGCTTCCACCAGTGGGAGTCTTGGAGTTGGCTCAGCAAGGAGCACCAGACTCACCAAAGACACACCTGGATGTGGCTTGGGTGGGGCTGCAATTGGGAAAGGCAGAGTTTCAGGGAATCCTCTGGGCGGAGCAACCTCCGTTATCCAGTTTGATAACATCTCAGCTACGGTGGCGCTGCATCTGCACACTGAGAGGGGAGAAGGCTCAACAGAGGAACAATGGATACTGACAGCACTTCTGCCTGGAAGAGAGCTTAGCCTCCAGCCCTCACTCCGACAACTCAGTGTCCCTATGTAAGTTCCTGGTGCCCCCGAAGCAGCCGACCTGGCTCCGGTGCTCAGAGTGAACAGGTCCGTCATTGCGAAAGTATGCTTGTGGACAAGGCCTCTTCAAGAGGCATCTACAGCTGCCGGCTACCACAGCCACAGCCTCTGTCTCACTCAGCTGCTCCGACCAGGCAGCCTCATGTCCTCGCCCTGTCCTACCCTATACAGCAAGATAGTAATGAACGTGCAGCATACATAGGGACATATTGAGACAACAATGACTGAAAAGGGGAGAATTCAAAGATCCAAATTCGCAGAGAAAAATGGAGATAAGGCATGCGCAAAAGAAAATGGATGATTGTATATATATAACTATCCTTTTCATATTTATAATGATAACCACACAGAGAAGATTCAGAACTGAAGTATATAATATAAAATAAGAAGAACCAGAGGGAAAACCCACAAAACCCAAATGAAATAAAGAAAACAAAATCACAAGGATAAGGAAGCAATGGAAACACCGAGCTACCAGAAAGCAAAAGATAAAATGGCTATAAAAAGACATCATATTTCAATAATCACCCTAAATGTAAGTAAACTGAACTCACCAATAAAAAGGCACAGAGTCACAGAATGGATCAAAAAACAAAACCCAACCATATGCTGTATCCAAAAGACACATCTCAGTTCCAAAGACAAATATAAACTCAAAGTGAAAGGGTGGAAAATGATATTTCAAGCAAATGGCATTCAGAGAAAAGTGGAGTAGCAGTACTAATATCGGATGAAATAGACTTCAAAATAAAAAAGGTAAAGAAAGATACTGAGGGACACTGGATAATGATAAAGGGAATCATACACAAGAAGACAGGACACTTACTAATATCTATGTTCCCAATCAGGGAGCCCTGAAATATATAAAGTAATGATTAAAGAACTAAAGGGAGAAACAGACCAAAACACTATCATAGTAGGAGACTTAAATATCCCACTGTTGGATATGGACAGATCATCCAAACAGAAAATCAATAGGGAAATAACATCCTTAAATGATACATTAGACCAACTGGACATAATTGACATTTATAGAGCCTTCCATCCCAAAACAGCTGCTTATAGATTCTTCTCTAGTGCACATGGAATATTCTCAAGAATCAACCACATACTGGGAGACAGAAATAGCTTCAATAAATATAAGAGGGTTGAAATCATACCAACAATATTTTCTGATCATAACGCTTTAAAACTAGACATCAACTGCAAAACCAAGTCGGGAAGAACAACAAATAGATGGAGATTAAACAACATGCTACCGAAGAATAACTGTATCAGAGAAAAAAAAAAAAAAAAAAAAAAAA
>NW_006436809.1:777535-783326 GCF_000325575.1 Pteropus alecto | reverse complement strand
TCCAGAGAAAAGGGAACCCTCATACATTGTTGGTGGGATTGCAAATTGGTACAGCCGCTATGGAAAACAGTCGGGAAGCTTCTCAAAAAATTTAAAATAGATATACCTTTTGACCCAGCAACTGTACTTCTGGATATTTATCCAAAGAAAACTGAAACAATAATTCATAAAGATCTATGCACTTCAATATTCATGGCAGCACAATTTACAATACCCAAGATATGGAAGCAACCTAAACTAAATGCCCATCAAGAGACAACTGCATAAAGAAATTATGGTTCATATATACAATGAAATATTACTCAGCCATTTAAAGAATGAAATCCTACCATTTGCAATGATATAGATGGACCTAGACGTTATTATGTTGAAATAAGTCAGACAAAGATAAATACTATATGACTTATATGATATGTTGACTCTAAGGAACAAAAAAAAACCAAACTAATCAAAAACAGACTCACAAATATAGTGGACAATTTGGTGATGGACAGAGGGGATTTAGGAGGCTGGACAGAGGGGAGAGGGTTTAGGAGGCTGGGAGAAAGCGGGGAAGGGTTAAAGAAATACAAATTAGTTGGAAAGCACGGCATAGGGAATGCAATTAGCATTAATATATTGGTTAGGTGGAAAACCAGAGGAGAGAAGGAGCAATTAGGGGGATCATTTTATAAATTATATATGTCTAACCAATGTACTGTGTACTCGACACTAATTTTTAAAAAAAAAAGAATTTAAAAAAGGGAATGAGGATTCCAGTTCTTCTACATCCTTGCCAGTACTTGATACCATCAGTCATTTAAATTCTAGTCATTGTGGTGTGTATGTAGTGGCATCTCATTATGGTTTTAATTTTTTTAAATATTTTTTTTTAGGTGAGGCAACCCTTGGTTGACCTCACAGACTGAAAGGACCTTGTCAGCTTACATCCCTTCTTCTTCTTCTTCTTCTTCTTATTATTATTATTATTATTTTATGCCTGCAGCATCTGGTCTTCCTAGGTGGTTTCCTATCCAAGTACTAACCAGGCCCGACTTTGCTTAGCTTCCGAGATCAGACAGGATCAGGCTTGTTCAGTGTGGCATGGCCGTAGATTGTGGTTTTAATTTTTTGTTTCCCTGATAAACAATAATATTTAGCACCTTTTAAAATGTTCGTTGACCATTTTGATATTCTCCTTTAACTATTTATCAAATCTCTTGCCCATTTTTAAATTGCATTATCTCTTATTGATTTGTAGTTCTTTCTATATTCTGGATATGAGTCCTTTGTCAGATATGTATATTGCAATATCTGACCCTGTCTTTGGTTTTTCATTCTCTTAAAAATATCTTCTGATACTGAACTTTAGTGAAGTTCGAATCATCAAACTTTTCTTTTCTGGTTAGTACTTTTTGTGTCTTGCTTAAATATCTTTACATACCTCGAGGTTCTCCTCATATGATTTTTTGGTGATTAAATGATGATGTATTTAAAGGCTCCTAGGACAGAACTTGATATATAGAAAGCACTCAAAAAAATTACAGGGAAAACTGAAAGAGCATGTAAAGTAGAGAAACAGAAGGAAAAAGATGAAGTTGAAGGCCAAGACGGGAAAAAATAATGTAAACAGAGGAGAAACAGAAAGAAGGTATTTAAAGAAAATCATGTCTCTTATTAAAACAAAATCTAGAACTTAGAATATGTTTTGCACTGTAAGAAGAATCTCCAAGGAGTGAGGGAGGACTATGCAATTCCATATTCTATGTGGAATGGCTACCCTATAACCTCCCATTGCATCTCTGCTCTTTGGTCATTTTTTTTAGTTTGTATCTTGTTTTGTTTGTTCATTTATTTTGTTTTTTTGGATTCCTCATATAAGTGAAATCATATGGTATTTGTCTTTCTCTGCCTGACTTATTTCACTTAGCATAATATCCTCTAGCTCACTGGTCTTGATCTTTCTTCGAATACATGTTTTTCTTATTATGATTTAAAATTTTATTTACATTTTTTCCTGTTTTTCTTATAATTCCTGTTGCTAAGCTCACATTTGAAGAATAATATAGAATATAAATCAGTGGTGTCCTGGAACTAGGTCATACAATCTTGCAAGAGTCTCTATATCTTCCCAACTCTGAATTCACTTAAGTCATGTTGATAGCTTAAAATATGTTGTGGTGGTAGTATTTACACCACTGAAATTGGAAAATACTACAAATCACATCTTTTTTCCTCTGAGAACTGGTTTTAAAACAATGACCAGTATACCACCAGTAAAAGTGGGTAAACAATTGAAAAACACAATGCAGTCAAAAAGGGTTAGTATAACATAGTCCATTTACTAGGATTCTTTATTTCAAAGTTCTCGGCCTACCTCTGTAGATAGGCTGCAAAATAAAGACCCTTCCTCCAGGAATTAATTCCTAAATTACTTGATAATTTTTTGTTCAAAGTCAATAGATAATAAGAACTAACATTAATTGATATTTAAACAAGACACAGGTAGAGTGCTTATGAGCACCAGAAATATGTTTGATGTAAGACAATCCAAAACCTGTGCTTCAGAAGGCTGAACATTGTTGTTTCCTGTTTTATGTTTATTTCACTATCCTTCTCTCTCAGATTTGGTGAAATGTTTTGATGATTCTAGTTTATCAGCTGAGCTGTGGAGAACCAAGACCAGACCCTTCATCTCTATCTGTACAAAAGACCAGAAAGGAAGAAGTACTCAAGAATACATAGCACTAAAATTTGTGATGGAAATAAGTGAACAGTCTGAGGGCCTAAGATGCCTCAGTCCTTGGAGATTCTTCTTCCAGTGCAAAGAATATTCTAACTTCTAGATTTTGTTTTAATAAGAGACATGATTTTCTTTAAATACCTTCTTTCTGTTTCTCCCCCCATTTACATTATTTTATTTTCCTTTGGCCCACAACTTCATCTTTTCATTTTTCTTTTTCTACTTTACTTCAAACACATGCTCTGACTCAGTCATTCTCCCTGGTCTTTGCAACATGATAAGTGATTCTATTCTTCCTAGTGAAGGAACCTATTCTCCTCTCTATTTCTGGGATACTCAGAGCACTCTTAACATAAATTCTACTCTCATTCATCCTCTACCTTCTTGGCAAGCTCCTCTATTCACTTATCTTTATACTCACCAGGCAAAAACTCAGTCCCACTAACAGCCCAACTGACCAAGGCTGCAAATGTACACTTGATTTAGTCACATGTGTTGGCATGTGGCTCTCACTAAATACGGTATGCCCGTGGGGACTGGCCCTGTTTTATGAAAGTTGGTGCTGGTTCCAGGAGAAGAGGTCAGTTGAAGGGCAGATCGCTTCTTGTTGGTCCTGGTACCTGGGATGATCTAACACAATCGTGGTGATTAACAAAGTCGAGGTGAGTGTGCTCAGAACAGATCTGGGACAGAGGTGGTAGACGATGTTCTCATAGTGAATGGAGCCAGGCCAGAGGAATTCGGGGCTATTACAGGGATGGTTTTGTTGGTAGCAATGGTTACAGACTCCATTCCAGTGGTGATAGAGATGCGGGAAGTTGGTCTGCTTCCAGTGGTCCTGGTGCCTAGGAAAAAGGTCACACAATATGCTGAATTTGTAGGGAGGATAATTAAAAGGAAGAGAGGTATATTTAGAGCAGAAAGGTTGAATCTAACACACCAATGGCAGTGGTGGTTGGAGGAGAGATATTGTGGTGGGAGGGATAGTAGAAAGGGATTCACCAGAGGCCATGGTCCCCAGAATAGAGGTGAGTGTCTTAGAGAAGAGAAGGTAGAATATATCCAGTGGTGATCGTGGAGGCAGAAGATTAAAGAAGTGTGACCATGATTCATGCAGAAGCAGAGGATCTATTCGATCTCAGAAGTTGTCACCCGAATAGATAAAAGTGCTAAGATCTGATACTCTCGTGATGTAGTCACTGGGTGGAAGGGGAGTCTGGAGGAAGAGATGATTGAATCAGATTTACTCATGGGTGAGGCAGTGGTCATGGCTGGGGGCAGAGGTGACATGATCCAACACAATCGTGGTGATTAACAAAGTCGAGGTGAGTGTGCTCAGAACAGACCTGGAAGAACCTGATCCACGTGGAGGAGGCTGGCCCCAGGGACAAAAGAGCATGGACTCAGAACAAGGTGAAAGGATCTAATACAGCAGAGGCAGTGGAGGTGGTGGCTTCCGCAGCAATGCTTGTCTTTAGATCAGAAGTGGTTACACTGATGCAAGAATTGCGTCAGTCACTGGAATAGCTGAGAGGCTCAGAACCGAGTGCACAGATCATATCCAACACAAGCGCTGATGGCAAGTGCAGAAGTGATTTTATTCAAAGCAAGTGCCAGAGTAGGAAAATATCATTTTGGTCTAAGACTAGAACAAAGGTTGGCAAACTTTTTTGTAAAGGGTCAGATTAAATTTGCTAAGCTATTTGGGTCACACGGTCTCTGTCACAACTGTGCAAAATAACTGTAAAGTGGCTATAGACACAAGTGCATAGGTGTGACTGTGTTCCAACAACACTGTATTTGGAAAAACAGATAACAAGTGAGACTTAGCTCACGAAAAGTAGTTTGCAATCCTTGGACCAGGGCTCAAGACATCGAAGATGCAGTGGTGTCACAGGTGTCACAGGTGAAATAGAGCTGATTCTACTTGGCACAGAAGTGAGAGTATCTGACAAACTGAAATGGCTGTCAACAGAGTTGAGGTGAGTTTGCTGTAGGTGGAAGTGATGTGTTATCATTAACTCATGGTAGGGAGATATTTGCAAAGGAGTGTTTCTGATTGGGAAAGAAATAATGGACACTAAACAAAAGGAGGTAAGGCTAGAGTAGAAATAATTAAAACTGAAGAAGAGGGAATGAATTATAGCTAATATGTGGTGAGTTGACAAGAGTCTGGAGTATAAATGATAGAAACGGGTGAAAAGGTGGTGGTTGTCACTGGAGTTGAATGTGCATGCTTAGAGGAGATGTGGCAGGTATTACTTGATACAACTATGTTGGTGATGGATTGAGTAGAAAAGTCAGTGGTCTTGGTGGATCCCAAGGTGGTGAAAGAGTCTGTCAGAGGTACAAGGACATTGGTGGAGACCGCTGTGGCCTCAGAGGTGGAGGTAGAGGCCAAGAGGTGTGATGAGGTCAAAGTGAAGGCTGTGGTGACCTCCGGGGCTATGGTGGGCCCAGAAGGTGAGGTGGAAGCCTCAGTGTCCCCAGAAGCTGTGGAGGAGAATATGGTGGGCACAGATGCTGAGAAGGAGCCTGTGGGGTTCTTAGAGGTTGTGTTGAGACCATTGGGATAGTAAGGGTCTTAGAAACTGTGGTGTTGTTTGTAGCGGCCACAGAAAAAGTTGAAAAGTCTATGGAGAGCTGAGAGGTTGGTGAGGAGGCTGTGGTGAACTTGATGGTATCAGAGCCTGTATGGGAGGCCGTGGTGGTCACAGATATTGTTGTGAATGGCATGGTGGACTCAGAGGCTGTGGGGGAGACCATGCTGCTAACAGACTCTGAAGTGACCTCAGAAGCTGGACTGTAGGCCATGCTGGTCTCAGATCTTGCAGTGGAAGCATTGGTGGTATCCGAGCGCGTGGTGGACAAAGACTCTGCAGTCCTCTCAGAGACTGTGGTCAAGGCTGTTGTGGGCACAGACACTGTTGTGGGGGCAGTAGGCGTCTCATAGGCTGTGGTGAAAGACATGGAGAGGTCAAAGCCTACGGTGGTCTCAGAGGCCATAGTGTACACTGTGGTGGTTTCAGAAGGTGTTTTGATAGAGATGTGGTACTATCAGAAGCTGTG
>NW_006436809.1:766181-777115 GCF_000325575.1 Pteropus alecto | reverse complement strand
GTGGTCTCTGGCAATGCTGTGTTCTTAGAGTCAGTGGTGGAGGCTGTTGTGGACACAGTTGTTATTACAGAGGACGTGGTGGTCTCAGAGACTATGGTGGGTCCCAAAGCAGAGTTAGAGATCAAAGTGGAGGTTGCCGTGGGCACAGATGTTCTGTGGATGTTGTGGTGCTTTCATAGACTGTGGTGAGGCCAGGATGGGAACAGGCATTGTCTAGGAGCCTGTAGGAGTCTCAAAGACTGAGCTCGAAGCAGTAGTGGGTGCAGATGTGTTTGTCTCCATTGACATTGTGGTGGCTGTGAGGGCATCTGCTCAGCAGTTTTCACAGAGGCTTCGGTGGAGACTATAATTGTCTCAGAGACTGTGGTGGTGACTGTGGTGGATACAGATGTTTTGGTAGAGGATGTGGTAGTCTCTGAGGCTGTGGTGAAGGCCATAGTGGATTCCAAGGCTGAAGAGGAAGCCACAGTCAACTCAGGACCTCTGGTGCTTTCAGAGTCTGTGATGGAGTTTGTGATGGGCACAGAAACTTTAATAGTAAGCAAAATTAGCTCAGATGTTGAGGTAGTGGCTGTGGTGGATTCAGAGTCAATTGTGTAAATGAAGTGTGTACAGGTGTTATGGGGGTAGATGTGGTGGGCATAAATGCCGTGGTTATCTCACAGGCATTACAGTAGTTGTGGAGGACTCAGAATGTCCAGGTGTCACAAAGGTTTTGGTGAAATCTTTCAATGTCTCAGAGGCTATAGTAGATGTCATGATGGTCTCAGAAGTTGTGGGGGAAGCTATGGTTGTATCAGAGGTTATGGTAGAGGTCATGGTGGTCACAGATGTCGTGGTAGAGAGTGTGGTGACTTTAGAGGTTGTGGTGATGGTTGTAGTCATTTCGAAGCCTGTGGAGGTCTCAAAGTCTGTGATAAGGCTTATGGTGGGCACAGAAGTCATCATGAAGAAAGTGGTGGGCACAGAAACTGTAATAGTGAGCAAGGTCAACTCAAATATTGTAGTAAAGGCTGTGGTGGATCAGAAGCCATGATGTAGGCTATAGTAGGCGCAGGTGGTAGGTGTGGGGGGTACAGAGGTACAGCTGCTGTGGTGGTCTCAGCAGGCATTGCAGTAGTTGTGGAGGGCACAGACTGTCCAGGTATCCCAGAGGCTTTAGTGGAAACTGTCATTGTCTCAGAGGCTGTAATGGAGGCCAGAGTGTCCTCAGAGTGTCAACTGAAGGCTCTAGTGGTCTTAGCAATGGTGGCAAAATGTAGTGTTCTTAGGGCCTAAGGTAGAGTCTGTGATGGACACAGACATAATGGAAGATGTGTTGATTTCAGAAACTATGGTAGAGACTAGAGTAGAAACTGTCATGGTCAGAGACACTGTGGTGGAGGACTCAGAGTCTATGGTAGAGGCTAACAGTACCACATCTCTCTCAGAGTTTATGGTGGAGGTTGTGGTTGGCACAGATGTTGTCATGGGGGCCATGATGGTCTCAGAGACTGTAATGGAGGCTATGGTGGGCACAGGTCCTGTGGTGGAGATCAAGGCGATCTCAGAGACTGTGATGAAGCCCATTGTTGATATAGACTCTGCAGCGGTTCCTGAGGCTGTGAAGGAAACTGTAGTGGGCATAGATGTTATCATGGAGGCCTTGGAGCTTTTAGAGATTATGCTGAATAATTTGGTGTGCACAGATGCTGTGATAATCTCAATGAGCATTGTGGTGGCTGTGGATGGCACAGACATTGCCATTGTCCCCGAGACTTTAGTGGACACTATAATTGTCTTAAATTCTTCAGTGGCTGTGGTAAAAGCCATGACTGGTCCAGGGAGTTGTCATTTTTCTTATTTTCTGTGCTCAGAAAGACCATGACACTTATTGTGCCGGTCATGATTGGAGTTTGTAGGGATGCTTGGGGTTTCACTGGAATATTCATAAAAATTTTGTAATCAAATATAACAATATTTTCCATCTCTCTTTTAATTTTCCTCTTCAATATCAATTTCTGCTTTTTATGGATTATAAAAATCAGCATTATTCTTTCTATTAGATGTGCCCTATACTTCTTTATAGTCCTAGATAGCTCATTATTAAAATATGTATATTCTTTCTTTATATGGATATGTGTTTTCTCTCTTCCTCTGTGACTCTGTGTTTTATTCCCACCTTATTAGAGTCATTTTTTAAAAAAATTAGTTCAAGTAATCATACTGTTTTTGATTCTCTATTTTGCTCTCAGAACAATGATTTTGTCTCGCACAATACTATTCTTATCAAATTTTAAAATGTAGTCCAACACACAAAAAAAACTGTATTTATACATTTTCAAGATGGCAGAGTGGGTAAATGCTGTGTTCACCTCCTCCTATAACCACATCAAAAATGTAAATAAATTATATAACAGCTATCATTGAGAACCACCTGGAGACTAGCTGAACTGAAATCCTATAACTAAGGATATAAAGAGGAAGCCACGACAAGACCAGTAGGTGAGGCCGAGACACAGAACAGGCAGGTCCTACACCCACAGTGTGGCAGTTAAGAATCAGAAGGGATATCTCAGCTATAAAGATCTCCCCCGAGGAGTGAGAGGTCTTAGCCCCACAGTGGGCTTCCAGTCTTAGACACCAGTGCTGAGGAGTCCCCATAACACCTGGCTGTGAAAACCAGCAAGGGTCAGATCTGAGTAATACAAAGGGCTGCTGGAGTCCCAGGTGTTCCTCTTGAGGGGCTGTGCAGGGACTTGCTACTCAGACTCACTCGCTCTGGGCTCCCGTGCAAGGGTGGCAGCTCAAAGAGTATCAGGGACATACAAGAAGGAACTGAACTGGCTAGCTTCAGGGCAAAGGATGGAGGGACAGAGGTCAGGGCAGCTTTCTCTGGGGATAGAAGTGCTGGCAGATGCCACTGTTCCTTTGTTGAACATTTCCCCCACCCAGCTAGCCTAGCACAGGTAGGTGCCAAATCTGATCTCTTTATTAACCTGGCTAACATGGTTCACCCCACCCTGGTGGTTCTCTGAGAACCCACCCCACCCACTTCACACTCTTGGCCCAAACCACTTCCAGTGGCTTTTCCACACAAACAACCTGCCTTAGCTAGCACTGTGGTCTTTCCTAAAATCTCCAAAGGTCCACAAACCCCAAACAAGCAGCAACTGGCCTCAGTGTACACTGTACCTCTTGCTAAGTGACCCATCTCAACTTCCATTGTGACTCTGATCAGGTGGCCCCAAGCCTGGCATAAATGGCAACCAGTGCTGGCCTGGAACATAGCTTCAACTAAGTGGCCACAAACCAGGCACAAGAGGTAGCCGGCCTCAGTTCACATTGTGGTGCCCACCAAAGAGTCCCAAGCCCAACACTAGTAGCAGTTGGCCTCAGTTCACAGCATAGTTTCTCTCAAATGGCTTTATGCCCAACACAAGTGGCAACCAACCACAGATCACTTTGTAGCTCCTACTAAGAAACCCCAAGCAGGGCACAATTTGTGGCTGACTTTGAACAGCACCAGAGCCCCTCCCAAGAGCCTCCAAAACAAAACTACCTGGTGGCCAGCTTCAGACCACACAAGAGCACCACCCAGTTAGCTCCACATACAACAGACCTAAAAGGCAGACTCAGTTGGCACCAGAGCCCCACTAAAATAACTTCTGTTTTGGGGGTCAGTCCCTGCACAGCAGCTTATGTGCTATAGCCACAGCCAGCCCTCATAGCCTGGAAGCCTGAGGGTCAATTCCACACATAGCAATCAAGGCTCAACTACAACATGAGGGCACACACAACCCACACAAAGAACATTCCTGGAGTACCCAGCTCAGGTGACTAGGGAGACTGTGCCACTAGGCACCACTGGAATACCTTCTAAATAAGGCAACCCTGTCAAGACTGAGAGACATAGCAGATATAACTAATATATAAAAACAAACACAGGGAGGCAGTCAAAATGAGGAGAAAAAGAAATACACCCCAAATGAAAAAACAGAAATAAATTCCAGAAAATGAACTAAATGAGACGAGCAATCTATCAGATACAAAGTTCAAAACACTGACTTTAAGAATGCTTAATAAACTTATGGGAAGTATAGATGAACTCAGTGAGAAACTTAACAAAGAGATATTAACCATTAAAAAGAACCAATCAGAAATGAAGAATACATTGGAGGGAATCAACAGCAGATTAGATAAACCAGAGGATTAAATCAGTGAACCAAGAGACAAAGTAGCAGAAAATATCCAATCAGAACAGCAAAAAATAAATAAAAGAATTTTTTTAAATGAAGATACTTTAAGAAACCTATGGAACAACATCAAGCATACCAACATTTGCATAAGGGGTACCAGAAGGAGAAGAGAGAGAGCAAGGAACTGAAAACCACTGAACCTGATGAAGGAAATAGACATGCAATCCAATAAGCATTGAGAATCCCAAACAAGATGAATTCAAAGAGGCTCACACCAAGACATACCAAAACTAAAATGCCAAAGGCTAAACACAAAGAGATAATCTTAAAAATGCCAGAGAAAAGCAGTTAGTCACATACAAGGGATCTCCCATAAGACTGTCAGATGATTTTTCAACAGAAACTTTGCAAGCCAGAGAAAGTGACACAAAATATTCAAAACAAAGACCTGCGACAAAGATTACCTGGCAAAGCAATCATTTAGATTCAAAGGAGAGATAAAGAGTTTCCCAGACTAAATTAAACATAGACATATATGAAGCACACAGTGACCACAATAACAAAAATCTGCAAGAAATATGCAATAAATAAAAAGAAAAGAATCCAAACATGACACTAATGCAAGTCATCAACACCCAAGAGGAGAAAGCAAGAAAATAAGGAAAGAACAGAGAAGAACTACAAAAACAATCGTAAAACAATTAATAAAGTGGCAATAATTACATATCTATTAATAATTACTTTAAATGGAAATGGACTAAATCTTCCAATCAAAAACATATGCCGCCTATAGGAGACCCACTTCAGATCAGAAGACCCACACAGACTGAAAGTAAAGAGATGGATAAATCTATTTTATGCAAATGGAAAAGAAAAAAAGTTGGAGTAGCAATACCTATATAAGACAAAAGAGACTTTAAAACAAAGACTGCAATAGGAGACAAAAAAAAGAACATTTTATGATGATAAAGGGATCAATCCAACAAGAGGATATAACTCTCATAACCATTAATGCACCCAACGGAGGAGCACCAAAATATATAAAGCAAATATTGACAGACATAAAAGAAGAGATTGACAGTAATAAACAAAATTGATAAATCTTTTATTAGACACATCAAGAAAAAGGATAGAGAACCCAAATACTTAAAATAAGAAATGAAAGATGAGAAGAGACATCGAAGAAATACAAAGGATTATCAGGAAATACTGTGAACAGTTATTTACCAAGAAATTGTAAAACCTGAAAAAATGGGTAAATTTCTAGAAATATATAATCTTCCAAGGCTGAATCAGAAAAAAAATCTCAACAGACCAATAACTACTAACTAAATCAAATCGATAATCAAATACCTCTCCACAAACGAAAGCCCTGCATGAGATGGCTTTACGGGTGAATTTTACCAAACATCCAAAGAATTAATACCTATCCTTCAAAAACTATTTCAAAAAACTGAAGAAGAGGGAAAGTTCCTGAACTCATTTTACAAGGCCAACCTGATACCAAAACCAGATAGACACTACAAAAACAGAAAAATAAAACAAACAAAAAAATAGGCCAATATCCCTGATGAATATAGATGCAAAAATCCTCAACAAAATAGAAACTGAATTCAGCTATATATTAAAAAATGATCATACACCATGACCAATATGATTAAGTGAAATTTATTCCTAGAATGTAAGGTTGGTTCAATATCTCAAAATAAATTTATTTGATACACCACATAAACAAAATTAAAGACAAAAAATATATAATAATATCAATAGATGCAGAAAGAGCATTTGACAAAATAATATTCATTTATGATTTTAAAAAAACTCTCAGCAGGTCCCTCTCAGTGCCTTTACACTGTCTCTCTCACTGTCTCTCTCACTGTCCCTCTCACTCTCTGCCTCTGAGAGGAGACCACACTCTGTCTGTAAAGTGTTATCCCTTTTCTAATAAACTTTCCTTTTGACTCTTAACTTTGGCATGTGCGTTAAATTCTTTCTGTACTCTCTGCCAAAGGACTCTCTTCTCTCGATGCAGGGCTTCGTCTCCCCACTACTAGAGGAAATTTGTACTGTCCTGCATCATTTTTTCTGGCTAACCATGAAGGGACCAAAGGACATAAACTCGTCCCACCCAAGTTTGCCATGGCTCTTCTCATCTGAGAGTGGCTGGGATTCATTTCCCTATGCTGTGCAGATCAATTGGCCTTGGGCAAACAGTTGGTACTGTTTCTAGGGGGCTGGTGAGAGACTTGTTCTCTAACCAAGCAGGAGTCCATAGGTCCTGTCTACTTTTCCTACTTTGTCTACTTTTCCTACTTTTCTTCCTCCAACTTCCATGGCTTGGTGTCTCCATCTGAATTGCAGAGTAGACCGGCTGAGGGACCCCATCCAAACTCCAAATTGAAAGACTGTGCAGCACCTTTTGGCCACAACAGGAAGGGAAAGCTTCATTGGGAATCCTCTGTTCCTTTCTGTTGACCCCTTGCTCTCATTTTCGCTGGGGTCTCGCAACTGGGGAAGCAGTGGGCTGCTGAAGCTTGCCTGGGCTTACTCCCCAACCTTACCCCTTAAGCTTTTCCTCCTTCCTTCCTTTCTCCAGTGGGAACTCTAGTGGGAAGAAGGCAGGGTCTTGTTAGAAACTCCTAACTCGTTTCCTATCTGTCCTGTCCTCATTTCTTGATTGGCTCCGGGACACTGAAGCAATCTTAGAGTGGGCCCAAATAGCTCAGAGCTGAGCACCAGACTGGCCAGCCCTGATTGCATCAGGTTCCCTGGTCTGTGTCCCCTACAGTACGAGACTTGAAGGTAGTTTTTCCTCCTGAAAAGCTAGGCTTCTGATGCTATCCCTGAATTTCTGTGTCTCTCTGTCTCTCCCCCTTGGAACCGAAGGTAAATCCTTGCAAACACTCGGGGCAGCTGTGAGCCCAGACCCATGCTGCTGTTCCCCTCTAGCAGCTGGGGACTCCTGCCTGCATCTCTGTTGGAGGCACAGGTAAACCCCTGTGCATGCATGCATGCTCATAGCAGTGACTGGCCCAGACCCCTACTGCATTTGCCCCTTCCCTTCTGGCAGCAGCAGACTCAGACCCATGCTGCTGTCCCCTTTCCCCCTTCTACCTTTCCAGGTGGCACCTAGCCACAGGGGGCATGTGCACCCCTCTAGGGAGTGGAGTAACGCACTTTTAGATTCAGGCACCGCTAGGATTGTGTTCCTTGGTATCTTGGGGTTAAGGTTCAGTGCTTTTACCCAGGGTGCCCATGTTCAACTCCCAGTAAGGGAGGAATATTTTTTCTTCTTCCTCCCCAGTGGCCAGGGCGTTTCCCAGCTTGTGCCCCACAGGGAAGGCAGGAACACAGCCCCTTGGCCCAGCCCTCAGTGAAACGTGCTGCAGCAATTCCTCCCAGAGAGGACCCGTAGGTGCCCCTCCCCCTTCCAAACTAAGGATGATAGAGAGACCAATAAGTTTGGCCTGTAAATGGTTTGCTAAACTACAATACTGCTCTACAATTAGATCTTTGCAAGAAACAGAAAAAGTGGGAAGAAGTGCCCTATGTACAAGCTTCTATTCTCCTTTACCCAGACTTATTAAATGGCCCAATCATAAGAGCACCTTCCCGGAGATCTCAAAATAATCGGGAATTTTCTCCTAACTCTTCACCCTCAGACTCTGAGGGGGGACCAAGTTCTCTGGGGACCCCATCTATTCCATTTCTCCCTGAGGAAACTAGATATACACCCCCAGGGCAGTTAAAAATATAGGTGATGGGGAAATAATAAGAGTCTGTGCATGACCTCTGATTTGTATTCATTGGTGTTATATGTAATATGTTGGTTGAGTTAAGAATTCTAATTATGGTGAAAAGGAAAATGTATGGTTTGGGCAACAGAAGGTATAAAGTATGGAGATATATGATGAAGGGAATCGAAGGGAAGGTATTTGTCTTAGGGTCGGTTATTTCTGAATGAGTGAAAAGAGGCAAACTGAAGGAACGAGGAAAGTTGTAGGTTTGTGAAGAGAAATCCTGAGAGGAAATTTTATGTGATTAAGCTAAACAAGATTGGAAATTTAAATGTCAAAAGTAAGCTGATATGAAATTAGAGTTGCGTTTTAATGTTTCTTAGACTATTGTTTTAGTCTGCTACTAATATTATGGAAAATTTTTCTGAGTAGAAAACAAGAATTCCATGCTTCATCAAAATAATTTTCTGTGTTTTATGTTGCCTTAACCAGTTTTCTGAGGCTTTTAAGAATATACTAACATTGGCCTAAAGTCTGAGGGCCAGACATTCCTAGCTATACATTTCACAACTTGGGCTGTACCCAGTATTCAAAAGGAAGCTCCAAAAGTTGGGGCCTAGACCCTAAACTCCGCAGGCTGCCTTGGTGCCAGAGGTCTTTAAGGTATTCAATAACTGGAACCAGAGAGAAAAGGAAGCAGAGTACTAAAAGCCATAAATTGTAGCTGTTATGATACAGGAACCATCTCAAGGTGACCCTAGGCAATAAAAACCTTTCAGTCCTGGAGGGCCTCCATCTTGGTCAGCCATGATTGGCTTCATCAGGACTGGGGCATAATCAATGTGCAAACTGCAAGGAAGGGTACTGGAAGGGCAAGCGTCCATCCAGCCCTGAGAAGCCAGGGAAGGGTGGACCTCCTAAGCCTTTTCACTTCATAGCAATCCTCTCATGAGAGGGCTGCTCCCTCCTCCAACAATGGAGACCCTTGCACTCACCAGCTCAAATCCTACGGAAATCTGTTGCAATCACAACAGTGAAGCTTCAGGTCACCCTCAATATGGAAAAACTGAATTTTTACTAGGTATTAGAGCTATTACTCTGTCTTGGCTTATCCCATGGGCCTCTCTCCAATGCTAACTGCACTGTGACAAGAATAAATAGCCAACCTAATTTAAAATAATTTACTTTTCCCATTGTGAGACCTGGACCAGCAATGAAATTTTCCGCCACTCATCAGGACCAGGGTCCAGTGTGGAGAGCGCCTCACCCCAGGAAATGAGGTGCAGCTAAAAAGGGGGCAGCCCCCTTGCCCATCACACAAAGCACGTTTGTGGGGAACCTAAGGCTAGACCATTCTAAGACAACTCACCTCTATGTCAGGATTTCCTATGGAGCAGATAAGCTCCCTCCCTGCGATCTACTGAAAGTCATCCCTCAATGCAAATGGAAAGGGCCCTACCAAGTTTTATTAAGTTCCCCAACTGCTGTCAAATTACAAGGAATCAACAGTTAGGTATATTTATCTCAAATTAAACCAGTTTCTTATGAGTTCTCACAGGTACCACCAGAAAATGAACTGGAAAATGTGACCTATTCCTGTGAACCCATGGAAGATCTTAAGCTCTTGTTCCAAAAAATAGATAAGTCCATATGTCCTAGGGAATCAGAGAACTTTTCTGAATAATTATTCTTTTAGCCTGGTGTCTATGCCACTACTCTCCCTTCAAAATGATTCAATTTACTTTCACTAGATATCTTTACCTTGAATTAACAAACTGCCATGAAAAAGTAACTTCATTGTCAATTACCTCTACTATTAATTTTGGCATTTGTCTTTTCAATCGTTTGCTAAATTTATATCTTCTAGGCTACAAGGCTTCATGCAACTTCTACATGCTGGAACAACCTCACGTTCTCTGCCTCTGAGGCCCTTAGAATAGGCTTTCAGAGATTTTTATTTCCAGTAGGCATGATCTACAAGCACTGACTATTTCATTTTCGAAGAAGTTACAGAAGACAGACCTTCCTCCTTCAACATCCCCTTAAGAATGAGGGAATAAAACCTCTGAGGGGAGAATAATGTAAGGATGAGGCAAGAGTATTAAATGTTAATCAAGTCACAATCAGAGACTGCAATATGCTAATCAGCCCTTCAGCCAGGCCAGGAGGACACCTGCAGAACAAAGGAAGATGTCTGCTGGGATTGCTAACAACCCATTCTCCACACCTTTGAAGAAGAAACAGGAACCGAGTCATTCCTTATGGCTAAAACTATGGAGAACCTATGGATTAAAGGCTAGGAACTGCCAGCGGGCCTTTCACTCTACATATTCTTACCTTTTCACACTACATACTCTTCCCCTTCCTCACTGTATGTTCATATCAAAAGAAATGGGAACTAAAGAATGATATATAAACTGAATTCCCTGAACACTCAGGGTCCCTCTCAGTGCCTTATACTGTCTCTCTCACTGTCTCTCTCACTGTCCCTCTCACTCTCTGCCTCTGAGAGGAGATCATACTCCTGTGGAGTGTTATCCCTTTTCTAATAAACTTTCCTTTTGACTCTGAAAAAAACAACTCTCAGCAAAGTGGGAATAGAGGGAACATAATTTAACATAATAAAAGCCATATATGATAAACCACAGTTAATATCACACTCAAGAATGAAAAAGCTAAAAGCTTTTTCTTCAAGATCAGGAACACAACAAAAATGTCCACTTTCACCACTTTTATTCAGCATAGTGTTGTGACCGAAATAACCAGGCCCAACTCGAGTGCTCTAGTCCAAGAGACAGTTTATTAGCCGGCGGCTGTCCTTGCAAAGGAGCAGCCCCGAGACGCAGGGGCACAAAGGTTTTAAGCCCTCGATCCCATCCCCCACATCCTTAATCTTTACACAAAAGACTATATCTCCTCCATTCATTAACTGATAACTAAGAGGTGGGTAAGCAAGCAGGGGTACAGAAGCAGAATGCGTCATTGTTAAAATATTTTGTACCTATAGGCAGTGATCCCG
>NW_006436809.1:756734-763127 GCF_000325575.1 Pteropus alecto | reverse complement strand
TCATCCGCCGACGGAGGGCCCTGCAACACTGGTGGGGGATTCTTAAGACCTTGGGGTATGGCTGCCATTACAGTAACGGGGGTGCGACTGCAATTCTGTAAGTACTTAGGGGCATCAGAAACAACGTCAATCCATACATCAATATAAGGAATTTGGTCAGGATGCCCCGGGTTCCCATAAACAACACTCCGAACCCAAAATGCAGTCTGTAAATTAAATGATCCCTCGGAGGGCCATCCTACTCCGAAGGTCGGCCAATCTAGTTGACAAAACCGCTGCAAATCAAAAGGGGTTACTAAAGCACCATAAGCCTTTGCCCTGTGACGGAAATCTTTAAAGTGATTAAGCATGCATTGAAGCGGTGTTAGCTTACCCTGTGATTGTCCCATCACAGTACAGTAAAGCACACGAAGCAACACAAGAAAAACAGACACAGACTAACGAACCAAAAAACAAGACTGAGAAAACTGTCGTCACAGTCTCAGTACCGACTTACCTTACTTGTCGCGTCCGACGTCCGCACGGTCCTGGGGCCCCTACCAAAAACTGCCTCAGCACTCCCAAGATCACGCTCCACAAAGCGAGAAACCACGGGCGGTGGGCTAGGGCAAGTGCCCTAGAGGCCTCCCCAACCGCAAATGGTCCAACGCCCTGGTGCACTGATCAATTTTCCCACAACGAGAAGATCTCGCTGGGGCCTCCAAATGTCCCATCCCCCACATCCTTAATTTTTACACAAAAGACTATATCTCCTCCATTCATTAACTGATAACTAAGAGGTGGGTAAGCAAGCAGGGGTACAGAAGCAGAATGCGTCATTGTTAAAATATTTTGTACCTATAGGCAGTGATCCGGCCAGTAAATCCCTTTAGTTAATAAATTTTTAGCAGATAACTAACTAGAAGTGAGACATGGCGGTTAGCACGTACCATGTCTTATCCTTAACCTATTGTTTCTAAAGGTGAGGTCACTACAATAGTATTGGAAGTCCCATCCACAGCAATCAGGCAAGACAATGAAATAAAATACATCCAGATTTGAAAAGAAGTAATACTGTCATTATTTGCATTATTTATATGATACCACATGTAAAGAACCCTAAAGAATCTACCCAAAAACTGTTAAAACTAGTGAATGAATTTAGTAAAGTAGCAGGATACAAACAGTATTCAGAAGTCGGTTGCATTTTTATACGTCAATAACTATCAGGAAGAGAAATTAAGAAAACAATCCCACTTACAATTGCATCAAAAAGAATAAAGTAGCTAGAAATAAATTTAACCAAGGAGGTGAAAGACCTGTACTAGGAAAACTGTAAGACATTGAAGAAAAAATTATAGAAGATACAAATATATGGAAGGATATAGTATGCTCATGGATAGAAAGAATTAACATCTTTAAAATGTCCATAGTAACCAAAGCAATCTACAGATTCAGTGCAATCTCTATCAAAATACCAATGGCATTTTTCACAGAACTAAAAAAAATAATTCTAAAATTTATATGAAATCATAAAAGGCCCTAAATAGCCATGGCAATTTTGAGCAAGAACAAAGTTGGAGGTATCACACTACCTGACATCAAACTATACATAAGGCTATAATAATCAAAACACTGTGGTACTTAAATAAAAACAGACACATAGATCAATGGAACAGAATTGAGAGCCCAGAAATAAACCCACGCCTATATGGTCATTTAATCTATGACAAAAAAAGCAAAAATAAATGGGGTAAAGAAAGTCTCTTCAATATGTAGTTTGGGGAAAACTGTACAGATACATGCAAAAAAATGAAGCCAATCTCCTTCTTACACCATATACAAAAAAAAAAAAAACCTCAAAATGAATTAAAGACATGAATGTAAGACCTGAAACCACAAAACTCCTAGAAGAAAACGTAGGCAGTAAACTCTCTAACATTACTCTTAGAATATTTTTTGGAAACATCTCCACAGGCAAGGGAAACAAAAGAAAAAAAACTAAACAAATGGGACTACATCAAACTAAAGAGTTTTTACACAACAAAAAAAACCAACAAAATGAAAACACAACGTACTGAATGGGAGAAGATATTCACCAATGATATATGCCATAAGGGGTTAATATCCAAAATATGTAAGGAACTCATGCAACTTAACATAAAAAAAATCTGAAAAATGGGCAGAGGACCTGAATAGACATTTCTGTAAAGAGGACATACAGATGGCCAATAAACAGATGAAAAGATGCTGAACGCCACTAATTATCAGGGAATTGCAAATTAAAACCACAATGAAATATCATCTCACACCTATCAGAATGACTGTCATCAATAAATCAACAAACAAGTTTGGCCAAGATGTGGAGAAAAGGAAACCCTTATGCACTGTAGATGAGATTGCAAATTGGTGCAGCCACTAAGGGAAACAGTATGCAGGTTCCTCAAAAAATTGGAACTACGATATGATCCTGCAGTTCCACTTCTGGGTATTTATCTAAAGAAATCCAAAGCAGTAACTTAAAAAGATACATGCATCCCTATGTTCATTGCAGCTTATACAATTGCCAAAATATGAAAGCAACCAAAGCGTCCATCATTAAATAAATGGATGAAGAAGAAGTAGCACATATATACAATGGAATATTACTCAGTCATAGAAAAGAATGAAATTTTGTCATTTGTAACAACATGGGTGGACCTAGAAGGTATTATGCTAAGTGAAATAAGTCAAACAGTGAAAAACAAATGCCATATAATTTCACTTATATGTGGAATCTGAAAAAACAAAATAAAAGAACAAACAAAACAAAAATAAACTCATTGATCCGGAAAACAAATTGTTGGTTGCCAAATGAGAAGACGTTAGAGGGATGGGTGAAAAAAGTGAAGGGATTAAGATTTGCAAATTGCCAGTTATGAAAACAGTCCTGGGGATGTAAATTACAGCATAGAGAATATAGTCAATAATATTGTAATAACTATGTATGGTGTCAGATGGGCACCAGACTTATAATAACTATGTTGTACACCTGAAACCAATATAAAAATTAAAGATAGAAAGTAATAAAATAAAAATAAATGTTTTCAGAGGTTTTATTCAAAACCTGGGAACAAATCAATAGTCTTGTAACTGGTGAATCAGTAAGCACACTGTGATGTATCCATACAATGGAAGACTACTCAGCAACAAAAAGGAAATACTGATGTAAACAATAACATAAATGACTCTCAGATGCATTTTGCAGTGTGAAAGATGGTTAATAATGTTGGAATGAATATAGGGGGGGAGGGGTGATAGATTTGGTGGGATGAGCGCTTTGAGAGTTGCGTGGATCTCTGATCAATATGCTGTACAGCTTAGGCTAGTGTGTTGTGTACCAATTATATTTGGAAAAAAAAAACTCATTGAATTGTACAATGTAAATGCAGGCAACTAGTTGTCTATTATATTTCAATAAAGACAGGAAAATAAATAAATAAAAATCATTTGAGGCCAGAGGAGATAGTGGGAATGGATTAGGGGTAAATTTGCAAGTTTAGGATGATATTACTTTAATATATAATCAATACTATTTACTCATCCACCTATTCAGAAGTGTTGAGTTCTTAAAATATTTCTTGTATTTTGCTAAATTCTGAGCATATCACTGTCAACAGACAAAACATGTAATGAATATAAATACACATTACGTTATATGATGTTAAAGATAACTTTAGATATTATAGCCAGGAAAGGTCTCTCTGAGGAGATGATATATGAGCCAAGATCTGAAAGATAAGAAGGCAGCTATCTGAAAAGCCAGGAGAAGGATGTCACAAAATGATGGCACAAGTGAAATACTGAGTTGTTAATGAGCTTGATGTGATCAAAGAATAAATAGGAGAACAAATTGACTGAAATATAATTATTGAAGAAAACAGACTTAAGAGGGAGGAATAAGAAACGAGCTTAGAAGATCACTTGTAGACCACAGTAAAGAGGTTAAGTTTCATTTAAAATACAACAATGAGCCATTGTAATAACATAATCTGATTACTTTTTCTTAATATGTTTTTATTTTGAAAAAAGTCACAAATTCTTTTGTAGTAAGTACACAACAAAGAATTTTTTTCCCCTGAACCAGTTGGGATTTATTTGGTAATCTGCTATCTGATCATTATTTAATACTGTGTACTCATACACAACCATAATACAACCATTAAAATCAGAAAATTCACGCTAATATATTACTGCCATCTAATCCTCATACCTCCTTAAAGTTTTGTCAGTTGTCCCAATAATGTCTCATAGCTAACTGATCCAAATCAGAAACACGTGTTGCTATTAGTTGTCATGTCTCTAGTCGTTTTCAATCTAGAGCAGTTCTTCATCTTTCTTTGACTTTCATGACCTTGACATTTTCGAAAATAACAGGCCAGTTATTTTCTAGAATGTCCCTCAAATTGGCTTTATGTGATGTTTCTTCATGATTAGGTTTATATTATTAGCCTTTGGCAGGAATATCACTGAAGTGTTATAGTATTCTTCTCTTTGCAAACTATCAAGTAGCAGATAATATCATTATGTCCCATCACTGAAGATGTTCATTAGGATTACTTGATGAAGGTGTTGTAGCCAGTCTGGTTTTTCCTCCTTTGTGTTTAATAAGTCTTTTGTTGAGATTAACCACTTAATAATTATGAATTTTCCTTCCTGATTCCTAATAATATCCCTCCCTCTTAAGTCTGTTTTGTCTGATATTAAAATAGTTACTTAATCTTTTTTTGATTGGTGTTAGCTCAGCTAACATATTGTATAACCATCTTTTTCATCCTTTGATTTTTAGCCTATTTGTATAATTATAATTAAAGTGCATTTTTTTGTGGACTACATTTAATTGAGGCTTCCTTTTTTCAGCCAATGTGATCATCTCTGCCTTTTAATTGGAGTGTTTGGACCTCTTATGTTTAATGTCATTACCAATATAGTTGGGTTCAAATCTATCATCTTGTTGTTTCCTATTTATTCCATCTGTTTTTATTCCATCTGTTCTTTCCTCCTTGTTTCCTGCTTTCTCCTGGATTAAGTGAGTATTTTTTATTTCATTTTATTTCCACTATTGGTTTATTTGACATCCCTCTTATTTTTATATGTGTGTTTGTCATTTCTCTAGGGTTTACAATATACATTTTTAATATATCACAATGTACCTACCTCCCAGTAATATTACACCTCTTCACATAGAGCATAAGAATCTTAAAATATATTTCCATTTCCTCCTTCTGTTCTTTGTGCCACTGTAGTTATGCATTTTATGTCTACATATGTATAACCCCATTATTTATTGTTATTATTTGTTAACAGTATATATTCTTTTAAAGAGATTTCAAATGAGAAAGTCTTTTATTTTTATCCACATATTACCGTTTCCAGCATACTTTATTCTTTTGCATAGATCCAAATTTCTTTCTGAAGAACTTTCTTTTACATGTCTTATAGTGCTTGTCTGTAAGAGATAGTCTTCCAGCTTTTGTTTGTCTAAAAAACCCTTTACTACATCTTAATTTTGGACAGATATTTTTACTTTGTATATTTCTAGATTGATAAGACTTTTTTTCTTTCAGGATCTTAATGATATTGTTTCATTAATTTGTTGTTTGCATTGTTTATCATTAGAAGTCTGCTATCATTCTTGTCTTTGTTACTGCCTATATAATGTGTATTTTCTTCTCCAACTGCTTTTAATATTTCCTGTTTAGTGTTGACTTTTAGCAATTGGATTGTGTTGGACCTTGGTATGATTTTTAAATGTTTATTTTGCATGATATTCATTGAGTTCTTGGGATCTGTGGGTTTATAGTGTTCATCAAATTTGAAATTTTTTCAGCCATTTTTTCAACATTTTTTTTCTTTTCTGGAACTCCAATTACACATATGGTAGACTTCTTGATGTCGTTCCACAGATATTCCCATGATATTCTTTCATTTATTTTCAGCTCCCTGTACTGGGCCATGCTGTCTTCATCCCACTGTGTGAGAACTTCTCACCCTCATAAGGCTGTCAATCCATGGAAACACTTTCTTATATCCTGCTCTGGGCCAATATCTCCTCTCCTCTCCACCATTAATATCTGCTTTGTTCTGCCCAACCTAATGACTTTAGGACTTAATTGTTTGGGAAGAGAAGATAAAGATAAAGGGAAGACAAACTGATTTGTGTTTTTAAAAGATCACACTCAGCCTGCTTGTGGAAAATGGATATATGAGGGCAAGAGTAGAAACAGAAAAGTTGGTTAAGAGAACTGGTTATTAATTGGACTAGGGTGATAGCAGGGGAGATAAAGTTAAGCGGATGAATACAAGATATGCCTGGAAATTTAAAAGGTAGACTCAGTAGGATGTGTTAAAAGACTGCTGATGTGGTTGACAGGG
>NW_006436809.1:731273-753545 GCF_000325575.1 Pteropus alecto | reverse complement strand
GTCAACTCTTAGATTTGGAGTTTGAGCAAAGAGTTAGATATTGGTTATATTTACTCAGATGGATAAGAAAGGAAATAGAGGTTGGAAATATTAAACATTTTGAGTTTCATATGCCTATTAGATATTGAAGAGACTGTGTCTGGTTGGCAGTTAGATCTCGGTTGAGAGATCAAAACAATGAAAATAAAGTTGTAAGTCATGTAAATATAGATTGTATTAAAGTCATGAGACTGACTAAGGTCATTTGTCAGGGGAGAGAATAGCTGGAGAAGAGGGGTCTGGACCAAGGAGCCACGGGCAGATACGACATAGCTTTATTCAGGCATAGCAAAACACAGCAAAGCACAGGCACAGCTCCAGCTCGCCCCAGCCTCACAGGCAGGGCTGTTCTGATAACTAGGTGCATAATAGTGGCTTTAGGCCAGGTACTATAATCAATCACAATCTGTAGGTTGTATAGGACGCTGTATCTAAGGTTACATAGGACGCTATATCTAAGGTCACCTGGGATGCTGTAGCGAAGGCCACCTGGGATGCTATAGCTAAGGCCACCTGGGATGTTGTAGCTAAGGCTGCCCGGGAACCGCACAGCTTGCTGGGAGGGAGCCTGACTGCATCCATTTTATTTGTCAGTCTCCTCATCCAACACTCCACCCCTTCAGAGTTCCTCCTTTATCTAGCCATGGATTTTGTTGATAGCCATAACAATAGAGTAGACCCTTGTACACACATCCCACAGCAACAATATTGGGAGCAACGGCATGTCACCAAGACACAGGCCCCTACCCCAAGGACAGCAAGGACCCATTGCCATGTCGAGGAGAGGTTGGCCTACCACTCCTTTAGGGGGTCACCAGTTAGTTGTTGGATGGCCTGTATCTCTTGGTTCAGCCCTCCTAAGGCTTGGGTGATATTTTTCTTGTAGTCTGGGATATATACACAGCATTGGGTGTGGAGGATCACACAGGTTCCTCCTTGAGCTATGGTTAGGATGTCTAAGGCCATCCAGATATGCAGCATCACCTTTTTTATTTGGTCCACTTCATCAGTGAGCAGACTCCAGGTGGTACGAGTCTGATTCAGAGCCCGAGCTGTGTGGGTGGCCAAAGTAGTGACTTGTGTTTTAACTACAACATTACCTGCAGCAAACAAGACAATGGCCAAGGGATAAAACCACCACGGTGTCCACACCACCCAGAGATTACCGAGGGGTAAGGGGAAAATGGGAACCAGCTCCTGATGTTTTCAATCCCGTCCACCAGTGTGTGGGGGAAGTAACAACTGTTATATTGGCACACAACGGCTGAGGCACCCAACCCAAAGGGCAGGTACCATTTGGCGTCTCAATACAATAGGGGACCATTCCCTTTATTTTGATTCCCTCACTTATTAACCAGTTCCACCCAGTGTACAAAGAGTACCCCAGCCACGGCTGGCTGTGGTTGTTTCGATTCCGCATCATGCTGTCCACTTGTCGTTGAGCAGTTGGAGACGTTAGCAACTGTGGCGTAGGTGTGTGCTCAATCCACCATGGTATTGGCACACACCTGCCTAGGAGTGGAAGGAGAGAGAATAGAGCAGAACCAGGAGAGGTAAATCTCTCCATGTTGGCAAAATACTTTTTATCCTTGGAGAGGACAGTAGCCACCCAGGTCGGTGGTAACATACTGTCTCTTCCTTTGTTTCTGCACCTGGCTGGGACACAGGACATAGTACCAGAGGGCTCATTATAGGCCAGAGTGAGAGAATAAATGTGCCCTTTAGAATGCTCTCAGGTTATTCATTTCCAAAAGTTCCCAGGTACTTGACAGTCCCTTGTGGTGGCCAGCTGGCCGTCACCCAAGGTGTGACTGTCAAGTTGGCCGACAGCCTTTTACCCAGGGAGCAATCAGACCAAGCCACTGACAGTGTGGGGCTTGTATCTTCCATGGCCAAGACCACTGTCTTGTCTCCCCTGCTCACAGACAGGTAGAGGCAGGCAGCAAAATATTGCCATTCAATCCATGCTCAGGTTTTAACAATACCTCAGATGTGGTAATCTGTAATTGGATGGGTGCTGCAACCCAGTGCTGCAGAGCTTCTACTGAGGCCAGTCCTCCAGGTTGAGGTTTCTCATTCAGACTCCTTATCACTTCCCATAACCGGGTGGCCCATGCCCTCAAACCCAGTGGGATAGTAGAGACCCACAAGTGTCTCTTCAACAACCCATTATAACTTTCAATCATTCCTTCAGGCTAGGGATTATAAGGACTATGCAAGTGCCAGTGGATATCCATCCATTTGGTTCAGGTTTGGACTTCATGTCATACAAAATGGGTGTCCGTACCATTTTCAATGACTAGGGGCCAACCATAAAAGTCACACAAGCGTGTTGACGCTTTAATAGTGTATCTCTAGTCAATGGCCACACCAGGCCAGGCAAAAAGCTAACCAGTAGCGGTGTCAACCACAGTGAGTGCACACACTGCACCCTGGGCCTTTGGCAACGGCCTAATGTAATCTACTTGCCATCACGTCAGAGGGATGTGTCCTCTGGGCACTTGACCAAACTCCTGTTGACATCATCGGGGGTTCAGGATGTCCCATGCACAGATGGGGCACTGTTCACAAGCATCTTGTACCTGAGCCCATGTAATCGGTATGTCCCATAGTTTTCTCACAGGCCACATGGCCTTAGCCCCCACATGTTGCAACCGTTGGTACAACCAGTGGGCTACATCTGTGGCGAGGAACCCTTCTAGCCACCTCACTTTGGCTAGAGCATCCGCTTCATCATTCCCTGGTGACACTAACAGGGTACATCCAATGACATGATAGACAGTAACATCTTTGTCTTGACCTAAGTCCCACAAGTTTTGCCACATGGCTTGTCTCCATAAGGGTCAGTGTCCTACCCTCCACTGTTGCCACCTCCAAGTGGAGAGCCACAGGGTTAAACCCTATACTGTCAGTGGCTGGCTGCACTCCTATGGTCACCCATGTGGCAGTGGGCCCTCAACTTGAGCCGTCAGTATACCAAGCATTATCTGGGATAAGGGGCTTCCCCTCTTTAAACAGAGATGGCTCAACATCTATAGGCTCTTGTTGTGGTATCTCTGTACCAGTCATAAACTCTATGGGTTCTAAGACCTGCTGCAGTTCAGTTGTTAGTGGGCTGGTTGCCAGCACACTTCTCTGCTCTAAGTATGCACCTCATTTGGTTTGAGTTGGCATCTGTGCTACTCCAGTCTTGAGGAAACTGATTCAAGTACAGACCCACCCTTGTATGGAGTATGTGGTCTTTACTACCTTGACAGTCCCAGTGACGGCTTCTGTCACCTGTAGGGCCATATAGGCAGCAGCTAACTGTTTCTCTATCAGTGAGTACCTGCTCTCTGCTCCCTTCCAGAGCTGAGACCAAAACTCAATAGGTACTCGCTCCAAGCATTGCCAGAGACCCAGCCATAGCCTTCCTGGATCATGTGTACATCCAATTCAAATGGCTGTCCAGGATCAATGACTCTCAGAGCCTGCGTCTACTGGACAGCTCTTTTGGTTCTCAAAAAGGCCTTTTCTACCCGTTCGGTCCAATCCTATGTAACTCTCTTTTTTACTAAGGTGTAAAGGGCATGGGCCATTTGTGCCAAATGGGGTATGAAGGCCCTCTGATACTCCAGCAAGCTCACATATCTCTGTAGTTCTGGATTTTATTAATCACTGCCTCAGGAATAGCTTATGTCTTACCCGACCAGATAACACCCAAGAATTTGGCAGATAAGTCAGGACCCTGTATCTTGGCATTGTTCATGGCCCAGCCACATGTTTTCAAGTGTTGCACCAGCACTGGGGCAGCTTCCTCTAAATCTGGAAGGGAAGCAAAGGTTAACATGATATCATCAACATAATGGAACAATACAACAGTCAGCGGACAACACCGTTCAGCCAAGTCCTTTGCTACCAAACCATGACAGATGGTTGGGCTATGCAGGTATCCCTGAGGCAGCACCAGGAATGTCTATCGTCATCCTTCCCATGTGAAGACCAATTGCTCTTGACCGCTAGGAGCCAAGTCAATGCAGAAAAAGGTGTTAGCCAAGTCCAGTACATAGTGGTGTGTTCCCAGTACTGTTAATCTGTCCATGAGTTCATGGATGGAGGGCACTGCAGCATGCAGTGGTGGAGTTACTTTGTTCAGCTCACGATAGTCAACAGTCATTCTCCAAGTGCCATCAGGCTTCCAGACAGGCCACACAGGGCATTGAAAGGGCTGTGTGTAGGGCGTACTATCTGTGCCTTTTCTAATTCCTGAGTAGTAGCTCTGATCTCTGCATGGCCTCCCCGCAGGTGATATTGCTTCACATTCACCACCCTCCGTGGGAGCGGCACTTCTTGCAGAGGGCGGGGGGAAGGGTTGTCCAGTGTGTCCACACACCACAGCTTTTACCATTCGCACCCTCAGGCAAAACTCTCCTGCTGATGTCTGCAAGTGCAAACCTTGCAAAATGTCCTCCCCTAGGATGTATTCTGGGACTGGGGACACATATTCCTTGTAGGGGCGTGGAGGCAACTGCCCAATCCCTAGGGGATAGTCACAGCTTTTGTCTTTATGGTTTTTATGATCTTGCCTTCATAGCCATCAATGTACACTGCTGGCCCTGGGAATCTCTCTGGGTTGCCGTGTGTCAGGCTGCAGTCAGCTCCAGTGTCTACCAATGCTAGCATGCATTGGACATTTGAGGGGACCAGTGGATTGCAAGTTCTACGTGTGGCCTCCGGTCCCCGCCCATCCCTTCCAAATGGGCACCTTGGCCTTCTCCTTAGTCATACAGGGAGAACACATCTGGGACTGTCAGGAAGTCTTTCAGAGCCACCAGCCGGGCTCTATCAGATACCAGTTTTCTACTTTTCTGGAACTGCTGTGTCAGTTTCAACTGCCGCCACAATTCTAACAGCACAGCATTGGGCTGTCTATCAGTTTTCTCTAGGTCTACACCCACCGCCAGCAAATTTATCTACATTTGTGCTTGGGTCACCTGTAAGGATATTGCAGTAGTGGGAGGCTTCTTCACCGTCTTCCCTGCCTTTCTTGCTGGGGAAGACTGAGACTTAACTGCATGGACACCTCTGTTGCTACGGTCCTGCTGCTGCCCTTCAACGACTCTCAGGGTGGCCGTCCAGCATAGGGGGCCAAGACTGCTACCAAGGACCTAAAGGAAGAGGACAGTGCAGTCTCCAGGACTAAGTCCCTCATTCCTGAGGTGAACCATTCATCATCTGGTCCACGCGTGTTCAAATTAGACATAGTCTGTTGCATTCCTAGCTCGCGGATGATTTGCACCAACTCCGCATATGATTGCCATTTACTCATTGTGTCTGGGAGCTCTCCTGCGTCATCCCAGACAGTTTGCACAGGAGCGGTTATCCAGTCAATCAGGGTGTGATTACCTTGCCCTTGGGCCAGCCTGCGACAGTTCTATAGGCGTTGCCACAGGGGGATGTGTACCATAAAGAAAGCCAGCCTCCCCATTTCATCCTGGGAGAAAACTGCTGTCTGCCCCTTCATCCCACAAATGCAACAGCCATGCCAATAGGGATTTCCCTGATCTCTGCCGGCATTGCTTCCCCAACTCAACTCAGTAGGGGTGAAAGGAGTGTAGGTGATGTATTCTGTCACAGTGGGGACTCTAACCTGTACTCCCTCCCCCTCCCGCCCCCGGTCCCAGGGGCTGTTCATGTTTTACCTTCTGGTGCATGATAGGTTGGGCTTATACTCGCCTGGCATCTTCTCCAGGTTCCTCTTCCACCTCCAGGGAATCTCTCTGGGTTGCCATGTATCAGGCTGCAGTCAGGGTGTCATGTACTGCATCACAGGACAGCTCATCCTCTAACTGCTGCAAACAAGCCTCTAGAGCTTCCTCTTTTGTACGCAATTCAGGGACCTGTGAGGTTTCTTGCAAGGCTTTGTCCATGTTATGTTTCAGCGCAGTTAGCAACAGCTAACCTATGAGACCAGCGGCAACTCTGGCCTTTTCTGGCAATTGTCCCTCCAAGGAGGAGAGTGCCTTCTCAATATCTGCCAGGGTGATGTCTACCTCTTCCCATACTTTCGGGGAAGTCCAAGTCATAAGAACCATGGCAACAGGATGCCACATGCTGTGTGGGGCCACATGCCTTCTTCCTCCACTTCCTCCTTCTCCTCTGGAGTGGGGGGTCTCCTTATCTGGCAATCCTGCTGACTATGCCAATTATTCCGCAAGTTTGGGGTACTGAAGTTTGGGGTGTGTGGTTCTGGCAGCTGGAAGAATATGTAAGGAGCCATGGGCACACGTGACATAGCTTTCTTTATTCAGGCATAGTGGGACACAGAAAAGCACAGGCACAGTTCCAGCTCCCCCCGGCCCCCGAGCCTGCACAGGTGGGATTGTTCTTATAACAAGATGCATAATAGTGGCTTTAGGCCAGGTACTATAATCAATCACATTCTACAGGTTGTATAGGATGCTATATCTAAGGTTACATAGAACGCTGTATATAAGGTCCCTGGGAAGCTGTAGCTAAGGCTGTCTGGGAACTGCATGGCTTGCTGGGAGGGGGCCTTACTGCATCCATTTCGTTTGTCAAGCTCCTCACACAACACTAAGACAATAGAGAGGCTCTAGAAAAATATGGTGATTATCTGAGTTGACCGTTGCAAAGAAATCAGGTAAGATAGGGCCTAAGAAGTGTCCCTTGGATTGAGAGACAATACGGAGGTAAGAATTTACTGCATTGAGACTATATTTGCATGATGGGGAAAACCATGATTAGAGTGAACAGAAAAATGAATGTATACGTTTGGTGGCTTAAGAATTACACAGAAGAATCAAAAGTAAAGAAATAACAGAAGTTATAACTCCATAAGGACAAAGAACTGGAGAGATGACCACAGCAGAACATATATAAACATTTTTTTAAGATAATGAACAGCAGGTTGGTGAGTGATAACTCTCCAATAGAACAGAAAATGCTCAAACATTCAAGCCTATATCGGGGGTAAGAGTCAACCACTGGTAAGTTATTCTGTGGAATCCTGGTAAGCAACCAGGAATTGCAACCAGGTTCCTCTGAAGATATGGATGTGGCGTGTGACTAAATACAAGAGAGATGGTCGAAATAACAATGACGCTAGAACCCATGTCTCAGTCCTATATCCGTTCTTCCACTCAAGTAGTTAGGTGAATATACCTCTGATCCTCACATGAGTCTGGGGTTTTATCTCTGAAGATATTGGAATCAAAGATACTCTGGTTCAGGGATCCCAGGCCTACTGAGGTCAGGATTGAGGCGTTGTACTGAAAGTATACAATTAAGCAAATGCTTACATACTGAACTGTAAAACCCTCATTGCCTCTTACTCTATTCAGCTTTTAGCACATTAGTATCTATGGTTACACTCTCTAGGCTCAAATCTGAAAAATTTTCTATTGTGGAAAGAAATTATCCCACACCAGAAAAGACGTGCAGATACTGACATTTTTAGGATCTTTCCAATCAAAGCTGCCACATTGCTGCCAAGTTACCTTAGACCTAAGTCTATCAGTTAGCAGGCTCTACCCTTGAACACAGAGCCTCTAGTCATCATTTTAGTGCCTCACTCTCAAATACAAAAGATATTCTGAGATCACTTCGTGTTTGAGGAAAGTCTCTAACTTGAAGTACAAAGACCAAACAAACATTCTGTGAAGGAAACTCAGAGACAACTGAGACAATTCAGAGAGAAAAAACACCTTCAAATGTCCTCAGCAAAATAAGTGAAAATATAGCACCCATGAAAAATAAAATAAAATAAAAGAATGCTATATTTTAAAAGAACATACTGACAAAAAAAAATTGAAAATTTTTCTAAAAACCCAAAGTTTCAAAATTCACTGGAAGAATTAGAAGGCTTAGAAGCTGAGGATATCTCTTCAGAAGAAAAATAGTGACAGAAGGCTCTGAAGAAAGAAGAAGAAATATCAGAAAATTAGAATGTCCATTCAGGAGGTCAAACATCCAAATATTAAGATTTTCAGAAAGACAGAACAGAGAAAGTGAATGAGAGGCTATTATCAGAAAAAATGCAAGAAAATTTCCCAGAAATGACTGACAGAACTTTTTACTCTATAAGTTCCTAACACAATAAAAAAAGAATCCACATTCTAGCAGTGAATCATGAGATTTTGGAACAACAATAGTTTTTAAAATCCTAAATCTTTCAGAGAAAGAAAATGGGTCTCATGTAAGCAATCAGTAATTGAGAGAATATCAGACTTCATTATCTAGAATCTAGAAACAGTGTATTAATGCCTTCAAAATTCTGAGGGGATAGGGTATCCAACTGTGTTCCATAACCAACTAAACTATGAATCAAATGTGTGGAGGGAATAAAGACATTTTCAGACATATAAGGTCTACAGACTGTTGGATATATTTTTCTCTTCTTCCTGGGCACATGACTAGATTACATTTCCTAACCGATCTGGTACCTAGGTATGGCTACACATCTAAGCCCTGGCCAGAGGATTGAGAAGGGAAGGGATGTATATAACTCATACTTCGTTTGCTTAAAAAGAAATCCCTTTTCCTTGAAATTTATACTTCTGATGGAGGTTTTTGGGTGAATTAATATATATGAAGAAAACAAAGCAAGTTTTAAAATGTGGTTATTATTAATACCTAGAAAAACAAAAATGTACAAGAGAGTAATCATAATATAATATATGACAAACTATAAATATTACTTATATAGTTATCATACTGTAAATACTAAATGCTAATTTAACACCAAAGATTTGATAGAAACTTTTTGGGAGAATTGTGAGATGAAGTATGAGATGTATATGCACAGGGGAAAGGCCCAGGAATTAAATACCCCTTTTCATTAGAAGGCCAATAAATCATGCCTTAAGAAAAAAAATCAACCAACAAAAGAGGAATAGTAGCATAAGAATGTTAATTAGAAATATGAAGGTAAATGCCAAAAGAAACTCTGGGAGTAGGACTCACTGATGAAAAGCAGTAGGAGAAAGCGGTCAGGGTCTGAAGTTTATTATAAGCCTTGTAGGATTCTTTCTTTTACAGAACTATTTACATGTATTACCTAATAAAATAAAATTAAAATTAAATAAACAAGTAAATGAGAGGTGAGAAGTGGAAATAGCAAATGTAGGGAACTTTTTTTAAAGGTAGATGATGGAGAATGGAAGGAGAGACAATGGCTAGGGAATAATGTGGGTGAGGAGGTGTTAGGATGGATATTATTACAACAAATTTTAGTCCAGGGGCCTCTATGATTAGATTGCCTGAGAAGCTTGCTGACAAGGTCTCAGTACCCCCCCCCCTTCAAAGCTTACAGAATCAGGATCTCTGGGGACCAGAACCCCAGAACCTAGATTTTTGATAATTTCCCTGAGTGATATTGATGCACATTGCACTAGAGCCTGTTTGGGTGCTAACAGGAAGGATTTAAGAAAGGTGGAAGGGAGAAAAGAGGGGAGAAGAAGACTTGGTGAAAGCCCCTGAGATGGCAGGAGGGTGAGAAGGCATCCAGAACCCAGATTGCGGGGGGCGGGCAGTGATTGATAATCCTGCTAATTCATGTAACTGAGCTGGTGGGGAGCATGATGGGTTACTTTATAGACCTGGTGGTGGGAAAATGAGGAGGTACCTGTTAGTATCTTGCACACTTATTCTTTTCAGTAATGAAATCTTGTTCTTGTCTGAGGTCTTTCACAGGAGACTAGGAGTTCCATGAGGGCAGAACCGTGACTTTGTGCACCATTCTTTACCATGGCCTAGCATGCAGCAGTGCCTGGCTCCATAAATGTTTGTCAAATGACTACATGAATGACATGCTTGGTGAGGTAAGAGATTATTGTTTAAAATCAGATAGATAGGACCGGCGTTAGGGATCAGGACAGGTTAGAGGTGGATTTCGGAGTCATCTGTAAGTAGAGAATAGTTGAAGCTTTCAGGATGAAGGGGCTCACAAGAAAGGGGAAGAAAAAATATATAGTATCTTGAAGGAGGGAGTGCCAGAGCAGAGTGAGGGAGCAAATTTAGAAGAAGATGTAAGAAACACATATACTGGGGAAGTAAGGAGAAAAATCACCTCCAAATCTCCTACCTCATTCAACCTAGATCTTTTCTTTCTATTCTGCACCTCCCTCTTCTTCACTTAAGGAAACAGATGCGCTGTATCTAATAATTAAGGCAGAAATCTTGATATCGTAAGAAATCCAAAACAGGAGTCGATAGAACCAGCTCAGGCAATCGGTTCAAATCACACGGAAGCCCTGATTCACTTCTCTCTCAGGCTACTTCCTTTCATAATAACCACCGCTGACTCCAGAGTAGGGCCCTGGTTTCCCAGCGGTCAACTTCCAATCTGTTTCGGTGAGGAATTCTGAGCGACGAAGCGTGGATTTGAAATCAGGCAGCATTCAAGGAAAGAATACTTCTGTTTAACTTTAGACTCAGAACCTGGCTCTAATTTGGAATTAGGAAGGCTCCGGGATGGGGAGGAGGCTTCCGCAGCGGCAGTGGCGGGGTTCCAGGAGTCGCAGCCCGCCTTCCTTCTCACCTTCCTTTCTTTCCTTGCTTCCTTCCTACCAGCCTTCGCTCCTTCTTTCCCACCTCCGCGGACCGCCGGAGCCCTCTCCGCGGGCTCCCAGACCCCGGCCCCTGCCTGGGACGGTGCGGCAGCGACCGAGAGCAGCCAGGAGCGGCGGAGACGGGAGCAGAATACTCATGAAGGAGGGGCAGCGGGAGGGAGCGCAAGGAGGGAGTGAGAGTGGGGAGGCTGCCCGGGAAGGAAAGGAAGAAGAGCGGAGAGGGAAGGTAGGGCAGGGAGGAGGACAAGGAAAGGAAGAAAGGGGAAGAAAGGGGAGGGAGAAAAAGGGAGAGAATGGGTGAGGGGGAGAAGGGTCAGGGGAAGGACAAATAAAGGGGAGGGAGGAAAAGGAAGACAGGAGAGAGGAGAAAAGGAAGGAAAGAGGAAGGGAGGGAAGAGGGAGAGGAAGGAAAGGGATAGAGACTATAAAAGGGAGAGGAGGGAAGAGATGAAAAGAGCGGGAGAGAGAAGAATGTCGGGGAGGATAAAATCCTAATATACCTGGGGTAAATATTTGAGGGATAAATATGACTGCGGGAGGGAAGGAGAGGTAGCGTGAGAGAGGAAAAAGAATGCTGTTGGAACTAGGATGTCCCAGTTAAAAACAAAACATTTACTCTAAATACGAAGTAAGTGTGACACCCCACTATGCTCACACTCACAGCTGGGGGAGATGACAAAGGCAGCGTCAGGGTCACAGTCAGTTCTGGCTTCTGCAGAAATGGGCAAAAGAGTGAATCATTTTGCTTCTGGAAGAGGAGTCATGCCTGGGCTGGGCACCCCCATCTCAGACTTGTGACCTCCACACTCCTCTCCTCTGCTAACTCATAAGTCATTTACCCTGTCCCAGGAGTTCAAAGAGCAGCAGCCACAGACCTGGGAAAGCAGGAGAGATTTTCCCTCTCCTCATCTTGAAATGACTCACAGGGGAAGTTATCATCTAGAATGCCTGAGTTCCAGAGGAAAGGTGGCCTGCCAAGGAGAGGCAAGGGGCATACCCCCAGGGCCTTGACAGAAAGTAAAGTTTCAAGAAAAGCCCAGAAGGCCAGCCAGTGCCAGAGTGAGCCTCCAGCCCGCGAGGCTGAGGAACTCCACAAATTGCCCCACGGTTTGATTTCTAGTTTTTTTCTCTTTTCTCATGAGCATATGTAAGGCATTTATTTATACCTGACTCTGGGTAGAGGAGACCAGAGCTTCTGGCCCTCCCTCCCTAGAAGGGACATGTCTGCACTATGCATTCTGCCATTCAGGGCTGTTTGGAGAGAGGTACCCTGTAGGAGTCAAGGCAGAAGAGAAGGACAAGTTGACCAGAGCAGAGGGTACAGGCAGGAGGAGGAGCAGGGAAGGAAGCACGAGGGGATCAAGTTTGTCAGACGGAAGGGACCCACCCTTTGAACGAGAGGTGATCTGAAGTCTGTTTTCTTTGAGGGTATGCTTCATTTCCAAAGCAGGAGGCCTGTGTAGAAGAAGAAAAGAAGGAAGCAAATGGGACTTAAAGGTCAATAGGTTTCTATTTGGAGAAAGCTGGGGATTTGGAGTCACACGAGGTTTTCTCCAGAGTATTCTTTCCTGGGTGCAGGGCAGCACACAGCTGTGTGACCCTTCGAAAATGAACCTTTCACTTCTAGCATCAAATGGGATGATAGGGGAGGAGAGGGGGTACAGCACCCAGGCCTGTCTTTGGCAGTGGCTCTTTCACCATGGGCCAGGAGCTCTAACTCATGAGGGTCCCTATTTCTAGGCCTCACAACTAGCAGTGAGTTGAACTTTACACCATGTAATTTGGATGTGCAAGGACAAAAGTGTAACTCGATTTGCTATAACTGATCTGACTTGGTTGTCAGGCTCCCATCCTGCCAATGGCAGGGAGGGCTATGGTAAGGAATGAGGCTATGGATTTCAGTTTGACAAATGTTGGTATTTCAATTTCATTTCCTTTTAAAACAGTCTTTTTTGGAGTACATATTTATGGGTTCAAGTACATGAAAGTCAAGTGTAGAGAAAAGTAAGTCAGAATAGTGGCTACTCGTGAGGGTGGTATTGAGGGGAGAGGCAGAGGAGCCTTCTGGGGTGACAGGAATGCTACACAGGAGGGTCTAGATAATGGGTACATATGCGTATGTATAAGTTACAAGGCAATGACTTGAACATCTGTGATGTTTCCACTTTGCACATTTTACTGCATACATTTTAAGCCTTAATTTAAAAAATTTGTTAAAGGAAAAACTTTTAAAGGTCTCTTTTTGATAAATATTTAGCTCATATGAAGTTCAATGCCCCCTTTCAGGGCTGGTTCTTCTCTTTCAAGGGGTCTCCCCTCTACTTTCTTCCTGCCTGCCCTCTGAGGGGAATTTATACCTCCTAATGATGGTGTGGGAAGAGGACTCTTTGGCTTCCTCTCATCCCATTGGTCACTGGGAGCCTGTGTTGACGTCCAGCAACCCTAAGACACAATGCTACTATCGTCTCCACTTTATAAATGAGGGAATTAAGTCACAGAGAAAGAAGTCAAGTAAACTGGCCAAACTCACAAAGCTAGTAAGTGATAGAATCGGGAATTAAACTAGCAGGCCAGCTTCAGAGCCTGTGCTTTTAGCCATTTATAGAGTGTGGCACATGCAAACAGAGCTCCACATCTGGCTGGCCCCCATCTTATCTTCTTCCAACCAGATTGCCTGTTCCCAGTCTCATCCAATATGGAAATCCCGAAGCTGTCACTGTTGGAGAGAACCTAAAATAGAAGACTACAGAAGCTACAGAGGCCAGCCAAGTGGAGTATAAAAAACAAATGAAACAGTCATCAGAAGGCACAGGTTAGGAGAATTAATGAGTTAGGAGCAGGCTGCCTGAGTGAAGCTGACTGATCAGAGATTATTTTTTGAGTGCTTGTTTAGAGAGTCAGTTGTGATGACTATGAAAAGAAGAGCACAAAGGGACTGAAGGCTCAGAACATTTGTTTGTTTTAGAGAGCAAGAGATTAGTTTATCACAGTGTAAGGAATTTCAGGGACCAAACACTTATGTAAAATAGACAATTTGTAAACACATAGTGCAGATTTAAAATTTATCCCTGTACCTCTTGTGCTGAAAGTTTTATTTAGAAAATGCCCAAGTTCCAGCTTCTTTCTGCCATATCCCTCAACCTTACCATGTCTGCCTCAGATCTTTTTCAATCTGACTGGACAAGAGGACTTTCTCTTTATAATTTTAATTTATCCTCAATTCAAGCAGATTCATTGTCATTACAAGGAGTCTCAAAGCCATCTTCCCATATGACAAATGGTTTATCAGAAAATAAAACAAACAGAAACAAGATTTTCTGTGAAATACAGACCAATATGATCTTTGCCTATGAACCATCTTCCTACAAGCTGGCACCCTATGGCAGTAGTCACCCTTAGACTGGAGGTGAAGATCTCTCATGATGTTGCTGGAACTTCATCAAATATTTTGAACTACATTTGTGTAGAAATGTCCTTATGTGCTTGAGCAGTAATCAGTCTTCAATTTTTCTGCTCATATACTCAAAAAGAATTTTGGAAAACTATGTATTCCCTTGTCTGTTTATGAGAACCTTTTAATCATAAATTTACTAATTCAAGAAAAATATAATTTCTACCATATTGTTAATATAGACATTAAAATAATAAGACAGTTTTACTACTCTTTAAAATGTTTCAGATAGACTCTAAACACTGTAGCATCACAATATCCACCGTTATCCTTTTTAATAGTATATAAACAAGTTCTTCCTCAACAGTTTGGGTGTCACATAGTTCCTTTTGCTCTGTGTACACATTACTTGCCCCACATTATTCAATTGTAATATTTTTTGCTTCGAAAATATTTTTATCATCTTACCATGTTTGCCGTATTAAAAGATATGTTTATAAACTTTTTTAAAGTTTTCTGTGAATTTAAATATAGATTTTACAGTCTTCAATAACATTTTGGTGAAAAGTAAATTAAAATATTTTTCCTATGAAATGTTTTTCCATATTTTCGAGAAAATATGAAACATAAACTTACCTAATATAAAAAAAATAACAAAATTAATAGAATATTTACCAATGCAGGACTATTTGAAGGGCTTCACAGCAACCTCAGGAAGTGAATATGTTATCCCCTCATTTTTGTCGATGAGCAAACTGAGACCCGGGAGAATTAAGAAATTTGTGCAAAGTCACAGTGAGTTTAGATTTGAAACCAGAAATTCTAGTTACTCAACCTGTGCTCTTAGCTGACATGCTGTACAGCCTCACTATTTTCCTTTCATCTTAAGATATAACAATCGGTTGGAAATAAATGAGGAACTAGTAACATCTTTCTCATTGAAATCATGCAAAATATACAACTGTGACCTAGACCAAGAAACAGGTGAATGAGACTCTCTGTCTCCTTACAGAGGATGGTATACAAGCTAGGGACGTGTGCTTCATGTAAGTTGCTGTTTCCTAGCAAATTTTTACAGATCTTGAATATTCTAAAAGAAGCAGACAGATAAGGTCAGTTGACTTGCCGGAGGATTTTTGCCTAGGTTAAATAAGGCACTGCCACCTTTATTATTTCTCATCGATGCTGTCTTTGCTCTGCTTTCATGAGATGCTTCCTTAAGAGGAATGCATTCTTTGACACAGGGTGGAATAGAAGAGTTTATTAAACAGAAATTTTATTACCATGCTACTTCACTCTGCAATATATCTGAATAGATAATATCTTAACACGTGCAAAAGTTAGCAGTTTATTACACACCATTTAACCCCAATAGGAATTTATATGAGGCAGGGATAACCATCAAGCCCTATTCTGGGTATACGATGCCTAAATTAGAAGATATTTTTGAGTTATCCCTTCATTTGCACCATAATAATATAAGGGCTAGAAAAGAAAAAGATGAGTGGCCGTAAAAGGGGAATTAGAAAAGTATAATAGATGCTCTGACCACAGAGATCTCCTCAGACATATCAGTTTTAGGCAAAAATACATATGTGAAAGTTGAAGATCTGGAAAATAATTCCAGTAACACATCCCACACCTTCATAATGTTCTTTTTGTGCACCTTCTAGAGCATGGGACAGACTCCTTCAAAAATCACCGTGCTAGACCAACAGTGTAAAAGTACAAGGTCTGGAAGGGGCAGCGCTTAACCCTGTCCACTTCCTGAACTTCTGCTTGGGTCAAGAATGCTTGGTGAGCTGGAACTTTGTTGGGTTAAAACATCTGCATTCTTGTGAGTGTGTTTTATGACAAGTTTATGACAAAAGTTGAGTAACGATGCCTTCTAACTCTATAAACATGTTCCAGTTTCTGGGAGTAGCAAAATATTCACAGAATAACCATGTGAATTAATCACAAGATAAACTGTTCACCATGGTTTACTCCCTTTCATCTCCCTCTACTCCAAGTGCCCATTGCTTTGAGTCATTTGTTGTGTGTCTTTGGAAACCAAAATTTTTATTTACACAATTTTGATAATGCTTGGTAATATTTTCAATAGCTTTATTGAGATATAATTTACAGACTATATAGTTCACCTGTTTAAAATAGGTAACTCAATGGTTTTGGGATTAGAGAACCCTTCCAATCTGAAAACTCAATCTTCTGTATTATTCTTTTACTTGCTCTCATTCACATGTTAGTCATCCTGAGTCTATCCTCCAAGTGTCTTACATTTTCTAGGTGGTTTTCATCTCTGTATTGCTGTGTCTAATTGAGCTATTTTTCCCACTTGTTCTTCCAGGTTAATTTTATTCTCAATAATGGCCAGTCTTTTTCATTTTGTCTATTAAAATTTTACACTTGAAAATACATATTTTATCATTTTTAATTACCTAAATGAATCCCCTGGTCTTATCTCCTTTATTTTCATGTTTTTCACATTATGCTCCCTGCAGTTCACACCAATGGGAGGCACCTTCTCAGGCGGTTCAACTCAGCTTCTCCTTCTTGTTGCTAGATCCCTTTAAGTAAGGGAATGATAATTAGCCTGTTTATGGCTTAGCATGGCCTCATTAATTAGTTTCAACTCTTTGGATTTTGAGAAACCCAGTAAGCATTGGAAGGCAAAGCAGTTCCTACTGCTGTGATTTGGGATGAACCTATCAACAAACTGCTAATTCTCTCCTGAAGTCTCTGTCAGAGGTGGGAGCCCTCTCACTGCCTCATGGAATCTGGGGCAACTCAAATTTCCAAAGCAGCTCCCTCTGTCCTCCAAGACCTGTAGGATCGGGTAGCCTTCTCCCTAGGTCCCACAGAAAGGATATGTGCAGCCCTTCAGATAGGGAATTCCTGAGAATCTCAGGCTTTACCCTATGAGCCTCTTAAAAGGTTAGATAGACCTTAACCAGAAAGGTTAAGGCCACAAAGACCTTTCCCTGGTAAAATAGAAAGTGCTTTCTCTCTGAGAAAAGCACCAGCTACCACCTTCATTCTGATAAGTAGCCCAGGTCTGAAGCAAATGTAAATGCCCCAAAAACTGTGACTTTGAGCGAACACACCTTGGTGCATAGCACACGTAACTGTGCCTCTCCACATTGTCATGCTCTGGAGTTTCTATGTGCCACACGTGATCTCTTGTACGACAGGCCTGTACGATGAGTCTATAGAATCCTGGCACATTCCCTCCCTTCTCATTTCTTTCAACTCAATTCCCCTGTCAATCTGAGTGAGTCTTGGGGATACTGGGGTCCTGCTTGGGACAAGAGGAATTAGAAAATAGGGACAAATATGAATGAAGTCTCTAGATTTTACTGTGAATATTTTTATCGCCAGGTGGATTTCAGCATAGAGGTTCTCTCATATAACTGGGAAATTCAACACAGCATTGTAAACACCCACTCATGTGCATATTTTTTCGATGCGTTTATTTCTTAGCTAAATGACCAATAGAGATTCCTCTTTCCAATGTCCAGTAAAAGCAAGAGAGAGGGAGGAAGTATCTTCTTAAAGGCTGTCACAGACCCAAAGTTAGGAGAGGAATCTTGCAGATGAATGAGAGGACATTTAGAACTTCAGTCTCCGAGGTCAGCTTCCTCCATGAAGAATTTGGCACTCTGGCTTCAACAGCTGCTTAAGGTCTCCCTCTCATCTCCATGACTGTGGAAGATACTGTTCTCCTCCAGAACCAGTTAGGGCCCCACTGAGGCCTGTGGTGAACTCCATGATTCCCTCCAGGGCCCGGGCTAAGGTGGAGGCCGTGGGGGTGGTAGACACCTGTGTCAAAGACATCTCCCAGGGACAGGGAGTTTCTCTAGAAAAAGAAGGGTGAATAGTTTCAGAATTACATCCCCCTCTCCCAAATCTTCACCATGGACTTCTTCTGGAATCTTCTCCCCCTTCAAACCATTGGTCACCTAGTACTCCTTTCATCAGCCTTTATTCCTTCGTTTGGCCCCCCTTTTCCCTCAAGGCAATGGTTTCCTCTGCACATTGATTGGCTCCTGTGGTTCTAGTTTGCTATTTCTCTTTAGTAACTTTCTCCTGATCTTTCTTTCCTCCCTACTCAACTAGGTTCCCCTACTATTCATACCCCATTTCCTTATGTTCCTGCTACTCCCTCTCCCAGGCACTTCTCTACATATTAGGCACTTACCACACAGAAGAAGAGCCCAGCAAAGAATCCCACAGCCACTACAGCTGAGACTAGAGTAATGAGGAAGATTTCCCATGGCTTCAGCGACCCACTGGGCTTCACTTTATTCTCTGAAGCAGCAGCACTTGTGCTAATTCTATTGGAAATAGTGTGCATTCCAGTTGAAGAAGGTGTGCCCAAGCCTCCTATGGTTGTACTGGATCCAGTGTTGGCAGCTGTGCTGGTCCCACTGGAAGTCATGCTGGATCCAGTGTTGGCAGCTGTGCTAGATCCAGTACTGAAGGCTGTGCTGATTCCACTGAGGGTCACACTGGATCCAGTATTGGAGGTTGTGCGGGTCTCACTAAAAGTCATGCTGGAGCCAGTGTTGGGGATTGTACTGGCCCCACTGTGAGTTGTGGAGTCAGTGTTGGCAGATGTACTGGTCCTACTGGAGGTCATACTGAACCCAATACTGGAGGTTATGCTGGTTCCACTGGGTATTGTGCTAGAACCAGGGTTGGCAGGTGTGCTGGTCCCATTGGGGGTTACACTGGATCCCGTACTGGAGGTTGTGCTGGTTTCACTGGGGCTCACACTGGATCCAATGTTTGAGACTGTGCTAGTCTCATTGGATGATGTGCTGAATCCAGTACTAAAGGCTGTGCTGGACCCACTGAGGGTCACGCTGGATGCAGTACTGGAGGCTGCACTGGTCCCACCAGAGGTTATGCTGGATCCAATGTTGGAGGCTGTACTAGCCCCACTGGAGGCCACATTAGAGCTGGTGTTGACAGATGTGCTACTATCACCAGAGGTTATGCCTGATAATAATGATAAATAATGACAAATATATGTTGAGCATATACACTTTCTGCTCAACACTTGGTAAAATTCATTACGTAGATAGTTTAATACTCACTACAGGCCTATGAAATAGATACTATTATTATCGCTTAAGATAAAGAAATTGAGGCTTAGAAATGGAGTCTAGCCCAAATTTATACAGCTGGTAAGTCATGGAACAGGATTTTGAACACAGGCTATTGAATCTTCACTTTCAGCTACCATGTTCAGTCGCACTACCCACCCAACCTGAATACCAGGTTTCTATGACCTGTTTTCACTGGCAGTAAGCTTATTCCAAAATCTGCTATACAAGATTAAAAGTATCATAAAGGAATTGTAGGACCCAGGTGAAATTAGTATACATTGATTAATTCATTCTTAAAGTAGTATTACTCCCTTCTTGGAAAATATTTCTCAGAGTGTTATTCAGAAAATACTCACACTAGGATTATCTGGAGAGCTTGTTGAAAATAAAGTTTCCTACTCAAACCACTTCAGATTAAGCAAGTCAGAGTTTGAGATCAGACCCAGATAGTTGCCTCTTCTAAAGAGGCTAATGATTTTATATGCATTAAAGTTCCAGGGACTCCTGATTACTATGGCAGAGGCTGGAGAAGAACAAGTTATATGTAGCTTAAATGTATAAGATCTCCCAGTATTAAGGGCTATAAATCAATATCTACATGTATAGGAAAGTCTTTCAACCTTTTTGGAGGCTCAGCTGGAGTTAAGGTTATGCCTATTTTTTTGCCCCTCACTACCCTAAAGGACAAAGACACTCAGGATTCCCAGAGCCTGTATTTATCTCATTGTGGCCCATTTTACTGCTATTTGGGACATGGGTGCCTATCACTTTGCTCTGCACATGTGTATTTTTTTCTCAGTCTTATTTGAACTAACAGAGGATTGAGGGTAACTCTATTTTGGGAAGGTCCCCAAATTCTGCATAAGGTACAAATTAGGATTAAGATCAGAATCATGAGTAAAATTAAGAAAGTAAAATGACCAAAAGTAGGGGTGACATGTGAAAGAGATAGTGGATTTGATCAGAGAAGTTTTTAAGAACAGAATAGAGGAATCAAAATTATAAGAGGGCTAATTTTGATCCAAAATAATAAATTCTCTAAGAAGTCCTGCCTTCCAGTTGTTCAGTAGGAGTTGGCCCAGGGAGTGTTTGAGTGCCAGGGGTGTGAATACAGGGTGAGAGTCAGTTTTGACTCTTGAATCCTATTCTCCTCTGTCTGAGGCTAACTTAGGCTGATGCAGAATTAATATTAGGAACAGGAGAGTTTGTAGAATATAGATGAGTGATATTTTTTAAAATAGTCAACTTCTTATTCTTAATATTTAACCCCCAGCCATATCACACAGGTTATTACCATTTTATAGATGCAGAAACTGAGGCACAGAGAAGTTAAACAACTCACTCAAAGTACACAGGTAAAAGATGGAGGAGCCATAATTCATATGCAGGCAATCTGAGACCAGAATCCACAGTTTTAACCACTGTACTCTGACTGCCTCCCTGGTGATACATTATTAGACTGAAGTGATTGGAGTAAAATGATGGTCCTCACTGCATGGAGGAGAACCAGAGCTAGCCTAGTAGTGGTCACCACCACCAAAATCCCTCAGAGGTTCTCAGACCACCCACTTTTAAAGAAAATCACTCACCATATTCTGAAAGTAGGAGATGCAATAGTAACCAATACTTAACAGGAATGTTTTCTTTATGCATCTCGATCTGCCTCTCGGTGGTTGGAAAGCAAGATGCCTGGATCCCAGATGTGATCAAGACCTAGAAGGCAAAGAGCAGTATTCCTGAAAAAGGAGAGTTCAAGGGAAGAGATAAAAGGCTAGACCTCCAGGAGCTTGGGTCTCCCAAATATGTGTTCTTGGGGGCGTTAAGAGACTAGAATGCTGGGTTTCTTAAGCTTCTTCCGTGTGATGTCGTTGCCTCTTTCTTTATTGTGCAAAAACTGCAGGGGCCTTTATACCTTCATATGGGCTGGGGAGGAGTTGGGAAGTTGACTTGTTCTTCTATCAACTGTGAGCAGCTAACAAAACAATACTGAGCCTGGGAAGAAATAGTTTAGGGGTCAAGAGGAAGGTGAAAAAGGAGAATAACATGATCACACTAGACAGGACACTGGGCTGGGTTACAGCAGGAAGTAGAATGGGTTAAGAAGATCAAGGTTGTCAGAGTGGAAAGGACCCACCCTCTGAGGCAGGGATGGGGCCAAAAACCTGTTCTACTTTAAGACTCTATTTCCTGGTCAGGAAATCTTGTGTACCTGGCTTAAAAAGGAAGAAGCCCTAATGGACTGAGCTGAGGGGGCAGGACCCCACATCTCTAAAGCAAACAGAAATATGAGACTCAAAAAAGAGCAGTAACTAGGGATGAAGGCTTCTGGCTTATAAACAGAAAACAAATGGAGCACTGCTGTGTATGCTGTAGGCATTCAACAATGAACACTGAATGAACAGGAGAAGAGAGATCTAGGGATTAATGAAGCCATCCTTGAGGTCTCTCAGGCATGGGGACTGAGAGCATGGGGAGAGTGTTGAACATGCATAAATAAGCCACATGGCAGACTCAGAAGATGCAGGGGTGGCATAGGGCCCCCTTATGACCCTCAATTTCCCGATTGCTTGTTTTCAGATGAATTTATAAGAGCTTTTTAAGAGCTTTTCTGCCCTGGAATCCTATAGATGTTCCTTTTCCACCCTGGAATCCTATAGACATTCCTTTTCATAAGCCTCAATGAAGTATGTCTCAGTAGAGTGCACCTCGGGCACTATATCAGGAGACTTCAAGACTGTTGGAGAATAGAGATCTATAGTCCAAGTACTCCAGGAGCTTCGCGGTGTGTCTGGACATGGATGTAGCAGCAGAAAAGATACACAGTCAGATAAATGAGCATGACTGGACAAACCTAAATGAGTGGAAGAGTTGGGGAGTTCATGGTGAAGGCATCTTGTGTCCAGGGCAAGAGGGGTGGTATTGATGGGAGTTCTATACATAGTGTGTGTGACAGTAGTCAGCTGTCTTCATTCCCGTCAATGAGGAGAAGTTTCATGAAAGATGTGACATTTCAGATAGTTTATTTTTAGGTGAGTGAGCATTCCCAACCTATTAGACCTATTAGAAAGAAGCTGGCAGGCAGGAGGGGGCTAGGGACATGAAGGAGTTTGAAATAAGTGAGTCTGAGAGTCAGGAAGGTACAGGGTATGTTGGGAAAGAG
>NW_006436809.1:727160-730866 GCF_000325575.1 Pteropus alecto | reverse complement strand
CCCTAGTGGCTGTGTTGGACAGTCCCTGAGGCTGAGCATAAGGGGTTAGTGACTGGTTGGGTCCTGGACTTCTAACAATCTTATTCTGTGGCTGAAAAGCCAATAGAACTCTAAGAAAGAAACCTTCTCTCTCCTCTCTAGAACTGTGTGGAGGCAGAGGTCCTGAATTCAAGTCCAGATCTTACCTTTTAGAGGCCATCCTAAAAAAAAAAAAAAAATTGTTACATGCATGTTTAATTTATCAGAGTCTAAATGTAATTAATATTTTTACTCTTCTTCGAAACAGTACAAGGACCTTGGAAAACTTTAATCCTTATTACCCATCTCCCAGCTCATACCCTAATGTTATCAAGTATTTTAATTCCATCTTGTTTTTTCACTTAATGAGAAATTATTGTCTACTTACATGCCATAAGACAGAACAAGGTCACATAGCTACAGTAAGTTTCAAAAGAGACTGAGAAATATACTCTCTAGATGGGTGGATATGTGCACAACTAAAATCTGAAAATTCTATTGTTAAAGATGGAGAATGGTATTAGCAGACTACCATAAAGCTATGATACACATACAAACCTACTTGGATTATATTCTGTATTTAATTATTCCAATATCTATAGCTTTTGTGGATCTGATCCTGCTATTTTGTTTTGTTTTGTTTTGTTTTGTTTTGTTTTGTTTCGTTTCGTTTTGTTTTGTTTCTTGCTGGCTTTCACTCCTGGTGTCTGTTTTCATTTGTGGTTGAGATTTATGACTACACATTTATTTTTCTTGTAATGTTATCTGTAGAAGTTCCTTGAACTTGCATATTTTGGCCAAGCATATGGAGGCATTACCAATGGAGGATTCTTTTAAATTAAATGATAGGTTTGAAGACAGAAATAAATGGCATAGATAATAGAGACTTTGTTCATCCCTCTGTCAACCAAATCAAAGTTGTGACAGAAACATGGAGCAAACAACAAGCAGAGTCACCTGGGATCTAGATGAACAGAAGCACTACAACTAGGGAGAGAAATAAGAACTCACCCAGCAATGGTAGAAGGTAGGAGGGGGCAAAGAGGTGAGGTTGTTTGGTCCGAGCAGCTGAGTGGGACAGAGGCTGCAGCATGGAAGCCAGCAGCTGCAGACGCCTCTTAAAGGGGCCATGACTGCAAGTGGACTTTCATGGTGATGGACCTGCTCACTCTGGGCACCAGCGCTGGGTCAGCTGCATGGAGGGAGCACCAGGGACTTACAGGGGAAGATTGAATTGTTGGAGCAAGGGCCAGAGGTGAGGCTTCTCCCTGGCAGAAGTGTTGGTGGTATCCATCGTTCTTCTGTTGATCCCTCCCCACTCCCAGTGTGCAGCTGCAGAGCCGCCATAGCTGAGACATCATCAAACTGTATAACAGAGGTCACTCCGCCCAGAGTATTCCATGAAATTCCACCTCCCCCAACTCACAGCCCCACCCAAAACACATCCAGGAGTGCCCTCAGTGAGTCTGGTGCTCCTTGCTGAGCAGTGCTAAGACTCACACTGGTGGCAACTGACCACTGTGTCTGCGGAGCCTCTTGAGGCAACTAAAACCACAGCATCTGTGTATTGCTTGTTGAATCTTAACAGGTGGCCCCAGAGGGGCACAGGTTTGGGCTAAAGTTGGCCTGCAGCTGAACCCTTCTCAGGACTTGCCAGTAGACGCCTACTACACAAAGACTGGGAAACTTAGGAGCTTTGCTTAGTACATAGAAACAGACACAGAAAGGCAGCCAAAATGGGAAGATAAAGAAACAGAAACCATAAGAGAGATCAGAACAGAGATCCAGGAATAATGGAGTCAAGCAATCTAACAGATGCAGAGTTCAAAACACTGGTTATAAAGAGGCTCAATGAACTTAGGGGAAATGTAGATGAAATCAGTGAGAACTTTAACAAAGATATAATAAACATAAAAATAGAAATGGTAATTATAAAAGGAACCACTCAGAAATGAAGAACACATTATCTGGGATGAAGAGTATATTAAAGGAAATCAACAGAGTAGATAAGAAGAGGATCGAACCACCAATATAGAGGATTGAGAAGCCAAGGATACTCAGTCAGAATGACAAGAAAAAAGACGCCAAGACTATAATAATAATTTAGTAAGCCTATGGGACACTATTAAATGTAAAAATATCCACATCATAGGAGTACCTGAAGAGGAAGAACAAGAAGTGGAAAAGCTATTTGGAGAAATAATAGTGGAAAACTTCCCTCATCTGGTGAAGGAAATAGACATACAGAGAGACCTCCATAAAGTTGAACCTAAAGAGGCCCACACCAAGACACATCATAATTAAAATGCCAAAAGTTAAATACAAAGAGAGAATCTTAAAAGCATCAAGAGAAAAGCTGTTAGCTACCTACACAAGAGCACTCATAAGACTGGCAGCTGATTTCTCAAAAGAAACTATGCAGCACAGAAGGGCTTGGCACAAAATATTCAACGTGATAAAAACCCAGGATCTACAACCAAGAATACTTTATCCAGCAAAGCTATCATTTAGAGTTGAAGGACAGATAAAGAGCTTCCCAGACATAAATAAGCTAAAGGAATTTATCGCCATCAAGCCAATATTATAGGAAATGTTGAAAGGACCACACACACACACACCATGAATAAAGAATAGTAATAACTACATTTCTATTAACATGTACCTCACATGGAAAAGAATTAAGTGCTCCAATCAAGAGAGAGGATGGCTGAATGGATAAGAAAACAAGACCCCTACATAGTTTTCCTACAAGAGACTCACTTCATAAACTGAAAGGAAGGGGATGGAAAAAGATATTGCCTTGATGGACCTAGAGGGTATTGTGCTGAGTGGAGTAAGTCAGGCAGAGAAAGACAAATATCGTATAATTTCACATACATGTGGAATCAAAAGAACAAATAAACAACAATAACAACAACAACAGAAACAAACTTATAGATACAGAGAATATTTTGAGGACTACTAAAGGGGAGGAGTGGTGGGTGGGATGGTGAAAAAGGGCAAAGGGATTAAGAATTACAAGTGGGTAGTTACAAAATAGACGTGGAGAAAAAATGTGTAGCATAAGGAAAATAGTTAACAATGTTGTAATAAATATGTAAGGGGGAAAATGAGTGCCTGTTATAGTGGGGTGACTGCTTTGTGAGTTATATAGATCTCTAATCACTATGCTGTACAACTGAAACTAATATATTATTGTATGCTAAGTATACTCTTTGAATTGTACAATATAAATACAAGCATCTAATTGTCTTTTTACTCTTTGAATTGTACAATATAAATACAAGCATCTAATTGTCTATTTTATTTCAATAAAGCTGGTGAAAAGATACTTTGCATAAATGGTAGGCTTGAGGTCTTTTGAATTACTCATGATTTGGGCCTGAAAACCATATAAAGTAGTGTTGTAGTTACAAGCTATTTCTCAAGAGATAATTCCCCCTCTTCTTCCTTTCCTTGCATCAAGTTTAAAGGCAGTTTTACTTGCATTTCCTTAGGGAGGGATGGGTTTATTTTTAGTTTATACTCTCTCTAAAGGTTTCAGATTAATGTGAGGGTCCTCTCCTAGAGTTCCCACCTTGGCTGGTCCTACTGAGGCTGTGCTATTAAAGCTTAAGTTCACTGGGTTTGGCAAAAGTTGGCTTCAGTACTTCCCTTACCTCCTTGGGTTCCTGCCTTAACTTAGTCT
>NW_006436809.1:720728-727140 GCF_000325575.1 Pteropus alecto | reverse complement strand
TCCTGCTGACTCACTGATTCATCTAAGAAGATTTTTCAGTCCACCATTTTAAGTTTTTCAGGATATTTTAAGTCAAGATTCCTAGCTCATTATAAAGCCAGAAATTTAAGTTCTCATTGGATTGTTTTGAGAAATAAATGATGGTGTATTTAAAGGCACCAGCACAGTGTTTGGCACATAATAAGCATTTGATAATAAAGGGCAAAGGAAAAACAAAGAGAAAAACATAAATATATAGATTCTAAGGGCATTTTGAGATTTTAATTTGTAGCACAACCCAGTGATTTTCTCCTTACTTATCACATAGATTTGGCAGAGACAAAGCATTAGGGAGAAAATTCTTCCCAAAGATGAAGGAGACCTAGAGGGCACTGAGTAGATCTAAGATGGTTTTCCTAATATCCAGTTTGTATGAGTTGAAGCTCCAAACCTAGACAGATATTAACTAGACTTACTGTAGTGGTCATTTCACAGTGTATACAAATATCAAATTGTTATGTTGTACACCTAAACTAATATAATATGTCCATTGTACCTCGATTTAAAAAGAAAAGAATGGACATCAGATCAGTGAAGCTCATGTTGCTAACAAGAACTTACAGAATTCCTACCGTGTACCTTTCATCAACCAGCTCCACGGTCAGGATTAAAGCCTGATAAATTAGAGGGAGAACTCCCACTGTTTTTTTGGAATCGGCCCCTCAACCAGCCACAAAAGCCATTTCCACATCTGGGACGCCTGAAATATCAACTGACAATTTTTGCTAAGATAATCCTTGATGTAATATCTTCTTTCAATGAAGGAGATGTCTCTGGTGTGAATGCCTTTCTTCTCAGAATCCAGAGGATAGACGTTAAGTCTTTTTTTCCTGTGGAAGTCTTAAAATTAACAGTGTTTTTAACCTTTTCTATTGTTTTTGTCCTTTTAACTGCTGATTTAAGCAAAGACTGTTTAAGCAAAGAAAGGATTGTCATTTTTCCCTTTTTAAGAAATACTTTTATGCTCTCTGTGTGTTTTTTATTTTTGCTCTCATTACAAAATGATTCAAGTTTGCCTTACTCTGACTTTTAAAAAAAAATGAAGATGATCATCCAATTTACAAATTCTCAAGGGAGATTTTTCACCCTCTCCACTCCATGTCAAGTTTAGAAATAGATATTTTTCTCAGTCCCAAATGTGCATGATAGGCAATGTAGTTTTGTTCTAGTTTAATCATACACTTAAGCTTTAACCCTGTTAGATCACAGCTTTATTTAGGGTTTCCTATTAAACTCTCCCCCTGTGTTGGATTTTACCTCCTGTATCTTCATGCTAAGAAGCTGTGAGAAGACAAGTTGAAGTTCACCAGATTTTGCTAATGCCTTCAGTGTGAAAGCTCGTTCAGAGCTCTCTTTCAACCTCTGAGTCCCCGTCTTCTCTTGGTTATACATCTAAATATTACCTACTATCTGTCCAGCTAATTTATATAATTACAAAGATAGTTTTCAATATTTTATCCAGCAATTTTTGTTGCTTTCACTGAGATGAGTTGTTAATGTATCTTGTCCATTCTCTTGCCAGAAAAGTAGAAGTTATCAAAAGATTGTTTTGAGATTATAAATTTCAAAATCATCAAATGGTAGTGCATTTAAAGTCACCTAGTACAATGCTTAGCACATAGTAAGCAATCAGTAACAAAGGAAAAAAGGAAAGAAAGGAATGCCCAGACACATAAACAAACAAGTCATCTTGCTATCAGAAATACTATGAGGTTTTTCTTTTTTAACGTATAAGAATATCATGCTTCTTCTTACTGGTCACATTACATCCTGAGGAAACAAAAAAGAAATCCAAAGCCAAAAGATAAAGAAATTGTTCTGAGGTTGGTCACTGTAACCTCCTAAGAAGTTTTGAGCTATGCTTAAGCTCAGGGAATGTTTTTACTTGAGCTCATAACTAAACCTGCTGAGGCTGCAGGTCTCCTCCAGAACCATTCTCTGCTTTTCTGGCTAATTTGTTGGTCAAACTTTCAATAATCTTTTCTCTGGCTCTTTTCTTGACCTTGCTCATGACCATCTGTATGGCCAATTCCCTGAAGACATACTGGAAGCCTATCCAGACTGATTTTATGGTCACTGCCTTATCCCCCATGACCCTCCCCACCCCCAATGTTTTCTTTTCAATAGCATCCTCTATTATCCAGTTTATGTCCATATTCCCCCTCCTCCATAGCTTCCTCGGTGGCTATCTGTGATTCATGCCCATAACTCCCACCATGACTCATGCCATAACCATATCAGTGGCTGTGGCTCAACTCATGGCCTACTCTGCGTCCAAAACCATGTGCTCTTCCATGAACCAGTTCATTTTCCAGAGTGTGGAACATTTCAGAACCCAGTCCAGACAAAGCCAAGGCTGTGGCCATGAGGTTATAAATGCCTCTATTTATCAGAGGAAAAGAAAAGCCCTTCTAAAATAGGGGAGAAATATTTTGAATTTAAACCTCTCCTTTCATATCATTAAACCTTCTTGGATTGTCAAAAATCACAAATTTTCACCTTCCAGTACTTTCTGTTTTCTCTGTTCTCATCCATTTTTTTTTGTAGGTGTGCTGTTTCTCTTCCTCTCATTTATTTATTCAGTTCTCTGAGAAATAGCCTTCTTAGTTATTGCACTTACATATTCTCTCTGTGAATGCTGTGATCATTGCTTGATACATTGGTGAGGTTATTTGCCATTGAGCTTTCCAGACAAGGCTAAATCTATATAGGAATATCTAGGGAGTAGAGTGTCCCAGAAATAGAGAGCCTTTCATTGTATTAATATACCAACCTTTCTTTGAGGACTGATAAATATAAATAAAAGTTCATAAATTAGAAGTCAGAATAGTAGTTACCTTGGGTTGGGCAGGTATTGACAGGGAGGGGACACAAAGGAAATTACTCAGATGATAGAAATGTTCAATAGTTTGAACTGGGTGGTGGTTAAATGGGTGTGTGCACATTTTAAATTAATCAAGTTGTACACTTAAGATTCATATACTTCCTATAAGTTATACTTCAATTTAGGGGGGAAAAAAGATAAAAGAAGGCCAATAAAGAGCTAAAGCTTAGAGAATGAGCTATAAACACTTCTGCTAAGAACACGGGCTCTCTGGTCAAGCTGACTTGGTTAGAGCCCTGGCTCTGCCACTGCCTCACCCTGTGGCCTTCAGAAAGTTACTTCAGTCTCTGCCTCCAGTGTCTTAGTCAGTAAGAGTACATGGCCCAAAAGTAAACAGAATTAGGGAGAGACAGCTCTCTTGCACTCTTGGCTCTGGACCTCAAACCTAGTGAACAGTTAATAAAATACTAGTTATTATTATACCTTTATTTTAAACATTTAGAAGCTTCCTCAGGGCTGATGAGTCTGATTTTATTCTCACCATAGAAAAAGATCAGAAAATCTGAAATGAGAAACTCAAATAAGTTAATCGTAAGTTATGCCAACCATTTGTTGGCTGGTATGTCAAATTTTCATTTATTTATTGTGTATTTGCTCTGGCTCATCCTAGAAATGTTGAAGACCACTTATAGGAATATAAACAGCCAAAATGGAAAAATATAAATGTATTTTAATAGAACAAGAGAAAAACATTGCAATAGAAGATTAAGACCAGAGACTGGAATGCACAAGTGCAGTTGGCTACTGGCATGTGGCTGTCACACCTACCACAGAGATCTGTAGGGGACTCTAGGCCTCAAAACATGTCAGCTCTCAGAGCATCAGAAGACACTCCTATACCAGGGTGAACGTTTCTGTGGCCTCTATTCTTGCTAAGGCTATTTCCCTGTTATCCACCCTTAGTATTTAGTGAAATATTTTGAAATTTCCACCTATTTGAGCTGTGCTAAGAGGTACCTAGAAAAGTTCTTTTTTTTTCACTTAGGTATAAATCGTAAAAGGAGAGAAAGAGAGCCCTCAGAAGTAGCATGTGGTAGCACTTATAATGGAAGTGAGGGGGCCCAATATTCATCACTTTCTAGAGATTCTTTTTCTAGTGCTATTGTTCTAGCTACTTTATAAAAGATATCCTTCCCTTATCCTCTCGACTCTCTTCTATTCACACCACATAGACCTATACACTAACTCTCTCTTGAGCCCCCACTTCACCTTTCCTCTCCTTCTTTTTTACTTCTTGCTGTATCTATCATTTACATTTTCTGTCTCTCTCCTTCCTGTGGTCTTTATATTATGCTATGTGTTGCGAGCAAGAAAAGCAGCTATTGAAGTAACACCCTTGAACTCATTTGTGTCTCCACAATGTCAGGTTTATTGAGTGTAACCTTCTCAGATAAACCACGCAGGTTAACACACAATGCACAGAGAGGGGAAGTACAGTCTTACGTACAAAGTGACGGGATGAAAGTCCTTAGTGTCTCCAAAGTGAGCTATTGTCTGGCAGTGCAGAGAGCTGTGCATCAGTCCCAAGCCATTGGATACAGTGGGTCAGAAGGTCAGTCTTTGACTCTAGTACATCCATTGGTGATGCTATTAGATCAGGCTTCATCTGTCTAAGATGTTCAGCTTATATGGACCTTATGAAGTGGGATCCTTAAGCTTATCGGCTCTTCTTTATGGGGGCTGATGTCTGTGGTTTAGGGCAGTCCGGTCATACCCTAAGGACATTCATTACGTGAAAGTTGACATTTTTGCCATGGCTCCCATGGAATCCATTTTGTAAAGTCCAGAAAGTCCTCATTTCTTTATGATCTGTACACTATGTGAGAAAGTAAAATTCATACTGAGAAAGTAACAGTCTACCTTGCCATTCATCAGTTGGGATGACAACCTGGAATGAAGCTGGGACAGAGCCAGCTACAAAGTTCACTGGAAAGAACATTTCCCCAAGGACATGCTGCAGCTGGAATGGACACTGCAGCTGGAAAGCATCATAACAGTCCCTTCTTTGAGCGACTTACTCACTTTAGTGATGTAGCCAGTGAAATATTTGCAAATTTGTGTTTTAAATTGCATCACTAAGAAGGAAATATCCCAATTTTGTCTGGAGAATCTAAGTTACTTTGACACAAAAGCAGCCTTGATTTCCAACTCCGGGGCAGATAAGGAGTTTCTGAATACAAACAACTTTGTTGTTTCCAAAAAACTTGGATCCACTTCACAGTCTAAGTTGCCACTGACTGTTGTGCACATAGCCCAGCTTTGCTTTGAGCTTACTAAAACTCTGGTTCATTTAACTTTCACCAAAACTGGGCATACTTCCATAACCGTGATGACTCTTTTCCTTAGTTTTGTAACAATCCCCTTCATTCCCCTGGTGTACAGTCTCCCTTGTTGCAACAAAACTGTAAATCTGGCTGTGAGACTATAGCTTCAATCCTGCTGCTCTTATGTAATGGGCTACAATAAGTGTGACTCTCTACACATTGCTCTCATTCTTGAAATCCAAGTGGTCCTCTTCCCATTAGCCTATTCCCACTCATGATCTATGTTCTAGGTGGGTTTCCCTCATCTCCACGCACAGTGACTCACAGGCGAAAACTGAGTCCCACTAACAGCCTAACACTGACCATGACTGCAGCCTGAGAGATGAGAGTGATGGCCCAGGGCTGCAAATATTTACTCGGTTTACTCACATTTGTTGGCATGTGGCTCTCACTATATATGGTTGTGCCCGTGGGGGCTGGCGCTATTTTAAGGTGGTGCTGGTTCCAGGAGGAAAGGTCAGTTGAAGGGTAGATCCCTACTTGGTGGTCCTGGTACCTGGGACTGCAGCGGTAGATGATGTTCCCATAGTGGATGGAGCTGGGCCAGAGGAATTCGGGGCCATCACAGGGATAATTTTGTTGGTAGCAGTGCTCACGGACTCCATTCCAGTGGTGACAGAGATGCAGTAAGTTGGTCTGCTTCCAGTGGTCCTGGTGCCTAGGAAAAAGGTCACACAATATGCTGAATTTGTAGGGGGAATAATTAAAGGGAAGAGAGGTGTATTTAGAGCAGAAAGGTTAAATCTAACAAACTTACGGAGGTGATGGTTGGGGGAGATATTGTGGTGGGAGGGATGGTAGAAAGAGATTCACTAGAGGCCATGGTCCCCAGAATAGAGGTGAGTGTCTTAGAGAAGAGGAGGTAGAATATGTCCACTGGAAGTGCTGGTGATCATGGAGGCAGAAGATTAAAGAAGTGTGACCATGATTCATGCAGAAGCAGAGGATCTATTCGATCTCAGAAGTCGTCACCCGAATAGATAAAAGTGCGAAGATCTGATACTCTCGTGATGTAGTCACTGGGTGGAAGGGGAGTCTGGAGGAAGAGATGATTGAATCAGATTTACTCATGGGTGAGGCAGTGGTCATGGCTGGGGGCAGAGGTGACATGATCCAACCCAATCGGGGGGATTAAAAAAAGCGGGGGGGGGGGGCCCAGAACCGC
>NW_006436809.1:709143-720093 GCF_000325575.1 Pteropus alecto | reverse complement strand
GGAGAGGAGGCTGTGGTGAACTTGATGGTATCAGAGCCTGTATGGGAGGCCGTGGTGGTCACAGATATTGTTGTGAATGGCATGGTGGACTCAGAGGCTGTGGGGGAGACCATGCTGCTAACAGACTCTGAAGTGACCTCAGAAGCTGGACTGTAGGCCATGCTGGTCTCAGATCTTGCAGTGGAAGCATTGGTGGTATCCGAGCGCGTGGTGGACAAAGACTCTGCAGTCCTCTCAGAGACTGTGGTCAAGGCTGTTGTGGGCACAGACACTGTTGTGGGGGCAGTAGGCGTCTCATAGGCTGTGGTGAAAGACATGGAGAGGTCAAAGCCTACGGTGGTCTCAGAGGCCATAGTGTACACTGTGGTGGTTTCAGAAGGTGTTTTGATAGAGATGTGGTACTGTTAGAAGCTGTGGAGAAGTGCACAGCAGCCTCAGAGGTTGAGGTGGAAACCTTGGTGGGCACAGACTCTACAGTGGTCCCTGAGGCTGCGATAGAAGCCCTGGTGGTCTCAGAGCTTATGGTGGTGTCATTGGTAAATACGGTGGTGGGCACAGATGTTATCATGGAGGATGTGCTGCTATCAGAGGCCCTAGAGGAGGCTGTGACGGTCTCGGTGGGCATAGTGGTGACTGTGTGGGGCACAGAACCTGCAGAGGTTTCAGTGGACATTGTAGTGGTATCAGAGGCTGCATTCACAGCTCTCGTGGTCTGAGTTGGTGACAGAGGCCATAGTGGTCTCTGGCAATGCTGTGTTCTTAGAGTCAGTGGTGGAGGCTGTTGTGGACACAGTTGTTATTACAGAGGACGTGGTGGTCTCAGAGACTATGGTGGGTCCCAAAGCAGAGTTAGAGATCAAAGTGGAGGTTGCCGTGGGCACAGATGTTCTGTGGATGTTGTGGTGCTTTCATAGACTGTGGTGAGGCCAGGATGGGAACAGGCATTGTCTAGGAGCCTGTAGGAGTCTCAAAGACTGAGCTCGAAGCAGTAGTGGGTGCAGATGTGTTTGTCTCCATTGACATTGTGGTGGCTGTGAGGGCATCTGCTCAGCAGTTTTCACAGAGGCTTCGGTGGAGACTATAATTGTCTCAGAGACTGTGGTGGTGACTGTGGTGGATACAGATGTTTTGGTAGAGGATGTGGTAGTCTCTGAGGCTGAGGTAAAGGCCATGGTGGCTTCAGAAGCTGAAGAGGAGTCCACGATCATCTCAGAGATTGTGGAGGAAGCTACATTGGTCAAAGCCTATAGTCCTTTCAGAAGCTATGGTGAAGACTGTGGTGGGCGCAGATATTACCATAAGGTCCTGGTAGTCTCAGAGGCTATGGTAGAGGTCATGGTGGGCACAGATGCCACAGTGAAGGCTGTGTTGACCTCAGAGACTGTGGTGGTGATTGTGATTGTTTCAGGTCCTATGGAGGTCTTGGAGTCTGTGGTGGAGACTTGGTGAGCAAAGATGTTATCATGCAAGAAGTGGTGGGCACAGATACTGCAGTAGTGAGCAAAGTGATTTTAGACATTCTAGTAGAGGCTGTGGTGCATTCAGAGTGTGTGGGGTACACTGTGGTAGACACAAATTAGTGTCAAAGTAGTTGTGTGGGACACAGACTTTCCAGATATCTCAGAGGCTGTAGTGGATACTGTCATTATCTCAGATGCTGTGGTAGAGGCCAGAGTGATGACAGATAGATAGGTGGAGGCCTCAACTGTGGTGGTAGATTCCATGGTGTTCTCAGAGGTGGTGGTGGTGGAGGCCATGGTAGTTTTAGAAGCTGTGTTCTTAGAGCCTATGGTGGAGGCTGTGCTGGGCACAGACATTGCCATGGAAAATGTGGTGCTCTCAGAGTCTACTTTGGAGGTCTCAGAGGCTGGAGTAGAGACTGTCATGGGCAGAGATGCGGTGGTGGAAGATCTGACAGTCTCAGAGGTTATGGAATGGACTGTGGTAGATTCAGAATCTTTGGTTGTCTCAGAAGCTGTGGTGGGCACAGATGCTATGGTGATGGTTGTGGTCATTTCAGATTTTGACTGCTGATTCAACTGTGCTTCTGTACTGAATGAATGAATCATTTGACCAATCTCCTTTGCACTTCTTTCTTCAAAAACTTTGCAAACAGGGCCATCAGCTCTTTTTAGGCAGAATGCTTGCCTACATGAATCTTAAAATCTAACCCATGTTAAGGAGGCATCACAAACAGAAACTGCACATCATCTCTCTTGTGTGCTTTACACTAAGGAGAGTTGGAGCTCAAAGGAAGGAGAAACCGTTATTTGAAAACCACCTTGAGGTCATCTGGACTGATTTCCCCAGATGAGATGGAAGTCACAGGTCACACAAAAATGAGAGAGCCTCTGGAGCAGAGACCTTCAAGTGCAAATCCCCTGTTCACTCTTTGGGTTTTCAGCACACTGTCCCTGATTGAGGAAAGCCTGCAGTTTCTAATACACGAACTGAGGGCAGTCAAGCTGTCAATTTCAGATGAGGCCAATTTTGCAGGGTTTCTTTAGGCAGTCAAGGTCAGAACTGATGTATCAGGCAATTTGTAAAGGTTCTCTGTGAAGAGACTCAAGAAAATATGAGGTGAAAGATCCTTGGGATGATTTCTGAATTTATTTTATTTATGTATTTTTTAAGTATAAAATAGCAGACCAAGTATTAGCAGTGGGAATGGATTAGAGGAGACTCTGGGAGATTAGCCTAAATTTTTCTCTGTACTTCTCATTTATTCATTCAAAAATAGTCCTTAAAAACCTTCTATAAGGTGTGTGGTATCCTAGGCATGAACTCAGTGGTTAAAAAAAAAAAAAATAGATACGGAGCTTATATTCAAGTGAGGCAGAAAGATAACGTCTGAAATAAAAGATCTATGAATAGTCAACCAGGGCTCTTTCAGAGGCTAAGAGAAAGAGGCTCTCTTGTCTTCCATATCAAGGACAGACTATGGCAATGATGGCTCAGAAGAGAAGTGAGGGGCTGGAGCACCTAGCTAAAGCAGAGAAATACCTGAAAACTGTTTTTTTCAAATAGAAGCCAGATTATTACAATGCCACTTCTGAATATGGAAAAGCAGAGCTTCTGAGCTAGCTAACATGATACTGAAGGTGATGCAGAAACTAAGTGACTGAGAAAGCCAACATGACCGTTCTAGAAGACACCACTTCCAATATAGCAGCCCTGGAGGCACTGGAACACTGAAGCACTGGAAAGCTCATAGCAAGCGCAGATCTAGAAAAGTCTGTATGACTGTATCAACAGACCGCCAATGTGTTTAAAAATGAGGAACACTTCAACAGGTAGTTCAATGCTTAGGAAAAGGCTCAAGAGTGCTAATATAAGGATGCAGTGTTGACCAGGCGGCTCTCTATTTAGAAGGAAAAAAAATATTTATAAGGAAATTGAGAATTATCCAACTGGTTATAAGAAAAAAAGTTGCTCCAGTCTTAGCTCACCTGCACAGAAAAGAGCACGTGGCTGCAGAAAGCTGTCGGGGAGAGCTTTAGCATACCAGGGCCCATGGAAGCAACAGCTGTGCTGGCCTAGGACAGCTTCTGGAAGCTGACCAGCAGGATCAGGCTACAGTGTCAGAGGTCTGCAACTCTCCACACTGCAAGTACGCGGATAGCGAGCATGCTAAATTGGACCTGAGTGCGCTGGTTTCAGAAGGGGGATCAAGAAGAAATCATCAGCGATGGTTACACGACCATGTGAATGCACTTAATGCCACTACACTGTACACTTAAAAAATGGTTAAAATGGTCAGTTTTATGTTATGCATATTTTACCACAATAAAAACTTTAAGAAAAAGGAGGAGGAAAATTAAGAAAAGAAGGAGCAGGAGGAAGTTAGCAGCAACACCACAGCACAAGCCTGGGGATGACCCACCACAGAGCTGACAGAAGAAGATGAATATTCAGGACTGTGCTAGTATTTTGCTTTGCAAAAAAAAAAAGGAGAAATTCTGGTATGCCATTTTATGCACTTGGAATTTATTTAAGAGTATTCCATACTTCATTACAGCCATGGTTTGGAATGTTAATAAAGACTGTCATTTGTAGTTCCCAATTCCCAAAATTTGCCACCTGTGTCAACTACCTGTGAAACGGTCCTTTTTTTTCCATAACAGCTTTCCTAAGACACAAGCAGGAGTTAACTGGAAATATACTGTCATGTTTTAATACAGTTGATTTTAAAACTTGTGAGTCAAATTCTAGATAAATTACATTCTGAACAAATGGAGCAACAAGCATGGACATTCTCTCTTGGGTTCGTGTAATTTATTATTAGAGATTTTATTTTATTTAATAATTGTTGCTAAAAGTGAAGTTTACTAATAAGAAAATTAATTAGAATTTTTTAAATTTGTTTTGTTTTGTTTTAAAAAGGACATTTGTCCCTCACAATATTGGATACATCTAAATTATTCAATCTTTTAAGAGACAAAATTGGAATAAGAAACTATTTTGAGCCTTATAATATTATCTGACTCAATAAAAGATGCCTTTATGGTCTTTGTTTAAAATCTATGAATAGCAATATAAAACGGGTGTGATGTTTAAATCTGTAGATGCAAATACTGGGGGAAAAAGCTAACAATTAGAAGTCATTGCCTCTGGAGGCAGGACTCAAAAGTGAAAAGAAGTGGGAGCATCAGAGGTGGCTGTTTTTTGTAATGAGACTTTCAGACTATTGAAATTTTAAAACTATTTACATGAATTACTCTAGTAAAATTTGCAAAAGAAACATACGCACAGTGAGTAGGACATGAGGAAATGAAGACAATATTTATAGGAAAATATTTCAAGAAACTTGGCAATGAAGGAGGGCATTGCTGGGAACGCTAAACGTTAAGATGGACACTGGAAGAGCTGAGATTTTCCAAGTGTGGACCCTGAACCATGGGCATCAGGATTGCCTGGGAGCTTGTTGAAATGCAGATTCCAGCCCCCACTCCAAACTTAGGAACTACAAGGGAAAGAACCAAAACCTACATTTTTATAAATAATCTCATATATATACAATAAAATATTACTTTGCCATAAAAAAAAAAAGCGGGGGGTGGGGAGAGGGAGAAGGAAAGCTTGCCATTTGCAACAACATGGATGGGCCTCGAGGGCATTGCGCTAAGTGAAATAAGTTGAACAGAGAAAGACAAATACTGTATGCTCTCACTTATATACGGAATCTAAAGAAAAAATCAAACTCATAGATACAGAGAACAAGACTGGCGGTTGCCAGAGGTGGGAAATGGGGGGTGGGCGAAATGGATGAAGGTGGTCAAAAGGTACAAATTTCCAGTTATACTATGAATAAGTCCTGGGGATGTAACATACACCTGATGACTATAAGAAGTAATACTGTATTGTATATTTGAAAGTTGCTAAGATAATAGATCTTAATAATTCTCTTTACACAAAATAAAGTGTAACTATATGTGGTGATTAATATTAACTAGACTTACTGTGATCATTTTACAATATATACAAATATTCAATCATTACGTTGTACACCTGAAACTAATGGCATGTTGTATGTCAATTGTACCACAATAAAAATAAATAAATAAAAGCTCTTCCAGGTAATTCTTGTGCACACCATTCCAGAGTTTGTTTGGACACTGATGGGAAGGACGCTGGAGAGGGAAAAGAAAGAAGCGTGGGAGGGAGAGAGAAAGGGGGACACTGAGAACGCAGGAAGGGTGAGAAGGGAACCAGAGCCCACGTGGCCGGACACTCCTCCAGTGTAAGGACGAAGAAGGGAGGGAGAGAATGAATGCAGATGAGGGTGACTGGATAGATCTGATGGTAGGAACATGAGGCAGTGCCTGTTGGCATTTTTGCACACTTGTAACTTTTTTTAATTTATATGTCATTCTTTGTGTGATATCTCCCTTTCCCGGTAGGCTATGAGCTCCCTAAAGGCAGGACCTGTCACTGCTTTGCTCTTCAAATCTAGCACTGAGCAAGCGCTCCTAAAATATTTGCAAAATGAACACATGAATGTCATGTTCAGTATGATGTGGCATCCAGGTGAAGATGTTATGGGGGAGGAACCTTGAAAATATAGGACTGGATTTCAGAGCAAGGACAATCTAGAGATGAGTCATCTGCAGAAAAAAATAGTTCGAAAATGAATGGGCTCACAGAGATGCAGGGAGAAGGAAGAGAACAAGATGTACAAGACAGCAGTCTCCAGCAGACTGTCATTGAGAGAGAGCAGAGGGAAGACACAAGAAACAAACATCGAAGGAAATATTTTTGAATGAACAAAAAGCCCTCCTGTTCATTCAACCTGCTTCTATAGATTCTACACCTACCCTCCCCACTCCCTTTTTAGGCATGCCATCCTACAGTGGAAGTGAAGGGGCTTTATAAGTTGTCAACACTGAGTTTTAATTATTAAGAAGAGAAACTTGAAATTCTGCAGGAGTCTAGGAGAGAAGTCAGGTTTAATGGCTAGAAATGTGGAAGCTCAGAGTTTGCTTCTCCTAGGGCTAATTTCGCTCACAACTCCCATAGCCCTGGGCTCTCTGTGGTCCTTCGGCATGTGTTTCTCTACCTGGGGATTATGAGAGCTGACCAAGGGTTTAAATTTAGGCAGCATTTCTGGAAGGGATATTTTCACTTGACTTGGCTTTATTTAGACCTGGAGCCTAGCTCTAATTAGAAATTAAGAATGATATAGAAACTAGGATTTTCAAGATAGATACAAAACATGTATCAAGCAGCTACACACTCTAGGATTCTAAGGGAAATGAAAACAGCTGCTATTTGTGTTCATGCTTAGAGCTGAGGGTTGGAGGAAGAGGATACAGGTGAATTTGCAGCAAGGTGAAGGTGGGGGTCAGAGTCATGGTCAGTGGGGGCAGTCTGGCGCTTAGAGCCGGAGCCAGGTCCTGAAGAGGGGTTCGGCCTGAGACAGAGCCTGGGAGGGCACTCGGCGGACCGGAACTGGCAGGAGTCGCGGACGAGTGTCCCCGCGCGCGCTCGCACGGGCGGCGGCTCCTCCCGGTCCAGCCCTGTTCGGGCGGACGCCTGGGTGCCAGCGACCGAGAGCCACTAATCTGCTCTGTTAGCGAGCGAGGTCCGGGAGCCGCCGGCCAGTGGAGGAGGGAAGGAGAGAAGGCCGCGGACTCCGGCAACCCGGAGTCCCCACTGCTCCAGGCTCCAGCCCCGCATCCCGACCGCCCTGCTGGGCTCGCCCCTTTGCTCTGGCCCCTCACACCTACCCCAGCCCTAAGGGTCTTGGGAGCTCGCTCCCGCGGAGATGCTCTCTCTGGGGGGACCAGGACTCCATAAACTTGTGAGCAGGGAGCCACTCGTGAAGTGATGTTTCCTAAAGAGAGCCCAGCCCCGCAGCTTGCTAAAGGGTTTCTCTCTAAATTTTAAAGTGATCAAAACTGCAGGCCAAAAAAAATCCCTCCCTGTGTGCCCACCCACCACACAGCAAGCCAAACCATCGGGATGCCCACTGCAGACATTGAGAAAAACTAAGGAATTTGGGAGAAAGAGGGAAGAACCATCTGAGTGAGAGATGTTTGTGATTTTTTTCTGGAATTTTCCTTTCTGCTGGGAATGGGTAGAGTGGAGATAGAAATAAATCCTCTTTCCTCTCAGATCCTTTTGTTGTTGTTGTTGTTGTTGTTGTTGTTGTTGTTGTTGTTGTTGTTAAAAACAAAAGACAAAAGAAGAAGGGTAAGGGCTCTGGGAACTCACAGACATTCCTGTTTACATACACTCTAGATAACAGTGGATGAGAATAGTATAGATTGTTCCTGAAACCCAGGGGCTCTGTTCTCAGTCTCCTCCTTCTCATAACCCCACCTCATATGACAGATCTGGACTTGCTTTCTAAGGTTCCCAAGCTTCCGTTAGCCATGCTGCCCCCATCAGGACTCAGTGTCTTGTATTGGTCCCTACCCCATGTGTCCATCAAACATCTTTTCATTCTCAGATCATCATCTTCTAGAGAGAACACTTGCTTGCTTTACTCATTCCTTCTTTTCTATTCCCCAAACTCACATCTTTCTTGCTTATCATCTCATTCCTTGACCAGTTTTAATAACGACACAGCAGATGAAGGGTTGATGCTGTCAACTGTCAGTACTTTGCCCTTCCTAGAGTCAAGGAAATAGGAATTGTGCGTCTAATTCCTCATCCAGGAAAGGGATAGAGCAAGGAAGAGCTGGAGGTGGGCACTCTCTGAAAGATCATTGTGAGGAAGAGGTCTGGCCCACACCAAGAGTCTGCTGCTCCATCGAGTAGACTGGGTAAGAATTGGGACCCACATTATCTTCTGGGTCATTGTCCTCAGTGTTGTGGAACAGTGTACGGCGTGTTCGCGCCATATAGGAGACCTGTGATTGGGAGGAGAAAAGAGAACTGAGTACCGTCTATCACGTCATTTGCTTCCTCAACACCCTTATCCCAGGTCCTTTGGTTCTATTTTCCCTGATCCAGATCTTATGTTGCTCTTTTCCCAAGATTCCATCCAAACTTGATCCTTATTGCAGCCCCAGATTCAATACAGAGTTCTAGACCTCACCTCCAATTCTTTCCTCTGCCCTATTTGTCTTGTCCTCATATCCCCTAATCTCATATCCCAGACACTATCTCCAACCTTCAAATTTTCCTTCCTCTGCATCCTTTTCCTCAGCCCACAGCCTTCCCTCCAATTCTACTTTTCATGTCCCATGGATCTATTGTCTTTCCCCACAGTTTTTACCACCACTACCCCTCTATCGGTATCCCCATCCCCACTATATCTCTTCTCGTAGTCTCATTATTCCCTCTAGCTCTGATCCGTAACCTTTTCTCAATGCCCTATCCCATGGGTTCATTTTCTGAAGCATCCCTGTTCCTTACCAAAAAGATCAGGCCAAGACACATCTGAAAGAGTATCACTGCCACCAGGACCACAATAACTATGGCCCACACAGGAAATGAACCATTCTCCCCTGCCACTCCAACAGGGAGACCTCCCTGAAAGCCACCTTTGTTCTGGTATGGGGCTTCTGACATGATAGAATTGAGCTCCATGCTGGATGTGGGTGTAAAAGAACCAACTGCCACCTGATGAGTAACCGCAGTTTTATTTGGAAAGGAAGTAGAGATAGATTTGTCTCCTGTGAGCTTGACTAGAGATTTCATAGTCTCTGTGGTTTCTATATTTCTTGTAGGGTTTTCTGTGGGCTTTATTGAGATTTTTATTGGTGTGGTCCTTCTTTTGGTAGATGTGATCTTCTTTGTGTATACTATAGGCTTTTCTGAGGATTTTGATGTTTCTTCTGTGGTTGCGATGGTTTCTGATAGGTATTTTGTAGTCTTACTCGAATCTCTTGTCATCTTCGAAAGGACCGATGTGCTCTGCAATGATAGGGATCTTGTGATGCTCTCATGAGCTGATGTGCTCAGTTGTTCATGTTCATTAGGTGTTGATGGGGCCCGTGTGATCTTCTCCTCTGCTGATGTATGTTCCGTAGGCATCGCTGGGGTCTTTGTGATGCTCTCATGAGCTGATGTGCTCAGTTGTTCATGTTCATTAGGTGTTGATGGGGCCCGTGTGATCTTCTCCTCTGCTGATGTATGTTCCGGAGGCATCGCTGGGGTCTTTGTGATGCTCTCATGAGCTGATGTGCTCAGTTGTTCATGTTCATTAGGTGTTGATGGGGCCCGTGTGATCTTCTCCTCTGCTGATGTATGTTCCGTAGGCATCGCTGGGGTGTTTGTGATCCTCTCATGAGCTGATGTGCTTAGTTGTTCATGTTCATTCGGTGTTGATGGGGCCCGTGTGATCTTCTCCTCTTGCTGATGTATGTTCCGGAGGCATCGCTGGGGTGTTTGTGATCCTCTCATGAGCTGATGTGCTTAGTTGTTCATGTTCATTCGGTGTTGATGGGGCCCGTGTGATCTTCTCCTCTTGCTGATGTATGTTCCGGAGGCATCGCTGGGGTGTTTGTGATCCTCTCATGAGCTGATGTGCTTAGTTGTTCATGTTCATTCGGTGTTGATGGGGCCCGTGTGATCTTCTCCTCTTGCTGATGTATGTTCCGGAGGCATCGCTGGGGTGTTTGTGATCCTCTCATGAGCTGATGTGCTTAGTTGTTCATGTTCATTCGGTGTTGATGGGGCCCGTGTGATCTTCTCCTCTTGCTGATGTATGTTCCGGAGGCATCGCTGGGGTGTTTGTGATCCTCTCATGAGCTGATGTGCTTAGTTGTTCATGTTCATTCGGTGTTGATGGGGCCCGTGTGATCTTCTCCTCTTGCTGATGTATGTTCCGGAGGCATCGCTGGGGTGTTTGTGATCCTCTCATGAGCTGATGTGCTTAGTTGTTCATGTTCATTCGGTGTTGATGGGGCCCGTGTGATCTTCTCCTCTTGCTGATGTATGTTCCGGAGGCATCGCTGGGGTGTTTGTGATCCTCTCATGAGCTGATGTGCTCAGTTGTTCATGTTCATTAGGTGTTGATGGGGCCCGTGTGATCTCCTCTTGCTGATGTATGTTCCGGAGGCATCGCTGGGGTCTTTGTGATCCTCTCATGAGCTGATGTGCTTAGTTGTTCATGTTCATTCGGTGTTGATGGGGCCCGTGTGATCTTCTCCTCTTGCTGATGTATGTTCCGGAGGCATCGCTGGGGTGTTTGTGATCCTCTCATGAGCTGATATGCTGCTCTGTTGTCCATGTCCCGCAGGAGTTTCTGGGGTTTTTGTGATCATCTCATGGGTTGATGTGCTCGGTAGTTCATGTTCTGTAGTCATTGCTGGGACCCTTGTGATCTTCTCGTGAGCCGATGTGCTGTGTTGTATATGTTTTGTGGAAATTGCCGGAGCGCTAGTGTTCTTCTCATGGTCCAATGTGCCTTGTTGTCCTCGTTCTGTAGGCATTGATAAAGCTCTTGTCATCTTCTCATGGACCAATGTGCTCTGTTGTTGATGATTCGTAGGCATTCCT
>NW_006436809.1:688149-709120 GCF_000325575.1 Pteropus alecto | reverse complement strand
TTCACATGAGCAGATGTGCTCCGTTTTCCATATTTTGTAGGCATTTCTATGGTTCTTGTCACCATCATAATGGCCGATGTGCTCTCTTTTTTATTAAAAGTAGGTTTTTCTGGTGTCTGTGTATGCTTCTCAGCTCCTGTTGGCATCTCCGGTGTTTGTTTTCTAGCCTTTGTTTGTGTCTTATCCGAGACAACTGTAGTTTTGTAATCAGTAGCTATTGTATGATTGTTAATTCTTTCTGTCATTTCTATGCTTCTTGTAGCCTTGTATGATATATTTGTGAATGTTGTGCTCTTTTCTGAGGAAGATGTGAGTTTTTTGTTAATGTCTGAATTGACTGAGTTGTGGGTAAGAGTTGTGGTCTTGCATGAGGTGGTGCTTTTACTGTCTAAAATAATGACGGTATTTCCCAAAGGTGTTACACTTTTATTTGAGTTTCTTGTTACTGTCTGTCTGCTTGTTTTGGACTTAGGACAAGTTATTTTGCTCTTGGATTTTGTGGTTGGATATTTTGTATCAGATGATTTTTTAAGTGTGTTAATGGAGTCAGTTGGATGGATAGAGCGTTTGTCCCAGATAAGTGGACCTTTTTCTTGATTGCCGGGGGTTTGTTCAGAAGTAGGAGGAGCTTCATGATGAGTTACAGAGTTTTTGGAGTTACCTATAGATTTGTGAATCTGCTTGGAATGGTGTGTGGATTTGCAATGGTGTTTAGGCCGATAGGTTTCTGCAGATTTAGTGTGGTCCATAGAGCTGTGTCCTAAACGAAGACCAGTGTGGTCAGACGGAGTACTATAAACAGAGCCTGGGGTAGGAGCAGATAAATGACCAGATTTGGGGGATTCACCAATTTTATGAAATTCTTGAAATGCAGTAGCACCTGTAAAAGGAGAGAATCAAGTAAGAAACTTTCTCCACTTTCTTTCTTGCTTCCCTGCCCACCTCCATCTCTAGAGGTCCCTTTATTACTCCAGATATATCTCCCCAGCCAATCTCCTCAGAATACAATGATAACTAATCTCCATTCTCACCTCCAGTCTCTGAACCTTTGTTTAGGCTGTGCCTTCAGCAATAATGCCACTTCACCTCTTCTCCACCTCCACTCTTCATTTCTCACTTTTAGATCTTTCTAGATTTATAATGTCTTCCCTGATCCTTCCAAGCAGATAAGATTCAGCTTCATCTCAGTGCTCACAAAAAAATTTGTTAATTACTCTTTCCTGCTACCTTCATCTTGAAATTACAGATGTTTGTGTGCCTGTCAACCTCTACCCCTTGCCCTGCCTATCAAATCATAAATTTTGAGAGCAGATATTGACTGGCATTTTGCTCCGCAAGGGCTTCACTAAGGTTTATATAATACTTATGAAAGGGAGTTCCCTTTTGATGGCAGAGAAGAAAGGGAATAAATAACAGAATCCTCTTCTGTCCATAACATCCCAGCTCCATCTCAAATGTGACAATGCGAGCGATTGAAGTAAGACCTCTGGCAGAACTTCCCGTAAGGATTAGTAAATAGAAACAGATGATGAGTGAGAGAAGGATAAGAAGAGAAATGGAGAATGGGAAACTTTCATTTTGTTTGGTCTAGATAGAGGGAAGTAGATGAGATGATTCAACTCTCTGGTTCCGCCACTGGATCCCACTCTTAGAAAAATCACAACTAAAGCCATCTGGGATAGATGAAGGTGGCCTCTTAAGAGAAAAAGATACTTGCTCAGGGGTCTTGAAAAGAATGAACGAGGCAGCTGTATTCTGGGAGAAACTGACTATGTTTAAGGACAGGGTGTGAGGGAAAACACCCCTATCAATGAACAGATATGGGCCTTAATTCTGTGGGAAAACAACCAGTGGAGACAGAGGAGATGTCTCTGATATCCAGCCAGGAGAATAAGAGCCAGGAGATCACCAAAGAATGAGAGAGATAGTGTTGTTACCTAACTAAGGTTTCCAGTCTCTATTAGTTCAAGGTGGCAACCAGAACTTTGACCCATTCCCAATCACAGGAAATCGTAATCCACCCACCTCCCTGATGACAAGGAGAGTTGGGGGCTGGGAAACTCGGTCCTTGAAAGAAATATGGGTGGAACAAGAAGGGTGTGAAGGTAGTAGAGAAGCCCAAGTCCCTGGAGGAAATCAGGGTTGGGGAGAGAGAAGAGGGCTGAATTGTCAGGCCCTCACCTGACTATGCCAGCTCCATTCTCTGATTCCCTTGACAGCAATACCATTACTAGCTCTCGTTCACTGGGCACCTTTTCCGGGCCAGGCACTTGGCTGGTTGCCTCACAGACATTCTTTTTCTGGATTCTTTTCTATGGTGATTGATCTCCAAGCTCCCCACATGGCACCTTAAAAACTGTCAACTTCCCTATTTTATAGCCAAGAAACTTGAGTTTCACGAAGGAATGGTGCCTTGCACACAATCCCCAGCAATAACATTGGCCAATTTTTTGAGCACTGACTGTGAGACAGGCAAGTCCTACAAATGAGGACATACATTAACTCATTACTTTTCACAACAACCCTTTGGGGTTGAGAGCTATTTCTCATTCTCTCCCCTTTTTAGATATGAGAAAACAAGGTTCAGAGGAGTTAAGTATCTCCACAAGGATCCTCAGCAGGTAAGAAGTTGAGCCAGAAGTGAACATACATTCTGGGTTCCTGGCGCCCAGGCCTAGGTTCTTACCACACTACACAGCCTGTAGGTCAGCTGACATTTGTGGAACCCCTGAAGGATGCTGTTTATATACTTGTTTTTCTAATCCTCACCACAAACCTGTGAGGCAAGTATATGATCTTACTGTCTTACAGGTGAGGAAAGGAGGTTCAAAGAGGTAAAGTGATTGGCAAAGTCAGGCTTTTCAAATGTTTTTAAATGTGATAAGGGTGAATAAATATCCACAGAGTAAATAAATAAGCAGGCAGCAGCGCAGAATGACAACTTCACTGGCCTTAAAGAATCAAAGGACAGGATTGGGGTCCAGGCTTGGTTTCTCATAACAGTGATGTCAACTGCACCAGCTTAGTTTGAGGATTAAAGGAAGGATGGAACAGAAAAGTCTGCAGCATCGCTGACTCTTTAAAGTATTTATTGAATCTGAAATGTAGTCTTTCAAACAACCTCGTACTTTGCCCTGTTCTTCTCCTGATAGCAAGGGGACCTGGAGCCACAGCCCTGCTCTCCTGTGTTCTGCAGTCCACCGTGTCCCTCCTCACCCACCTGTTCTATGTAACTCTGAAGCATTGCTGGGCCACTTCCTTCTGTGTCTCATCAATATAACACTCACACCTTTCTAATGTACAATAAATTGTTTAATTCTCACAATGGTAGAGATTTTTATTTTTCTATTCATCACTGGCCTAGAACAATGTCTGGTCCATAAGGAGGGAGGCACTTCATAAATATTTGTTTAATGAATGAATGAGGAAATATTTTAGACCTATGAACTCTTTAGAAGCCTTGCTAACAACTTTCATTATGCACATTATGTATAAAACAACATATTGTGACCTCCAAAGGTTGAAAGACCAAGGGATAACTTATGCTCTGTTAGTAACTGAGCCCCTGAGATGAAAGACGGTGAAAGGCCTCTAGCCCAGTCCTGGGACACCAGTTGTCTTTTAACCACAGCAGCCACACAGTCAATAACTAGACTCGAATAATTGATCTTAGAATTCAGATCCACATCACACTGCTGTGGAACCATCGACTGTAAAATCTGCCTCTCAGAAACGTCTACTCCATTCACAAAGAGTCAAAGCTGCAGGGAACCCTTGGGCCCAGCCATGATGCAAATCAGAAACTAAACCCCCATGAAAGACGACTACCTCTTTTCCTCAGTAGATCTGTCATTGGTAGCAACTTTATTTCCCTAGGAAATTCTCACAATCATTTCACTGACTGCAATAGTGGCCTGTAAAGAACTTTTTTGGTCATTGAGGTATAGGCAGAGAAGAAAATCTGGCATTAGCAGAAGACACTGGACATGGATGCTTAGCCTGGATAAAAGAATAAAAACAAATCTCACAGCATCAAAACTATGTACAACTGTAAAGGTCTGTTCAATCTGTTTCATTTACTTGTTTGAAGAGAAGGTGGACAAGCTGCTAAGTCGCTCATACTGTCAGATCAGTCTCCCCGAAAAGAGCATTTCTGGTATTTCTTAGTATCCTGCCTCTCAAAAATGGCTATCTCATTTGCTATGATGTAGGTAAATGCTTGTTAAAATGTCTATATACTTTAAGCTCAATATGTGACCGAAAACACAGACATAGTAAAAGACTAAAGAGAAACACACTCAAATGGTTGCCCAGGTGGCTAGAGAGTATTAAGAGAGATTTTCTTTTTCTTTCTAATATTTTCTATTTTTTAATTTCTAAAATAAGCAGATATCATTTTTGTCATAGAAATTAAATGAAATAACATTTAACACAGGAAAAGGTCCTTTTTAGTCTCCACAGGATCCCAGCTTCACCTGTGTTCTCCTCAGAGATGATTTAATCTAGATGATTTAACCTATGTTTCTGTGTCTGCATGATGCAGACTCTGAGGTTCTAGGATCTAGTTACCTAAGTCTGGAAACTCACTGGTCCTGTGGATAAATGACAGAGGTCCTCCCAGAACTGTAAGATGAAGGTCTTCATCCACTCTAGACATCACTCTTCCCTCCCTACCCCAGCCTCTCTCTCTCTCTGCTGGATAGAGTCATGTGCTCACACCCAGTTCCACCCTGAATGCATCCCAACTCCAGCCCAGGCTCAAGCTCTCCCCACCTTTCACACACTCCTGCTTTCCTCTTCAGATCTGAACATCCAGCCGCCCTTGCCTTCCGCACCCCTCCTCTCCATCTCTTCACTAGCCAAGCTCTAGTGTGACCATCTCCCAGAACACACTCACCTGGCCCACAGTGTCTTATCTCAGAATTCAAATTCTAAGTCTGCCCTGTGCCCTAAAGTAAATCTCCCTCAAAAGTGAATGTGCGTGGAGCAGATTCATGATTCATTCCCTTCTGCCCGTACAGGTTCCTCTTCCTGGGCAGCCACAGGAGGAGGTAATACAAAGCAGCAAATGGCACAATCAGCCTGAAGGTGGTGAGATTGGGCAGCTGACAGCAGCTCTGGTGCCTCTATACCAAAACTCTCGATGTGGGAGGAAGGCATCAATTCAGGACAGAAATTGGGTCTAATTCCCAATTTCAATGGGACCCTGAGAGCTTGTCAAACGTATGGACCCACTACCCGCAGAGGACTGCTGAGACCTAGCAGAGGCAACTTGAAAATTTTTCAGCCACTGCCCCTACCATCCATATTCTACCCAATGCTCTGACCCTAAAATGACCCTGAGCTCAGAGAAAGAGAAACATCCTCTAATGCCACCCTTAGCCAAACACACTTAGAAGGGGAAGCTGCAGCCTGCCCTGCCCCAAATACTGCCCAGAGCATCCAGACTCACGACTTTCCCGACCCTGGTCCTAGCATCAGCACCATTACTGTAAATGACTTTATCTAGGACATAGAGCCTCTCTAGGTCTATTTTTGTGTGTCTACCTTGTGAAGACCCTCTTCTGATTCACCCAGGCCCCCTTCAATCTCCCCTTGTGTTTGGCATCTCCGCTCCCTGGGTTCAGTCACAGAACTGTTTCTTAACTAAGTGAAATAATTTGGTGATTTCACTTTATCTTGTAGAGTCTGCTTAGCTTGTTAAACTTTTCCATATTCATTTTCTCTTTGAAGCCCGGGGATATTTCCTGACCATAAAGTGGAGACAAAACCCCACACATCTAATTGAGTTGCCATGAGGATTAAATAAGTAAACACGGATGAAGTGCCTAGAACAATGCCTGACACATGGTAAATGCTCAGTAAACACCAATGATTGGCATTGTCCAGGTAGCATCCTTCCCATTTTATAGATGTGTGAACTAATCAAGTGGGCCAGAGTCAGGACTGGAACTCAGGTCAGCATAAAATAGGACTCTCATGAGAGAAATGAACCCCATACCTCCCAAGGGCAGCAGGCAGTGTGGAGTGGTAGAAACCTGCTTGCCTCCATGACTTTGAGCAAGGTCCTCACCTCCCAAAGTCTCACTCTCCTCATAAAATGGGATATTATTAACCACTTCAGGGAATTTGAGGAGATGAAATGAGATGAAATACTCTGAGCCCCTGTGAGTTCCTTGCACATAGCAGATGCTCAGGGAATGTCAGGTTCCTGCTGCTGCCCACCAAGGACTGTCAGCCTATACAGTGGCTTTATGCCAACCAAAAGAAGGAGCAGAACCTAGGCTGAATTTCATCTCCGACATGCCCCTCAGTCAGCAAACTTGAGCAGTAAACATCCTTGACAACTGTATGCAACAGCCTCATACCTAACTCTCTTCTCAACACACATTCATCCACAGGTCATTTCTATGATTGGTCATTCAACCTTATAAATGCTAAGAAACAAGCCCTCTCTGTCTTCTATCCCCTGTATAATGGTGACCCCTTTGCCTCTGAGGGCATCTTACCTGCCTCCCGAGAAGCTAGAAGGAAGAGAAGGCAGCAGTGGAGGCCAAAGGTGGAGCGGATGCAGTGAGCCAGCTGGGCCATGTTCAACTGCGCTGGACGGCTGCTTGAGGCTGTGGGCTGGGGTCTCCCACCTTATATGGGGCCAGATTTGACGTCATGGGGGTTGGGGCCCCTCAGGCCTAAGCCTTAAACAAACAAAGCTGCCTCACCCCACAGGGGTGCCCTGATAATGGGAGACCGCAGGTGCTGCGTCAGGGAGCCAAGTACCTGGGTGCCTGCCACAGGGGTGGGATCTGAGGGAGGGAAAAGGAGCTGGGAGAGGGCAGGCTCCTGACTCAGCCCAGTGGAGGGAGAGAGCATTGGGTGGGGGGGGTGGATTCCAGGGTTCTGGAGAAGTGAGGAGTAGATGGCAGGGTTCTAGAAGGACTGAGTTCTGGCTGGGCAAGATGGGGAGGAGGAAGATTGGATGCCTGGGTTCAGGAGGAGATTCAAATTCTAGTTCTTCTCTAGCTTCACATTCACTCTCCTGTCTCTCTCACATCAGCCCAGCTCTCCACACCTCTTATTCACACATGGCCACTCTTTTTGCCCTGGGTGGAGCTGCTCATGAGTATCAGGTGAAAGAGCAAAGAAGAAGAAGCCCTCACGTGGCCCGCCACTGCAGACACAGGCACCCCCAGATGTCCAGAGATAACACAGCATATAGAGATGGTTAAGTCAGTGACAGAGACAAGAGACCAGACAGACACAAAACCCCAGGATCTGACATCGCATGCCTCACCAGGGACAAAGACAGGTTCAGGCCACCCAGAAGCACTGAGGCCGAGATCTTTGGCAGATATGTTCAGTTACAGGAGACTCTGACTTCCCTTCACCCCTTCACCCCCACCTTAGCCCAAAGGCCCTTTCTTGCTTCCAAGCCCCCATCTACCCCTACACAGAAATGCAGATCCTCCCTTTCTAGGATCTCCCAGAGTCTCCCTCTTCCCTTCCTCCTGATTCCTTGCCTGAAGCAAGCACTGGGTCAGAGATTATTCAAATTCATACACTAGGCTCCTAAGTAGCAGTGTCTAGGGGTGGCACAGGACAGACTATGGGAGTAGGGGGGGCACCTCTAAGGAGTGAGAAAGCTGTGGGTCAAGGTATCTAAGTCACACCCCATTGCTCACTTAATTTGTTCACTGTGCGTCTCCTCTCATGGAAAGTAAGCACCCAGCAGGCAAGGGCTTTGCCTTGGTCACTGCTGCCTCCTCAGCCTCTGGATCAGTGCCTGGCACACAGTGGACAATCAATGTGTTTAGTGAGCTGAATGGAGTGGAAGCCAGAGCTGGCTACTGCCCTTCTAGGAGAGTGGTGCAGGCACAGGGAGTGAAGGCCAGGACCTAGAAGGCAAGAAGCCAAGGCCTTGTAGTAATGGGGCTCATGAGAGAACTAGATAGCTGAACATGTGAATTCCTCCCATTATTTGGCATGACTAGTCCCTAAGCCGTAGGCAGGGCTGGAATAGGTGGGAAGAAGAGAACAGGTCAACTGTTCATTAATGTGATTAATGAGAGATTAATGAGGCTCCCTGGAGTCAGGCCAAGACTGACTACTCAGACTGGGCAGCTTGCCTCTCAGACAATGCATCCTGCAGGATGGGAAAACTGAGGCAGAGGCAGGCCCTCCCTTGTAACTCCATCTGGACTCAGGAGTGACTGAGTCCTTTCCACTAGTATGCCAGCCCGCTCTTTCCCCCAGAGATCCAGGCCTCTAAGAAAGTAGTTCTCAACAAGGAGGGACAATTTTGCTCCCCAGGGGACATTTGGCAATGTCTGGAGACATTCTTGTCACATCTGAAGACGTTCTTGTCACATCTGGAAGGGGGCTGCTACTAGCATATAGTGAGTAGAAAGCAGAGATGCTGCTAAACATTCTATAATGCACAGACCATCCCCACAACAAAGAACTCTTCAGTCCTATATGTCAATAGTGCTGAGGCTGAGAATCTGTTTTCATTATGTAAATAAACATCCTCTCTTCTTTTTAGCTCCAATCTCTCCTAGAGGTCCCAGGTATATGGGGTAGAAGAACCTGGAGGTAGATGGAGGCTCAAGTGTAATTCGAGGTTGTTATGTCTGAGCTACAGACTGAAGAGCTGGTCACAAAACAACTGTACTAGCTACTGACCTTAGAGCATTTCAATACACCAAAGAATGTGCTGAGCGCCTTATCTTGTTATAACCTCTGAGGATAGCAATGTCAGCCCTGTTTTAAAGATAAGAATAAACAATCTCAGATCAGAGAAGTGACTTGCCCAAGGTCATACAGCTGGTAAGCAGCAGAGGCCAGACTCAGCTGGTGCCTGCCTCACGGCAAAACCCAAGCACTTGAGCAAATAAATACACAGTGGCTAGGAGACCAGTGGAGGAGATGCTGTTTTACTTAGCAAGAATTGTGTCCACCACCCACCCAGAGTGGGCATCGCAGAGCAGGATTCCTCACCTGTCTTGAGCTGAGAGAATCAGGGCTCTATGGAGCCAGCCCAAGGGGGCACCATATGAAAAGAGCTGTGAAGGGGGAGTCCCCCTCCTGTGTCCTAAGGAGCCCAAGCAAATTGTCCTCAGCTAAGGAGCATCTGTGATAGTTGGGAAAAAGAGTGGGAATGGGAAGAAATGGTGAGGGGCAAAGGTTCCAACTACTTGGAGCCAGAAGCTATGAGGGCTGGAAGACCCCGGACACCATCTAGTCCTGGTCCTTTCTTCTACAGATGAGAAACTGTCAGAAAGGTTAGGTGTCAGATGGCATGCTGACAGCAGGTGCCAGACTGAAATCTCCACCTCCCCCTCAGTGAACTTTCCCTTACACTGTTGGTGGAGGAGACCTGGGGCCCCCTGGCCACAGGAATCCACCCTCAGGAAATGGTCCCAGTTAATGCGAATGGAAGGTTGTGTCTTTTTTTGTTTTGGCAGGGTGGGGTTTAGTTTTTCTTAATTGTCCCCCAAATGTCTTTTTTTTTTTTTTTGAGGTAACATTGGTTTATAACATTATGTAAGTTTCAGGTGTACAACATTATAATTCAACATCTGTATATACTGCATGGTGCTCACCACCAAAAGTTTAATTTCCATCTATCACCATACACTTGACCCCGTTTGCCCATTTCATTCTTTCCTCACCCCATCCCCATTCCCACCCCCATCTCCTGGGGAACCACTAATCTGTTGTCTACCTCCATGAGTTTGTTTTGTTATGTTTTGTTTTGTTTTGTTTTGTTTTGTTTTGAATGAGTCTGTTTAAGGGAGGAAGAAGAAGGCCAAAGAAGGATTTGGCTATCTTGACCCATGTTCACTTGACCAAGTAGCGCTGGCTGGTAGCCTCGTGGTGGCAGCCATAAGGGGTCACAGAGCCACAGCCACACCCCATACTCATCTCCTTCCGGAACTGGCAGGCCTGTGAGATAAGGAATGGATAGGATGGGTTAACCAAGGGCGCCAGGAACCTGGACGGCAGCCTCTTCTCCACAACTCAGCTTCTCAGTGCTCCTCTTCCAGCAAAAACAATACTAATGAAGCAGACAAATTTATTGAGCACTTACTATGTGCCAAGCACCTAAGTGCTTTATATGCATAAGCTCATTTCATCCTCCAACAGCCCTTTGAGATGGATACTATCATTCTCATTTTATCTAGGACTCAATTACCTCAGTATTACCTATATCACAGGGTTGCCATGAACTAAAATAGGTACAGCACCTGACACATAATAAATGCTATTTAAGTATTGCTCATTATTAGTAGTAATGAGGAATCTGGAGCACAGAGAGTTTAAGTAACTTATACAAGATCACACAGCTGTAATGGCAGAGCCAGGATTCAAAATGTTGCTCCACAGAGCTGATTCTTTACTGCCAAGAGCTGGATTTAGCCTTCCGCGTGCTGGTCAGTCTCCAGCACTCCTCAGATTTTCTGTCAGTGGCCCCAAGCTCCCATCCCTGCCTGGTCAATGTTTCCTCTCAGCCACCCAAACGAGTTCCTTTTTCCCCTTATCCCTCCCTAAGTATAGCAAGCTGCCCTACTTCTCTCTGAAGTCCTTGTTCTTCTCAGAACCCTAGGGCACCAGGTCCCAGCCCCACCGGCCTTAGGGACCCATGCATTCAGACCAGTTTCACTCACCTTTTTGATACAATACAGTAAGCTGACGATTGCTGCCACCAAAGTGAGAGTGATCAACACAATGGCCCAGTCTGGGACAGAGCCTTTTTCCTGAGGCTTCAGGCCTGGGGAATAGAGGGACAGCGATCAAAGCAGGTAGGACCTCAAATCCACCCCCTCACACACACACATCCCACTGCCCTCCATGACTTTCCACCTTTCCTTCTGTGATGCTCATATTTATACAACTCTAAGACCACATTTTCTCTGTGAAGTTTTTGCCTATCCTCTTGGGAACAGAATCTCAATGGAGAGGGTTTTAAAGGTCTTCAATCCACACCCTGTCGCCTCTTCCCTGACACCTGTGGACAGGTCTGTCAGTCTCTAAACTCCTCATTGACATCTGCTTCTCTCGATCTTTCTGAACTCTCCTTCGTATCCCAAGTTCCACTGTCTCTGTCTCTCTCGATCTGCAGTCTCTGCACTGGCAGGGTCCTTCAGTGAGCCTCTCTCCTTCTTCTGAGCCCCAGTCCTCACCCACCTCACCCCACCCTGACTCTGGTCACTAAGAGGAGCCAGAGCCTGTTCTCCTGTCTTTCCTTCACTCATTTCCTGACCTAGGATTGTCTGGGGGGAGGCTAGGATTGAAGGAGAGGGGAAGAAGGAGATAGAGAGAGGAAGGATGATAGGACCTCTGGAGGAGATGAGGACGGAAGCTGAAAACCTTTCAAGGAAGCAATCAGGTAACAGATATCTGGTTTTTGGTCTGACCAAAGGCTTGAGAGGCACCAAAACCCCCTTAGGAATTGGGAACATCCTCAGACATACTCAAAATGCAGTTGGTAGCAGGCACTAACGCCTGTCCTTACATTCCTGTCTCCAGGAGCTAGGCATGGCTGCAGAGGAATAAGAGAGAATGGGCTCAAGCAATATTTTACTGTTAAATGACCCAAGGCAAATAAGAGTGTCTTATTGGTCAAGACACTGAGCCCAGTGAATATGGTAACCCTCCAGCTATTGTGAGAGTGGAACCTCCTGAGACAGCCATGCTCAATGTGGAAGTCCCAGGCACAGTTGGAGCAGATCCAGGGGCTGTGGTGGGCGAGACAGATCCTTGCAGGGAAGAGGGGAAAAAATGTCTGGAAGAAAATCAAGTGGGAGCAGAGGGAGAAATTACATCAGGTGCTCCCTCAATCAAAATCCTAGTAAGTTTTTGGTAGAAATTGATGGAGTGATTCTATAAAAATGAAAAGCCTGAGAATAGCCAAGACAATCTTAAAAAGAAACAGAAATGAAAGGCTTCCACTACAAGATCTCCAAACTTGCTTCAAAGCCACAGTCATTAAGCACTGTGCCACTGGAGAAAGAATAGACAAATAGAAAAACAGAACAGAGTCCAAAAACAGACTACATATTCACAGTCACTTGACTTTCAATAAAGGTACTCACATAATGCAATGGTGGGGAGAGACAAAGGGTCTTGGAAATAAATGGTTTGGAGGAAACTGGTTATTCATTAGGGAAAAAAATCAAACCTTTACCTCTACCTCACTCCATACACAGAAATTAATCTGAGATAGATCACAGGCTTAAACTTGAAAACTAAAATAATAAAGCTTCTGGAAGAACATGTATGAGAATATTTTTGTGATCTTGAAGTAGACAAAAGAACATCTTAGGTATGATACAGAAGGCACTAACTACAAAAGAAAAAGTTGATAAATTGAAAAGCAGAAAAGGGGTCCTTGGATAGCCACCAAAGGCAGAGCATGGCTTCATGATGTTCTGGGGAACTGCCGACTCATGTGTGACAGGGAGCAGGAAGCCCCCACCCAGAGCTGTGGGCCAAGCTAAAGAGTCCTTCAGAGATGGATTGAGCAACAGAAATATCACCTGGCAGTGTTGAGACTGTTCCTGAAACACTCCTAGAAGTGGTCGGAGCTAAAGTCTGAGGACTGCTGGATAAACACTCGGAGGCTGAAGAAACTGTTGAGAATGTGGTGGGGAGACTTTCTGAGATGGTGGGGAGAGTCATAGAGACAGTGGAGAGACCTGTGGAGATGTCCCCAGAGACAGTGGAGAGACCTGTTGAGACAGTGGGGACACTGGCAGAGACAGTGGGGAGACCAGCAGAGGCAGTGGGGATACCAGCAGAGATGTCCCCAGAGATAGTGGGGACACTGGTAGAGATAGTGGGGAGACTGGCAGCAACACTGGGGAGACCTGCAGAGATAGTAGGGACTCTGGCAGAGACAGTGGGGAGACCTGTAGAGACAGTGGGGACACTGGCCGAGACAGTGGGGAGACCGGCAGAGACAGTGGGGAGACCTGCAGAGATATCCCCAGAGACAGTGGGGAGACTGGCAGAGATAGTAGGGAGACTGGCAGCAACAGTGGGGAGACCTGCAGAGACAGTGGGGACACCAGCAGAGACAGTGGGGACACCAGCAGAGACAGTGGGGACACTGGCAGAGACAGTGGGGAGACCAGCAGAGATGTCCCCAGAGACAGTGGGGAGACTGGCAGAGACAGTGGGGAGACCAGCAGAGATAGTGGGGAGACCAGCAGAGACAGTGGAGACACCGGCAGAGACAGTGGGGACACTGGCAGAGATGTCCCCAGAGATGGAAAGACTCTCAGAGGCTGTTGAGATGCCTCCAGATGCTGCGTTAGAGGTCTTCAGTGGGGTTATTTGAGCTGTTGGGAAAAAAAAACAATGATATGATGAGGTTAAAAGAGTTGGCCATGTCCCTGGGTCCAGAGTACACATCTTCACCCCAACACCCCAGCACCTACAAGGAGCCCTATGCTTACCGTGTCCAGCCATGGCCTGCAGGCCCAAGAGCAGCACCAATGCGGCGTCCATGGTGCAGTCAGTGTTCCTTCCCAGGCCCATCTCCCTGGCTTTTTAAAGGCTCCGAGGCCCATTATAATTCTCTGAAGAATCAGGTGTGCCGGGACCTCCATCAACACCAGGATCTTCATCCCCAGGGAGAGGTCACCAAGCTGTCCCCAGAGGATTAACTTGTCCCAGCCTGATCCCAGGAAGCACTGGGCAAGGGGGAGAGTGAGTAAGAGCCTGAGGACTCCCTTACCTGGCCCTTGGGCTCTTCCCGGACGAGGGACCTATGTGCCGCAGGCCCAAGACAGTTCTCCGCCCAGATCCTCCTAAAAGAGTGGCGAGGTGTCCTATGCCAAGGTCCTCCTCTTGCTACTAGAAGTACAACTTTGGGGGTGAGGGCATATGGGTCTCTAGGAGAAGCAGGATTGAGGAGCTGGGCGGAGTGGAGAACGTCATGGTCTGGCAACTGCATCTGACCCTTAGGAGACCCCAGGGCAAGAGCATGAGAGTGAACACCTGAGTCATCTCTCATTGAGATGGCTGCAGCCCTAGTTTTTCATTCTTTCGGCTGAAGAGAGAAGAGGACCATTAGGGAAGACCCACTTCGTGTTCAGGGACAGTGCAATGCAGAATTTTCGAACCTAGCTCTCAAGCCTGACTGCCCTGAACCACTGAGCTGGAATCCACCGCTTCCAAGCTGTGCAGGCTCAGGCAAGTCACTCCTAAACCAAGGTGATCTAGTACCTAGTTCAAAGGGTCATTATGAGCATTAAAGGAAACATTTCTAATGTGTCTGGCACACACAGCAGTGTCAGCTATGATAACATAGAAAGTGAAAGACACAGGGCTGCTCCAACTCTCCTTTAAAGAAGACTCAGATGCCCCAAAGCATCTGTGTTCCCGTCTTCTGCCTACTGATCATTAACTGCTGTGTCTGCTCTTTCTGTCCATTTATTTCTCCCATTCTGGATTTTCTGCTCTCCAGTGCAAGTCTGGGAGTCTCCATTTATATTTATGGTATAGACAGTGTCTCCCTCCATCTCTCCGCCTCTATTCTACTGGGCTTGGGCCCACTGGTTTTCAAGGGAGAGGGGAGATAATACATAGGAAGGCAGAGAGGAAGACGAAGGGCATGTACCTTTGTGTGTTCCAGGGGCTTATGTTATTGGTGTGTCAACCTGTTGAGCTCGTCCCTGTGTCTGGCATAATGAGGGATGAGTTCTAATCTCTCTGCTACTGACTTGCTGTGACCTCAGCAAGTCATCTACCCTCTCTAAACCTTATTTTTTAGTTTGTAAAAAATGATAAACTAGATGTGCTCCAAACTCCCTTTATACATCTGTCCTTGTGTTTACCATTCTGAGTGCTTGTGATCGGGAGGATGAGGGTATCCCTTTTGCTTGAGTGCACAAAGTGATGGGGGGAGATTTGATGAAACCCATGTGTCTACCTGAGTATCTAGGATGTTTTAGAGCAACTAAAATAAAACATTCAAAGATGAAAGTTCCTCATTACCTAGATTTCTCATCTAGAAATCCACTGTGGCTGGGGGAGCAGGACACCTGGGTTTGAGAATAAACTTGGCTTAATCCTCCCCTCCCTTTTTGACCCACATTCCTGAGCCTTTCAATGGCATAAATGGTGGAAATTAATTACAGCTAATAATTAATCTCTAAAGAGGTATAAGAAGCCCAGGCTTGGGTGGGGCCCAGACACCTGCAGGAAGGACAGCTCCTCAAGTTCCCTCTCTGCAGTACCAGGCACCTATGAGGGATGAGTGGGGCACCAGATAGAGCAAAGGGACTACCCACTATTTTCCCCAACAGCCTAATGAATGGCCCTCTCTTGGGTCCTCAAAGCTATATCGGGAGAACTGGAAAATCCAGTTACCCAGCTTCCCCCTCCCAGTTTTGCTCAAATACCTGTGCTAAGGATTGAGTGGCTACAGAAAAGCAGGCCTGGTAAGGAGAGGCTGACAGAGACTTCAGACTTCTCTTCTATCCATTCAAGAAGTAAGGTGGCCACAATGGAGACCAAGCTGCCCCTCTTCCTCCTCCTGACCCTCCTTGGCAGTTCACACGGAAGAGGTAAGGGCTGGACGCAAGGTTCCTCATAGCAAGAAGAGGCCAAGAAGGGGAGTAAAAGAGACAGAGACACCCCAGTCCTGAGCTCTCAAGGGTTCAGGACCCCTGCCTCAAGAGGGTCTGGAAGGGCATTGGAAGGGAAGAACTCAGGTTGGCCTGGGGTACTGGCGGGGAGCGGGGAGGAGGGGGTGTGCCCACATCTCCCAGGGAGTTCAGCCCTGATAGCTGGGTCCTAAGCGGTATTTTTTGATCCTTAGGGCCAGGAATGACTTTGCAGCTGAAGCTGAAGGATTTCTTTCTGGCAAATCCCTATGATTCCGGCTTCCTGGAATTGCTCAAAAAGGTAGTTCTTTTGGAGGGGATAGGATAGGCCTGTGTGAACTCAAAGTGTGTTTCTGAATTGGTTTGGGCCTCTCTGTTGGCACCTGGCTGTCTCTGGGTGTGAGAACCATCTCAGACCTCACCCTCTAACCCTTTCTTTCCCCCAGCTCTGCCTTCTCTTCCACCTTCCATCAGGGACCAATGTAACCCTCCATCAGGCAGGATTCCCATACCACATCACCTGCAAAGTCTGAGAGCAACTGAAGCCTGTGACTCCTGGATTGGGCATTTGGCTCCCCACGTATAGAGGGGATGCCCTGGCCCCATCTTCCAGCAAGCCTTCACCCCACTAAGTGGCAGTAAATATGCTGAATTTAGTGACTTTGTGGGTTCATGAGAAGAGGGCTGGCAGAAAAAAGGAATCAGATGCCCAAGTCTCTAATTCTCCCTCATGAAGCAAAGGGATTCTGGGATGGACGCTCTCTCCTTCAACGCCAGTGTCAAAGGCCTAGAAGGATCTGGGGACTTGACTGGGGATACACACACATCACACAGACATACACATGGGGGTGAATGCACACTTCAAGGTGAGATCTTCAGAACACCTGGGAATAAGGGAAAAAACATGTACTGAATCCCTACTTTGTTCCAGGTGTGACGCTTTCCCATGTCAATGCTTGCAGCAATCTTAATCTTGTAGCATGATAGGTATCATTATCCAAGTTTACAGATGAGACTTAGAGAGGGTAAGCCACTCATATGAGGTCCATTAGCAGTGGAGAGGTCAGATACCAGACAAATACTTTAGCTTAAGCAAGATTTTAATTTCCTCTCCTTTTGCTTAAGTTTTGGGGCTGGGGGCTCAGAACCCAGACAGGGATGTGGACAGAACACCCTCAGGACGTGAGTTCCCTAAGTCAGGGATCCACACAGGTCAATCAAGGTAGGAGGTAGGGTGGGAGGCAGCTCATATGAGAGATAAGGGGTTCGGCTTGTGAGAAGATGGCCAGCTGGCCTAAGTGGTGGAGGAAAGGGGATGGGTGCTAGCAGAGTCACACAGGCCCATGCTTGAGTTCTCGGTGAGTTTCTTATCCTTGTGGAGGCTGCATATCTTCACCTGCAAAATGAGAATAATGATAGTGCCTGCTTCACAGGATTGCTGTGAGGACTACACAGATAAACTTCCTAGATAAGAAGGCTTAAGCAGTAGCGATTATTGTTGCAGTTGGAAACCTGGTCCCAACACATAAGTCCTATCAGGGTCCAGAGTCCTTCTCCTGATTTTCTTGAGGCAGGTATTCATCCAACTCCTCACTCGAGATTATCGAGATTATCTTGATTTCTTACCAGCTGTCTGAAAATGCAAGCATGCACCCAAGGCTTGACCACTGATATGATTGTTTCCTGTTCTCCACAATACAGCCCCTCCCCCCCACACCATACCCCCACCCAACAATCACCACCACCATATGAAATTAGAGCCTGACTCCTTTGGAGGGAAGTGAAGATAACAGTTCCCTCTGGAGCATCCCTAAAAGCGAGAGGAACACAGGAAGTGAGAGAGTAAAAATAAGAACTCACAAAATTTCTCCAGTTTTCTTTATAATTGTCCTGGGACAATAAGCCCAGAGGAGGGGTAGCTTAGGGCCCCAAAAAGCACAGTAGCTCATGACCTGCCCCTAGCCTGCACTAGTGGCCAAGTGACACTCATGGGTCAAGTGTGTAACTTCAAACAGTTGGGGGAGTAGATATCTGGATCTCTAAAAGTCTGGAGGAGCAGACAACTAACTGCTCTTGAGCCTGGTTCCTAAATCTCAGAACCAGGGATGACTGGACTATCATTTGCAGATTCTTTTCTCAAAGAATTCTCTTCCCAGACTCTAGACATAACAGTACAGTGAAAGGAATGCTTTTCATTAGTTCATTAGACCTCAGGGTGGCGGAGACTGTGAACTGTTCCCTAAAAAGCATTCTCCTCCTTTCACATAGACATTTAATTTTAGCCAAGTATCTGGATCATTCTATTTTCCAACTCCTTTACAGGTAGGAATGGGCATGTGATTAGGTTCTTTCCAACTGGATGCAAGTAGAAAGGAATTATGCAATATGCAACTTCCTGGTGCTATCTTTGAAAGGAAAAGAGCTACCATTTCAGAAGGAATAAAGTCCTGAGAACGGATAAAGTCCTTACGAGGTCCTACCTAGATCAGTACTTTCCCACAGAATTTTCCATGACGGAAATGTTTTAGAATCTGTGCTGAGCAATATGGTAGCCACTAGCCACATGCAGCTATAAACACTTGAAATGTGGCAAGTGTAACTGAGGAAATGAATATTTAACTTTAATTACTTTATGTAGTCAAATGGCTACCATTTTGGACAGCACAAACCTAGATAATCTGCCTTGAGCTCTTCCAAATCTCTACTCCACTGCTAATGCCCAACTTCACTTCCCACTCCTCCCCCTTCAGATATAATGGTGGCTTAGGTGAGACAGACCTTTTGCTGGGCAGTAGTGCAGGGCTCTGCAATAATGGGGGCCCACTCCCTTTTAATATTTTCCTGCCTCCTTGCTACTCTGAGTACTCCAGGCATGCTCCCATCTTAGTTTTGCTCTGGCTCTTACCTCTACCTGGAACACTGCTCCCAGATACCCACTTGGCCAATTTGAAGCTTGGTTAGAGCAGCCAGAACAAACCTGCATGTAAATTTATTGGGTTGAATCTGTTGATACTTAAGACAAACTACTTTTAAACTCTGAGCACATTTCATCTCTAAAATGAAGAGAATATTCACCTCTGTAGCTCTCTGGTGGATTCAATGGCACGAGGGAGGCCCCAGCCCCTGACAGTCCTGCCATAAATAGCTACTCAGAGCTGCTGTTCAGAGTGGAATTTGGGCGTAGAAAGGCGAGGCCCCTGAATTCCACTGAGATGAGACAAAGTGTTTGGGGTAAGCAGGTGGGTTTCTGTGCATCTGCATATACCTCGGTCAGAGGTTTGGCAGTGTGTCTTTGGCACTCTGGTCTCAGGTATACAGAAAGGGGAAGGGACACTCAATCCCCAGCACACTCTGCAGCCCCTCAGGCTTGGAGGAAGTCCCTGCTCCTATTGGCACCCCTGGGGATAGGGCCAAGGAGCAGGGAAGCTTCCATTGGTAAAAAGCAGAGAAGGAAGGGCCTATAGAAGTCGTGGCATTGTTAGGAAGTCCGGGAAGTAGGCAGAACCCTGGTCGCTGTGCAAGGTCCTCCTAGAAAGCTCCTCTTGCCTCCCATGAGGCATGCACCTCCCAGCACCCACACTCCCACTGGGGCCCAAGCCCGAGGCTAAGAGCTAAGAGACAGGTCTCCTTTTCCAGAGTCTCAGGGAACAACTACAAGACAAGAAAGTCACCACTGGGGAAAAGAGGGATTAAAGAACCACAGGCAGACACATCTAAGATTTTTAAAGTTTATCTGAATTTCTTCATTTCTAAACTTCCAGGTGGGACTACACAGGAGGGAAGCTGGAACAGGACTCTGAGTATCTCAAGTGATCCACAGTCACTCTGACCAAACTAGTCTGTTTCTTCATTTACAAAATGAGGGAGGTGGATCACATGGTCTCTGAGGCCCATTGAGCCAAGAGCTGCTGAATCAGTTTGTCCTCTAAAGCAGGTGTGGGAGGGAGGAAAACCGAGGGATGGGAAGTGAGAGCTCAGGATTCCCTGGGGCTGGGAGATATGTCCATCAGCTGCCGGAGGTGAGAGACTGCTCTGTCCAGTTTTGACAATTCTAGTTGGAGGGAAGAAAGCTGGACAAGGAGAGAAGCAGGTAAGGATCCAGGTATGAGGCCCCACCTGTCTAGTCCATATTCCCTCAGGGAGATGGGCTTCCTGGGCAGCCTCCCCGAACCTCACCCTGTGCTGCCTCTGAGTCTCCACCTCTCCCTCTGATGGGGTCTTGGCTACAAGGTTGTCAAGCTGTTTCTGCAACTTATGTCTTCGGGCAGCTAGCAGAGGTAGATGGGTCTGGGGGTCCACCAGGCCCTGCAGAAGAGAGACACATATGCAGCCCACCCAGCACCTCCTTCCACCCCATGCTAAGACCCTGCCTCACTTTTATTGAACTTGCTCCTTGCCCTCCCCTCCCAACATCCTTTTTGACCCTTCCTCCCCCTCCAAACTCCTCTGGGCACCTGCAGCTCCATGTAGATCTGAGTGGTGTCACTGAGTGTGGCCTGGACCCAGCCGGAGGGAGCCGCTGCACCTGGGGGTAAGAGGCCCACGGCCCCACAGTGGCCCAGGGTGCCCAGGGGCTCTAGGAAGGCTTCGAAGAGGCCCTGCTCTCCAGGCTCTGAGCTCTGCAGCAGCACTGGAGAAGACATGGAATCCATCAGGGTCAAGTCCTGAGATCCCACCTCCCTTCTCATTCTGCACCTCCTAACTCTCTGGGCTCTGCCCATAGGGCTTTCCCCTCTGCCCTGCCAGCCTGCTCCTTCTGCAGAAGGCACCCAGCACATGCCTCACCTCGGGGCCGGGCCTTGGTGAGCTGGTAGGAGGCTCGGAGAGCCCTCAGCGCCTGCACAACCTCTTGGACCCGGGAGAAGTGCCGTTCCAGCTCGGGCTGGTGCCAGTGCTCCTGGAGATGGGGACCCAGGGTTGACCAGCAGGCTCCTGGGAGACTTATATCAATTCTCCTGGCTCTATCCTCCACCCGCCCACCCCCATCTCCTCAGGGCAGCGGGATCTGTCCTTTCCACCACACACAAAATTCACCACCTCAAAAACACAGCAAAAACTGGGGAATCATCTAAGGTCTTAGATGATCAGTGGTTTATGTCTATTTAGTTGCTCTGACTGAAGATGGCAATCAAAATTAAAATGATCCAAACCTCACAAAACTAATAAAGAAATTCAGTTAAGATTTAAAATGATCTTTAGCATAAGGTTGCTGCATTTATCCTACTCAAGTTATTAAAGCTTAAAACTGCACTGAGAATTTTGGGATATCCCATTACCAACATCTAATCCTCATCACAACTGTGACATGGACTATTGCTATCCTTAGTTTAAAAATGGGGGAATATAAAAATTTTTTTAAT
>NW_006436809.1:667174-687935 GCF_000325575.1 Pteropus alecto | reverse complement strand
TAAAAAAATAAAAATTAGAAATTAAAAATTAAATAAAAATAAAGATAGGGGAAACTGAGGAAGTCACACAGCTAGCAAGTATCAGTCTATAAGGAATTCCACTCTCGTCCACTGTGCTAATGCTGCCCCGCAAGACAGCGCTGCAGTATTAGCACACTATAGTAAAGTACAAACCACTACTGTCGATGATCCCACAGCAGCAAACCCTTTTAAAAGGCTGCTCCCCAACCCTTCACCAGTAGTCCCATTCCAAGATACCAGGGATGTGTGACTCACCAAGCTTTGGGCACTGGGGTAGGGGGCAACAGAGATGCTGGGGGCTGGGGGGCCACCAGGTCTGTGGGGCAGCCTCTGCCAGAGCTCTTCAGCCAGGAAAGGCATCAGTGGGGCGAGGAGGCGGAGACCCACATCAGCGCAGGAGAAAAGGACCTGAGGAGGCCCAGTGGGGCAGGGCGAGTGCGACAGCACAGGCTTCGAGGCCTCCTAGGGAAGAAGGCTATAGGTCAGGGGGAAGGGGTTGGGCCATGACCTTGCCTTCCTCTACACACTCACTGCCCTAGCAGGCAGGAACACTGTGGATAAGAGGCACACAGCAGCTCCGACACCATCAGCTGTCCCGTGAAAAGGGGAAATCTAGGGTAAGAATTCTCAGAGGTGGTTAGGGAATAAAATTGTCAGGAAGGTCGTACAGTTCAGAAAGAAAAGCACTGAATTGTTTACTTAACAAAGAGACAAAGACTTTTTTTTAACTTTTGAGAAATAAAAAAAAAATGAGAAATACTGAGCTAGAACAGCAGTCCTGAACTAGCAAGCCTCACCTCGGACAAATGAAAATTTTCGCCACCCTACCCCCAACCTGGTGAATGAGCGCTCTGGGGGTGTGGGGTGGGGCCTAGCACTGGTGGTTAACCAGCTCTCTCTCCTGGTGATTCTCACGCAGGATCAAGTGTGAGAATCCCTGGTCTGAAGGCCACTACACTTCCTCCCTGTCAGTTCACCACTCCCGGCCTGCCCAGGGTCCAAACTCAGCAAACAGAGAGACTGAGAAAGAAGTTCCATCTGCCTCCTCGCTCTGCTTTTTGTCAGACTGTTTTCCAGAGGTCTCCCTACCTCCTCCTCTCTTCCCAGGTGACAGGCAGGGAACAGTGACTAGAACAGTCCCAGGGAAGAGGGGAACTGGGATTCCCTTAGCTCATCCATCTTTCTGTCCTGTCCTAACTGAGGGGATTATCGGGAACCTAGCTCAGAGCTCTCTACCAGGGAACCCAATCTAGATGGGGACAAGGAGCAGGTCTGTAGGAGGGCAATGCCACTCTTGGTCCCAGCCTCACTCACCAAGTAGACATCACAGAGGCTGTGGAGCCAGAAGTGGTGCAGGGCGTGGGCAACAAGCGAGAGCTCTCGGGTGAGAAAGCCTCGCTCACACTCATGGGCAGTGTGGGCCAGGCGGCTCAGGATCCAAGCATCCATGGGGAATGAAGGGGACAGCTGCAGGCAGAAAGGGGTTGCAGGATGAGGACAGCTCGACTCCCACTCCTCTGCCTTTCTTTTCCTCCTAGATGCCACCTTCTACCTCAGACATAAGACTACCCCAGTCCCAAGAACCTCTTCTTTCTCTTACCTCCTCTGCAGGTTGGGGTATGAATTTCTTCCCTAGGACATTAAGGATAAAACGCAGGGCATTCCAGATCTTGTTGCAGAAATGTCGAGAGCTCAAGACTTCAGAGACAGACAAGTTTAAGTCACCCCCTGGGAGAGAGGGAAAAGAGGGAATGTACAGGTACACAGCAATGGCATAGGGAGTCCTCAGCCTTGCCAGCCCCTCTGTGTGACCCAACAACTCCTCATCAAGGCTTACCCAGGGCCCCATGGGAGCACAGGGCAAATCTCAAGGCATCTGTCCCACATTCAGGGATCCCATGAGGGAAGTCGTTTTTCTGTAACCAGAGGGAGAGGAAGGCTGGCAGATGCCTCTGAGGCTGCAGGGCCAGAAACCTGGATTGCAGAGGAAACCAGTGGCTGTGAGCTAGAAGCCAGATACGGCAGACACTGGGAACACACCTGTGCTGCAGCTGCAATCGCCAGCTCTTCGGGGTCCAAGTTTCCATCCCTCAGCTTTTCCTGTAGCACCTGGGAAGAGTCAGTTTTCCTGAGCCTCAGTCCAAGACCCTCCCCCTACAAAGGATCCCACCCACTTCCCCCCAGCACCACTCCAGGCTCCTAGCCTCAGGCTCCCTTCCTCTCCTCTGCAAACCCTATTCCCTGCCCAGCTCTTCATCCTGACCTGCAGCTCCACCCCAGTGATGATGTCCCGTGGGTCCAGCACATTCCCCAGGGACTTGCTCATCTTCCGGCCCTGCCTGTCCCGAACCATGGAGTGAAGCAGCACCTGGGGGCATAGATGAGTAAGCAGAGGGGGCTTGGAGCCTTTCTCAAAGGGTCCCTTGGGATCTCTGGCCTCTGCACTTTAGAGGTAACCGTGGGAAGTGAATCAAGAAATAGGAAGCGGGAACATGAAAAACACCACAGTAGAGAACAAGGTTTGGAAAAACTGGGGAGTTAGAGAGGGACAGGGCCCTGAGGGGCTGTTACCTTGCTGAAGGGGAGCTGCCCTGTGAGCTGGGTCCCCAACATGACCATGCGGCCCACCCAGAACAGGAGGAGGTCACTGCCGGTTTCCAAAAGTGACAGAGGGTAGAAACGAGTGAAATCTGAAGTCTAGGAGGAAAAAGATAAGAGGCCCTAGGCTTCATCTCCTCAAGATTCTCAGGGGGCCCAAGCGTCTCCTTCACCACCTCCACCTTCACTCTCTTCCTCTTAATGTACCTCACCTCTTGGGGCCAGCCCAGGGCAGAAAAGGGGAAAAGAGCTGAAGAGAACCATGTGTCCAGGACATCGGGGTCTGGGAAACAGAATAGGAAAAGGAGACGATTGGAACCTCAGCTTCTAGAACTTCGACCCACTGCTGCCCACCTTTCCAGCCCAACCCCTACCCTGACTTTCCCAACCCTACCTCTCCAAGACCCAGGTGCCCTCCCCAGCCCTCCATGGCTCAGGTACTCACCCCTCTCGAGGGTCAGCTCTGCCCCTGGTCTCCCTGTCAGTTCTGCTGCTACTTCTCTAGCCTCGGCCTCCGTCCGCCCAACCACCCAACAGTCCTCCCTGTCACCCTACGGAATAAGTAAGGGGTGGGGGATCGTGAGGAAGAACACCTGACAGGTGAGAAACCTCACTGAGCCTCAGTCTTTTATGGGGCCCTCTGGCAGTGAGATAAAGAACGCCAGGCCTGCCAGCCTCCCCACCCCCACAAGCCATCAGGCAGTAGGGTACAAGAATAAGGCTCAAAATCCAGGAAAGGCAGGGAGTTGAGACAGCACTGAAAGACCTCTGACTCCTGCGCTAAAGCTCTTCCCCTGCCCAGCCCTCTCGTGTGCTTCTTCCTACAAACCTTCACAGAATCTTCTACAACCAGGTAGGCTGGAATCCGATGGCCCCACCACAGCTGCCGGGAGACACACCAGTCCCTGCCAGAAGCAGGAGAGCAGGAGTGAATTCTCAGCATGACCAATGAGTTTCTCCCTCCCATCTCCATGAGAGCGCCCCTCTCCCTTACCCAATGTGGGAAAACCAGTGCTGCCAGTTCTTCTGGTGGAAGGACGGGCTGAGCTCCAGGGCTCCCGACTGTACAGCCTAGAGAAAGAGGATCTTTAGACAGGGCTTCCCTTCCTGCACCCACACCACTCCCTGGATGGTACAGGTGGCCTCTGAGGTTCTTCTTAAGCTCAGAAGTGACCTCCCAAACCTTCTAAGAAGATTCTGGATTTGAGTGAGGACACACCTTGCCTCCTTCCCCAAAGCCATCCTGTCCATTGCCACAGCTAGATAAGTCTGTGAGGCAGGACGGCCTCCAGCCTGCCTGTTTCTTCATTCCAGTTCTCAGGGAGCTCCCCATGCCCAGGCCCCAGTCCTTCCTCGCAGTGCGACCTCACCTGGGCAGCTCGGTCTCCCATCTCCCGGCAGCGGACAAACCACTGGCTCTTTAGTAGGTATTCTACCACGTCCCCAGAACGGCTGAAAGGGAGGTGGGGTGAGTCCACTGCTCCTCCAGCCCTGTGCCTCTCCCCCCAGAACATGGAACCCTACTACATGCCAGGCTCTCAGTACTCAGGACACAGCAGCAAACAAAACTGACAGAGAACTATTCTAGCATAATATTCTAGCATGAGGGGTACAGAACCCATCCCACTGTCACTCAAGTTTCATCCATTCCCTCCTGGGGGTGGCCTAAGTAAAGGAGTTAAAATGTGGTTACCTGCAAATGGGCAGCACCATGGGGTGGTTCTGGAGGCCCCGGAACAGGCCCCGCTCCCTCAGTGCAGACATAATCTTTTCCCGGGCCACGAATCGGTGAAGGCCCTGGGAGAAAAGTGGCAATGGTAAATGTGAAAGGCCTCTAGAAAAATAAGAAAGTGGGAGAGGGGAGGAGGAACAGAGGGTGCTCCCAAAGGATGGGGTAACACTGAGGCTGGTACCACCTGCAGCCAGTCTCCACAGAGGGAGGTCATGGTCCCATCCTCCGCAATGACGCTCAGGGGGTTCAAGCCATGCCGGGCCCCCAGCTCAGCATCAGCAGGGCTGTGAGCTGGAGTCACCTTCACCGCCCCTGGGGGAGCAGAGCCACCATGAGCACTGAACCCTGATCCTGAATTTTGTTTCTCCACAGATACCATCACTGCCCACACCTCCCTGTTCTCTCCCTCCTTCTCTGTGCCTCCCTTTCTTTCCCCACTACCCACCCATTCAGACTATTCCATATGAGATTTCCCTCCCCTACTTTCTTTCTCCTCCTGGTTTACCCCCAGCACCCCAGCTTTCTCTTTCTCCTGACCTCCACACACCTGTGCCCACATGTGGCTGGACAGCAGAATCTGTGATGAGGGGAAGAAGCTGTCCTGTTAAAGGGTGACGAAGCTGCCGTCCATGTAGGTGCTAAAAGGAAGGGAGAGGGATCAAGGACATGCACACGTGTGGGGTGGAAAGGTCTAGGTGGGGCATGAGAACCCTGGGAATAAGAAACAGAGGTAAAGAGCCAGAGCAGGGTGAGCAAACGTTTTCTTTGGGCTGGAGTGTGAAAATTTTAGGCTTTGCAGGACAAGAGGCAAATGCAGTCTGCATAATTACTCCATCTGCCACTGTGACAGAGGTAACCATACAGCAGGAGCGTAAGCCAATGAGTGTGGCACAGACAAAAACAGTCAGAGGTGTGGATTTGGCCCGCGGGCCCTACTTTCTCAACCCCTGAGCTAGAGAGAAAGTGCAATGTCAAAAAAAGAAGGGAGTAGACTCAGAGCCATTGGAGAGCTGAGCTAAGCTAAGTCTTAGGACAAGGAAGTGGAGGCAGGAGAGAAGGAGCTGCCATCCTAAAAGGAAGGGAAGAGAAAGCTGTGGGTAAGAAGGCTAGGAGCAGGGAACACTGAGTATTACTGTGTATCGGGCATCATCGGGATGAACAGCCACAGCCACGTCTCCAGGCAACGTCTCTGGCCTCGTGGTTCCTACCACAACCTCTGTATCTGAAGACAAAGTTCAATCACATTTAACTAATCATATAGCTAGTTGTCATCCTCACCCCTCACCTGAGACATAGGTAAAGCCAGGAGAACTAGAAAAGGGAGGGGGTCGGGGAACAGTCAAGGCTGAGTAGCCCCCCAGAAATAACTAGACAAAATTAGGACCAGAGTCTATAGGAGCCAGGGGGAGTTTTTTTGTTGTTTTGTTTTGTTTTGTTTTGTTTTCCCCATAATGCCCACAACTTGGAAGCAAGTAAGATGTCCTTCAGTAGGTGAATGGATAAATAACCTGTGGTCCATTCACACAATGGAATAGTATTGTGCTAAAAAAGAAAGAGCTATGAAACCATGAAAAGACATGGAGGGACCTTAAATGCATGTTACCAAGGGAAAAGAGCCAATTTGACATGGCTACACACTGTATGATCCTAATTATATGTCATTCTGGAAAAAGTAAAACTATGGAGACAGTAAAAAGATCAGTAGTTATCAGCGGTTGTGGGGAGGGAGGGGTGTGGGAGGCTGTCTGATGCTAAGGAATTCCTTAGCAACTTGCATCGGAGAAAAGGATATGGCATTAATAAAGGCAACTAGAATCCTTGTTTAGTGCCTAGAGAACACTGGGGGTTCTTGGTGCCCTAAATCACAAATGCTATGCATTCTTTGGGGCTAGCACCAGCCCCTCCTACAAGAAACATTCTCTGACTGTACCAGCTCAATTATCTTCCCTTTCTCTGAACTCTTCAGAACACTTACTGTTCGAACCACACTTTAAAACTGATCTTTTGTCCCTTTCAAAAATAGCGGCCTCCTGTAGAATTACGCTAAGCTCCCAAAGAGCAGTGATCACGTGCACTTTTCTTACATGGCCCACAAGAACGAAAACTCTACCCAGGTTCCTTATGCCCTTCCCACTAGGTTATGTAGGAAATATGCTGGTGAGTTCCCTCCCATCAGCCCAACACTGGCTCAAGAAAACAGGGGAAGCAGAGATCAGTGGGCGACCCTCACCAGGCTCTCCATCCACGGGGAAGGCCACAGAAATGAGGAGGCCAAAAGACACAGGGGTGGGGCAGCCAGGCAGTCGAAGCTCCGTGCGGCCAGGCAGGGACCGACTCTCTACCTGGAGGCATGGAAGAAGCAGGGTCTGAGAGCAGACGCCAGTGTCAAAGGCCTAGCAGGCTTCCTGCAAGGCTCACATCCAGGCTTCCTGCCTGACTCCTTTGCAGATCCAGCCTCCCCGCAGCCTATCTATCCAAAACCACCTTCCATTCGGGAGCCACTTCCCTCTGTCCTCACCTAATTCTTGTGTAGTCAGTTATAGTAAATATTCACTGAGCACTTAAACCACGCACAGGTGTTGTGCTGAACACCTTCCATTGAGTTCTCACTTCATTCTCACAACACCCGCAAGATGCAGGCATTCCCATCAACCCTAATTTACAAATTAGGGAAATTGAGGCTCACGAAGGGTAATAAACTGTCAGAAGTCCTACAGCTGGTAGGTGGGAGGACTGGGATGTGAATCCAGGCAGTCTGGCTCCAGACTCCGAGCTTTCACCTGCCTTAGAACTCTTACAAACCTGCTTCTCTTTCTTTGCCTCACCTCAATATCCGAGATGGCTGATCTTAAAGCGCATGACCAGTTGACAAGCTGCCGGCCCCGGTATAACAACCCTGCTTTGTGGAGTCGCACGAAAGCTTCTGTCACAGCCACTGTGGCACCCTAGAATGGCCTGAGTGTCCACATTCAACAGCCCGTTCTCAGCCCATTGCCTCACTCAGGGACCCAGGCACTCCCACCCTGCTACCCCCAGCACACAAAGCAACCTCCCTGCGCAGATCTCTAAACACCTCCCCAACACCCACAGGAACCAGGCCTAGAACACTCACAGCATCCATAGTAAAACACTCTCGGTCCCAGTCCAGGGAGGCCCCTAGAGCTCGGAGCTGCCCACAGATCTCTCCACCTTTCCTGTGTCAAGAGGAACTTCTGTCAGCAAACAAGTCCTGAGCACCAACAATTACCAGGCCTAGTGACACCCCAGTAACGCTGGGGGCTGGAGCAAGTATGGCATTGATCTAGCCCCTAGAAGTTAATGGAAACACACTCACAAACCCATTGTGGAGACTTCTATGACATTAAAAGAAACAAAGTTCTACAGTAACAGAGAAAGGGACAGCTGATTTGTGAGAAATCTAAAGAAGCTTAACAGAGACGAAAGCCTTTGATAACAGATCTGAATGAGGGTAATTTTAAGCAGATAGAAGGTAAGAATGGGTGAGTAGGAGAGATGATGAAATCTAGTCAAGGGAAAATGAGATAAGTGGAGAGAGGAAATGTGTGTGTGTATCTACATATACACACATAAGTATACACATCTTCATGTATAACACGCGCACACACATACAGCTTGGAGACCCCACCAAATGCTAAGAGGCTCCAGAGCTTAATTCCCTGGAAGTTAGTTAGGAAAGTTAGGGCTGAATGGGAAGAACTACTACAAGTTAGGAGAGTGCCCAGGAAGCGAGAACCCAAACCTGCGATCTTGGCCCCTCTATATGCATACTCACTCCTCCTTCCACTTCCACACCTCCCTGAGGAAGTCTTCCCTGTTTAGTTCATGTCTCCTCACTCCTCGTTCCTTCCACAGCTGTTTTTCCACCACAGCCTACAGTAAGATAAGGTGGCAAATGAACAAAGAATCAGGTCACTTTTGGGGGAAAAAGTCTTTCACCCAAGAAAAGGAAAACTGGCAAAAAACATACTTGGGTAGCAATTCCTGCATGATCTGAGCCAGGGACCCATAGCACCTGATCCCCACGCATCCGGTGCCTGCAACAGAAACACCCTCACATGAACCCAAGCTTAGATGTTTATCCTCACTCCTTCCCCCACTTTCTACTTCTCCAAGAACCCGAGCTGCCCCAGTTCCCTCACCAGCGCACGAGAGCATCCTGGATGGCCACCGTCAGTGCATGCCCAATGTGCAGGGAGCCGGTGACATTAGGAGGTGGGATACACATGGAAAAGGTCTCCCCAGTGGCCTGGGGTAGCCTGGTCTAGAAAGAAGGAGCAAAGTCAAAGGGCAAAAGAGAACTGGATGTTACCTGAAGCAATAGCACCCTCTGGTGTCTCCAAGGCAGAAAGAACTGCAGGGAAGAACTGTCCTGCAAACAGGGAAAGGGAAACCCAGCCAAGAGAATGCTTTGGAAGCACCAGAAGCAGAAGACAAGCTCTGAGGTTCCATTGTGCCCACCAAGTTCAAGGGCCACACTGTCCTGGAACTGTTTAGTACCCCTCCCTGCCACGTACTAACCTGATATTCTGGTTTGAAGAAGCCCTCTCTCACCCACCAAGGGTACCAGGCAGCCTCAACAAATCGGGGGCTGTATGCAGGAGGCAGGGGCTGGGAGACATCTGTGGAAGCAGAGAATTCCACTAACTTCTAAACTTCATTCTGCATTTCAGCAAACCAAATGGGGAACGAATTTCCTAGTTACCTTTCTTTTCACCAAGTTCCGTGGGGATTTCATACAACACTATTTCTTTAGGAGTCCAGGCCTTACTGGATTCTGCAGGTGACTAAGGGGAGAGATCAAAAAAGGAGGGAGGGAGCAGTGCAGTTCCCAGTACACCCCAGGCATCTGGAATCCAGCCAGTGCCTCCTCCAGCACCCTCCCAAGTCTTCTCAGAGACCCAAGGATAAGCTGTGTGATCCCTAACCTTGCTCCTCCGGGCTAACCCAGCCTCCAGCGCCTCCTGCTTCTCTTGCAGGCGTTTCTGTTTGGCTTCACGGTTTCTCCGGAAGATGGGGGATCCATGCGCCTCTGACTGGAAGGAAAAGGGATGGGACCTGGGGAGGCACCATGAGCACCTCAGCTCACAAAGTGGTTGTCGAAAAGAGGTCAGAGGCAAATGAGGCATCAGGAGTGCTTGGAAAGGGGCCAAGATCTGTTCCAGATAGACAAAGCACATTAGGTGGATATGAGGGTGCGAGAGATCACATATCCTAAAAAAGTCACGGCCTATTTTTTATGACCTGCCTCCTACTAACACTGGATGGTTACTCACTCTATCCCTTCCCACACAACCCTTTCTCCTTTAAAACTAGAATACATGGTGTCGACAGTACCAAGATCCTGCAGCCACGAAAAACAGGGATCTTCTGGGAAAGGGTCAGGGTTTCTAGCCCTCAAACTATACAAGTGCGACGTGGGGGAGACCGCTAACAAATGAGAGAGTGAAAAACTCAGGGATTCCAGAAGATGACCGACACGAGCGCGCCCGAAAGCCACTAAGAGTCCCGCCAGAGTCACCGCGACCTCGGCCTGTCCAGAGGCCGCCTGCGCTGCTTTCGGCTCCACACGACCCGGCCTTCTCGCGCGTTCAACCGCGTGGACCCGGACCCCGCACCACCTCCCACCCTCGGGAGGCCGCCCTGACGCGCGCCCACCGGAGAGCACGCTGCTATCCCAGGGTGCCCAGCGGCGGCAAGGGCTGGGACACCAGTAACCGGACCTGAAACTGGCCCCGCGATTCGCCCGGCGAAAGGAGGCAGGGCCCCAGCCGGGCACATGCGCAATGGCTGCTCAGCCCGGCCCCACCCCCTTCCCCCTCCTCCTCCTCTTCCTCCCAGTCCAATGGCCACCGACGCCGCGAGGAGCGCTTCGGGGAGGCAGGGCCCCGGCCGGGCGCATGTGCAGTGGCTGCTCGGCCCCACCCCACTCCTCCTCCCAGCCCAATGGCCGCGTCGGCTGCTTAGAGCTGAAGTCCCGCGGGGAGGCTCCCGGAGCCGCGTGCCTCACGTTCACAACTTTATTAAACACAGTCCTCAAGTGTCAATAAAAAAATTCTGAGTTCTGGGGCCGCGCCCGCCTCCACACGACGACTCGGCTAATGCCGCCGGGTCCTAGTCTCCATTCTCAGGAGCTGTGCTTCTGCCTCTTCCAGAAGCGCTTGACGTCGCTGTGCCCAGCAGGGGTCACCACCATGAGCCGCTTGGCAGAGTTCTCGAACACAAGCACGCCCAGCTCGCGCGCATGGGCCAGCAGCAGCTCAAAGTCCACTTGTGACAGGAACTGGTTATACAGGACGCCTGGGGGCCAGAAGGCAGGAGAGGTGGGGGGAGAGAACATGAGGAGGGGCCTTTCTGTGGCAGCCTAAGGGCTGTGGTCCGGGCTTGCCACCAACGACCATTTAAAAACTAATTCTCTATGCTGGTCTCTTTCAGGGCTCATCTGAACACAAGCGTGATTCAACCATATTCAGGAAGTCAATATAATACAATAAGAAAACCCATTAATGCTCACCAAAACCAGAAAAATGAATTACTGTGAATTATCCCTCCCAAGTTCCATTTTCTAGCTAAATCCAAGTTGCACTGATCTGAGATATTTACTACTATCTACTCACTCCAAAATAAAAAGTGTCTTGCTAACTTTTCTCTCAGCCCATGCAGCAAACCAAAAAAAAAAAAAAAATGCATGAATAGCTTTTTCAGCTCATAAAGACTGAATTGTCTTTCCTCTGGCCAATGATCAAGAATCAACCACCAGAAGCCACTCACCCTCGGTGAACCGGAGTCTGTCCCTTTCCAGCTCCCATAGCCGAATCTGGTCCGTGATAGTAGGCGGCAGCACAGGTGTCTACAGGGGTAAGGAATGGCTGTAAGATTAAGGACTACTGCCCCAGACTACCTGAATGCTCCACCCATTCCCTAGATTTGGTTGCTCCTTTCACTTTTCTATTGCTTCATGTGCCAGGGGCTGTCAGCCTCCAGCAGCTTGGTATCTGTTTGTACCTGTTTAAGCATCACTGGGTGGGCCCTTGTCCTTAGGAAATGGATGATCTAGGAAAACAGACAACAGAATCAAGGACTCGAATAAGAGGGCAGGAAAGCTATATCTATGCCATCACCTAATGTCACTGGAACACCAACTCGCTGTTTAAAAACTCAGCCAAGATTACAGCGTTCCTGGCAGGAAACCCACCCGTCTTTTGGGGGTGTACTATCTTATCTCCTTATCTCCTAATTTCTGCAGGGCTGCAGCCTTCTTTAGCCGGGCCCATCTCCTTCTAAAATGTACTTTCAAAAAATCTTTTTCTCAAAAAAAATAAAAATGAAAATAAATAAAAATAAAAACTCATAGCTACATGCCTGTCATCAGCCCATTCCCTTTTCGGCTGTTGTCCCAAGTTGCTGTTCACACTGGTCATGTCTGCTATTCCTTCTCTGGCACGTCTGCCGTTTGCATAGTTTTGTTTCTCTTTAAAATAGCAACACTTACTGCCTGGCAGGCTCTGAGCTAAACGTTTTACCATTATTCTCCCAATGACCTCCCAACAACCCAGTAAGATGAAAATTCATTATTTCCATTTTCCAGACGAGGAAACGAAGGCTCAGGGAAATAAAGCAACTAGGCTGTTTATGCAGCTAAGGAAGTGGTGATGCCCAGACACAAATCCAGAGCTATAACTCCTTCCTCCAGGTTTTCCCCCTCAAAGGTCTGCCTATTCCCACACCTTGACTTCTCCTTATGTGCCCGGTCTATGCTCAAATACAGACAAGTCACCACTACCCATTGTAACAAACCTGGTACTAGCCTTCTGTAAGGCCATCACCCTGTACCCCATAGCCCAAATGCTTCCCACCACCCCCCAACTGAGGATACCTGCTGGGCTGTAATGCCACTGGCAATGGCCTGCTGCACACTCTCCCGGGTCACCTGCGCCACCACCATGTTGGGGAAGCGATAGAGCATCTCAGAGAAGAGGGCAATGAGGGCGATCTGCAGCTCTGACTCTGACCCAAGGACAGGAAGAGAGGATAAGGAGGCTAACCCCATACCTAGACTCCCTCAAGCCCCTCCTTCCAGTGTAATGATAAATGTCAGAAAACTCTGTAAACTCCCAGGAAAACTGAACAAAAACTGGCATGCCTTCCTGCCTCCTTTCCCCTCCTGACTCCCATCTCCAACCTCCTCTCCCAGGGGCCTTCTGTTGCCTCACCTGTGTAGGCGTAGAGTCGGTAATTGGTTTCCACGACTATGAAGCCTGGCTGATGCGCGGTTCCCCCAGCCCCAGAAACACCTGATGAGAGATTGATGGCCAGGCGTGTGGGGTAGTAACGCCGAGATTTCCTCTGGAAAAGATAGAAAGGAAAGGCAGAGGGCTCTCTCTCTCTTGTCCCTGCCCTACATCTTCCTTCCTGAGACACAGGATCCCTCCCAGTGCAGAGCTTCAACTCCCAACTTCTCTCCCGCAAAGGACCCAAGTATTTAGTCCTGGCAACTGCTTCCTTCTGCCATCCGAAACCCCACACCTTTTTAAAGGCCAGGGCAACATACCACCCGGCCTCTTCCCTAGAAGCCACATATTTGGGTGCTCATACCTTCCTCTGGAAAACAAGCCCAAACTCACGAAGATGTTGCAGAAAGTTCAACAGAGAATCACTCATACCTTCCACAGAGTAATCCTAGGGAAAAGAAGTAGCCAGCTGGGGTCCAAAACATCCCATTTTCTCTCTCCAAACCCCATGCACTCACTTGTTCTTTTCCCATCATTGGTCGTGCTTTGTTCATTCTTTCACTCTATTGCCCCATAACCTCATTTATCCTTCCCATCTCGCTTCACTTCAGCTCGCCCACCAAACCCCCCAGCTCCAGCCCCTGCTTACCTTGCCCAGAGTAGAGAAGCTGAGCTGGAAGAGGAAGGAGAGGATCTCCACTAGGTCCATGCCCCGACTCTAGGGAGGAATGTGCAAAGACAAAGGGGGAGGGATGAGAGGAAAAAAATGAGAGGAAAATGAATCAGGAACCAAGTCTGTAGGCAGTAGTCTCTCAGTGGGTCCTGAGAAAAGCAGACCATGCCGGCAAGCAGCCCCAGGCTTCCTCACCTGGGCTGTCTGCAGATATTGCAACATAAAGTACCAGAGCTGGGCAGGAGTGTCCAGCAACAGGAACTGGAAGCCAGCAGAGGTAATACAGGGTGGCTCTCCGGGCTCGGTACTAGAGATGAAGAGAGGAAATGGTAGGTGTGCACAGAAGGCCACCATCCCCACTTGTTCTCTCATGTATTTTCTTAGTTTATCTCTGGCTATACTCCACTCAGCTCTCCTTTTTCAGTCAAGCCCCGCCACCCCCCGCCCCCTGCCAATCCTGACCTCAGTTTAGCAGAGACCTAAGGAGATGGCAAAGCAGGGGGCTGTTATACCTGTGGCTTCCTCACCTCTTCATGAGCCCAGCCTGGCTGAGGAGCTGAGCCAAGTCCTGGCTGACAGCTGCACTAGGAGAGCCCACCATGAAGTGCAGGACCACCTATGAAACAGAAGAGAAAGGAGAGATGCTTCTAGGGTCTGTAGGAAGTAGGAGCATAAGCAGAGACACACAGACTCCCAAGTCCTCACCTCCCATCGTTCCTCAGCATACTTGTCAAGTGAGGGGACATCTCGGGCATGCTTGTCTGGTCCCAGCTGACTTGTGTCATCAGACCAGGCCTTGCCCCTATGCCAGGAAGGGTGAAGAGTAAGGATCCCTGCCTGTGTTCCCTGCCTGCCCCTCTGCCCTCTTTCCACCCTTGCCTCCATGGGCCATGATTGGGAGGCATTTCCTACACCATGCAGCTACACCTAGTCCAACTTATTCCTAAAGGAGCCCCCAAAGGTGGAGCCCACAAAGTTCCAGAGGCCCCTAAGGAGCTCCCTCTCCAGAAGTTTAGTTCCCTAAAGTTTAAGAAGTTTAAGAAGAGATAGAATTAACATACCCACCCAGAAGGGCAATGCGGAGGTTCTGGCGGAAGATGGGGTTGAGAATGAGGCCCTGGAGACCACCAGGGAGCAGCTGAGTGTGCCAGATACGGAGGCTGCTCAGCAGCCCTGTACTTTCCTCCTGAGCTCTAAAACAGAAACAGAGAGGTGATGGAGGTGTCTGGAAAACAAAAAGGAGACCCATAAAGGCCTCCACTTCTGCCTTTTCTGAACAGGTGATCCCCGGATTACTGTTTCAGAGTGAAATCAATGTCTTAAGGCAAATTTCTTTACTGTAACACCTACCAAAGTCTTGTTATATACATCACAACCTCTCCAAGAGAGAAAATACAGTACACAGAGTTTCCCAAACTAATTTAATTATAAATTTTGTGGTGTACCCATTTATATTTCCTGAAAATGTTTCAAAGAACAGCAGTTTGGGAAATCTAGCTGTTGAGAAATTTGTATCTGGCTGAGAATGCAGTAGACTCACTTGCTGAATTCCTTCTTTACCCACAGGGCTACAGCAGCTTGTGGCAAAGGCTGATCCAGAAAGAGCATCCGCATCACCCAATTCTTAGCCAAAGATGGGAGCTCCCTGCAGGGGATAGAGGCAATATGTTAGTATCCGTCAACTATCTTAGATCTGCATCTCAGTCTCTCAAACATCTCATCTCACGCCCCACACCCTTACCAGTCTTGCTGCCCCCACAAACACATGTTGTGGCCTGACACACTTTAATCTCCAAGCCCCCTAGGACTATACTCTACCCATAATAACTTATCCAGTTTGCAGGACCCATTACATTTCCCCACCATGGTCCTTGCCATGAAGGGCATGCATCCTCACCTAAAAACAGCCAGGCAGGTGGCCGGGTGCCCATACAATCGGTCCAATACCCCAGGGCTCAGGCCCCCTAGGAATTCCTGCAGATTCCTGCATTGTAGGTGTACTCGGTTTAGTACACCCCTTGGGGGGATGCTCTCCATCACCTGAGAAATTCAAGTGTTAGAAACACAACCCCGTAATCCATGCTAGTGTCATCCCTCACCTTTCTCATTCCAATCCTAGATCCACTGGCCCTACAATAACTTATCTTCTCTATGGTTTCCTCTTCCACATCATTCATTTAGTTTCTCCCAAACCTGACTGACTTCCCCTCCTATACCGCCTCCTCACCCCACTTCTGGCCTCAACTCCAGTTTTCTCTCAATTGCCAAGTAACAGAATTATTAAGAGACCCATATTTGCAAAACTATTTTGTATTTCAATGATTTTTCTCATCTTCACTTAGCAGTGACAAAGACTTGTTTGAACCCAAACCTCTCTCCCTTCCACATCTCCTGATCAGATCAGCCTATAAGCACCAAATCTGTCAGACGTTCTCATCTATTTCTTGGCCCCAGTTCTCCAGCTGAGCACAGCAATTAACAACTTTTCCCCTCTATGTCTTCCGAATTTAATTCCAACTCTTTCCTCTCTCTCTCCTCCCCTCGTCCCAAAACTACTTCACCCCATTCAACCTGTTCTACACCGACAGACCTACTAATTTCTCCCCTACTTTCCTCCCACTCCTCACCACTGACTCAACTCCTCTTACACTTCGCCACCCCCTCTCTCCCGGACCCCTTACCACTTCTGCCGATCCCCACTCGTGCACTCTGAGTCTCAAAGCGTCGCTTAATCAGAGTCAGTGTTTCACAATGACTCCCGGGGATAGGGAAAAGGATAGTGGAAAATGAGAGAAAAAGATGGGGGGAAAGAAGAAAAAGAGAAAAAGAAGAAAAATGAGAGAAAAAGATGGGGGGAAAGAAGGATTTCATAGGCAAGAGTCCCGAGTGGAGGATTTAGACGAGAAGGAAAAGGGAAGTAATGGAAAGGTAGGGAGGATAAGAATAGGCGCTACACTCGCGCGCCGCGAGGCATACTGGGAATTGGAGTTTTGTCCTAGCTCACCTCAAAGTAGGCTGACGCTCATATGACTACAACTCCCAAAAGCCACCGCGGAGAAGCTGCAAGGAAAAAGGCTGGCCTTTAATTGAGAGAACCCGGGACATCTGAGGCTGAGCCAGTTAGTTCCGTGTCGCTCTCCGCCCACGTTGCCAACGTCCTGTGCAACCGACCGGTACTGGAGGCGGGACCCCGGGAGTAGAAATGCCCGAGGACTTCCTGGTGGAGGCGCGGAGACGGCTTGGTGATGAAGCGCTTAGGTTTAGAGACGCACGAAACGGGTTTCCTTGAGCTCAGTTGCTCCCGGTAAAATTGGAATTATGTGCCCTCCAGAGCATTTTTTCGAGTTAGAAGTTGTTAACACGATCCAATGCGCCTCACTGGGCACGTTAAATAATAAATCTAAACTGCCACGTCCACCATGCTTCCGCCTCCCGTTTAGTTAGAAGATCCTAATAATTACAGTTTAAAAAAAAAAAAAATTTGCTTTGATTTGCTTTATGAACCCGCTGCAGGAAAAGAGAAGGGAACGTCTTCAGCCAAGGCCGGAGCTACACGCTTCCTTAAGTTCCTATAAGGCAAGTTTTAATGTTCTCATTTTACAGACTGGAAGACCAAAGTCCAGTGAGATAAAATTTGCCCACGATTGGACAGCTAAAAAAGTGCCGACGCAGTTTGTTTCTTATTCCGTTTCTTTAGCGATCAATGTTTAAAATCCTCAAAGAATGCCATAAAACTGATAAAACTTTATGGCAAATGTTAGAGTTAAAAGACAAATTACAATCTAAGAAGAAGTATTTGACAAAATGGACAAAATACAAAGAACTCTTAACAAAACAATAAGAAAAAGAACACAATGGAAAGATTGGTAAAATAGATATCAGGCAATAAACAGAAGAAATACAAATGATTTACAACCAAATGAAAAGATTCAACTTCACTAGTAATGAAGGAAAAGTAAATTTAAGAAACACTAAGAATCCAATTTAAAAATAATTAAGGATTGACCACCTCAATGAGCCTACTCATATACCTTTGTTGAAGGTTGACAGAGGAATGCTTTTTTAAGGACAATTTGGCAGTATATACCAAGGATTTTAATGTGACTACCCTCTGAACTAGCAACTTCCCCTTTAGGAATGCATCATACTGAAATTCTCCCACCTAGGTACAGAGATATAGATGCGAAGATGTTTATTGGAGTGCATTTGTTGTTATATTATGAAAACAATGGAAACGACCTAAGTGTCCATCATCGGGAGTCAGGTAGATAACATGTGGATCGTTGCAACATGTAAAATACTGGACAATACTTAGAGAGGATCACTGCTTGCATACTGGCCTGGAGCTACATACAACGTGTTACGAGGGTAAGAAAAGCAGATTACAAAATGGCGTACATAATCCAATGCCATCTTTGTAAGCGCTTTTGTGTGTGTGTAAAACTCAAGTAGTTCATATGCTTCATTTTGATGGGAGCAAGCAAGGGGAAGTTGGGTAAATCAGGTCACCATTCTCTACAATGTAGGCAAAACTCTGCCGGGCTCCTAGGAGCTGAATTGTAGAAAGAGATCCCTGACATACGGCTAACCAGTCTGTGCTTGAAAACTTCCTGTGATGTAGAGTTTATGACCTCTCAGGCAGGATCATGGAGAGAAAGAACAGAGATCCAGGATCCCACAGGCTGCTTCCTATCAGCTTCACCCTTTACCGCTGTGCGGCCTTGAGCAAGTGGCTTAACAGAGAAGTTTTCTTCTCCATAAAAAGGCAATAATTTTATCTACTTTATATGTTGTATTAAATAAGATATAATATGTAATAAGTATGGTACCTGGCACATAGTAGGTGCTCAGTAAATGTTATTTTCTTTTTAAAAAAATATGTAAAATCACACCTATAGTAAGTGTTACAAAGAAGAGTCATGTACTCTGAGAGCATCAAGAGAAGGTTTAACCTGGTCGGGCAAGATAGGGCAGACTGCTGAAGGACAAGCAGTAATTAAGAAAGCAAAGACAGCAGGGAACTGTGTTCCAGGTGGGGGAACAGCATGTTACAAAGGCTAAGTGGCAAGAGGGACTAAGGCTGGTGGGAGGAACTGAAAGCAGGCCAGTGGTACATAAAGGAGAGGGTGGGGAAGGACTCACCTTGAAACGGGGGCAGGCAAAGTTGGCCAAGAAGATTTTGTTCTTATTCTGAAGTCAATGGGAAGCCATTAAAGGATTTAAAATACAGGAATGGGGTCAGATTTATGTGTTTTCAATATCACTCTGTATGCGGGGCTGAAAACAAACCAGAGAGGAGCAGGAACAGATACTGGGAGACTATCATAGTAGTCCAGGTGAGATGGCGGTAATGTGTGCCAGGGCAATAGAGGCTGAAGAAATGACATATTTAAGGGAAATTTGGGAAGCAAAATCAACAGAGCTTTGTGATAGACTGGATTTGAGAGGGGAGTGTAGGAGAAAGCGGAAAGCGGGTCAAGGATGATCCCCAGATTTGTGGCTTATGCTGCTGAGTGGATGATGCTGTCATTCACTGAGTCAGGAAAGGACTCGGGAGGTTTGAACACGCTGAGACTGAAGTGCAAATGAACTCTAGGTGGTTGCATAGGTCTACAACTCCAAAGAGTTCTGAGCTCAGAGGTTTGAGAGTTCTCAGCTAACTGCATGGCTTCTTTTGCTCACCATATGGGTTCTGGCTTCAACCTGTCAGTACCTGTCTTAAATCGTGATCACAGTGATCTGACCTATGTAGGTTTTAGCAGGACTCAGAAGGGCCTATTAATTCAACCTAAGATTAAATTATCTTGCTGATATTATCTTGTTGGCTCAGTTTGTGAATATCATCAACTATGACCCCTGGGTCTTTATTTCACATGAACTACCATCAGGATGGGTCCGCCTTTTCTAATATTTGCAACTAACTTTTTTCCCTTTCCAACCCAATTTGAACTCTCTGTTAAATATTCTCTTGGTGGTTGTGGCTAATCCTTCCAAGCCTCTGAGATAATTTAAGTTCTTAGTTCTGGCTCCCAGTGAAACAGCTTGCACCCATTGGGTGATCTGCACACTTGATCTGCCTAATCCAAGTATTCTCCACCTGGGACTTCCAGACCCTTGTGGGGGGGCGGGGTAGGCGGTCCTAGAATGTGGGCTGGAGAAAAAGACACCTCTAGTTTTATTAACTTCTAACTGAAGTTTCTTATTTCCTCCAACTATGAATATGAACAAAACCCTCAGTAGTATTAGCACAGTGTGTAACACCATAGCTATTTTCATATCCCACTACAGCTGTAGAAATCTCAGAATACTGTTTATCGTTACACTATTTGGAAATGTCAGTAGTTATTACACCTGCTGCTAGATCTTGTTAATATACTAAAAAGCATGTTACTAATTTTTTTAACATTTGGTAAACTTTAGATTGACTTCCTATATAATCATATATCTATATATTATACACACACCTTTTTAATGGGTTTTAAAACATCATTTTGAGGAGGAATCAGTAGACCTCTCCAGATTGCCAGAGGGGTCCATGGGTCAAACCAGGCTAAGACCCCAGGCCTAATCCACCTCCCTTCAGGCCTCCTGCAGAATTCGTGTTGGAGTTGACAAGGTTCATACATTCATGTGGGACCTGAGGTCACACAGGCAAGGGTCTGGCTTATGGAGACCAGAATATTATGCTGTGCAAATATATGGTAGGAAATGGAATGTGGAGGAGGAAAAAGAGAAGAAAATGGAACGGGGGAGGAGCAGAAGGCGGATTCTACCAAAACCCCAAGAAACCTATTCATAGCTGTGCAAAACTCAACCTTTATTATTACCTGCCTAGTGCAGGGGATTAAAATTACATTGAGCTAGATCCATATATTAGTGTAAAAATCTGTCTCTCTTCCCCCAAAAATGTACAAACCCAAGCAGTTATAGAAAAACCAATGTGGCAGCTACAACAGAGATGTCCAACCCCAGGGCCATAGGCCATTGTTCCCTCTTTCCCCCTAATCCCAATATTTATTCCACAGAAACATATAGGCTTAGAGAAGTTCTAGCTACAACATGGCAGGTAGAAGTTGGGAATGACTGGGGGTCGGGGGCAGGGATCGCCCCCCAGGTCCAGTGTTTCAGAGAAGGGGGAGAAGCCAAAGCTGAGGACAATTCCAGGAGTAGACACAGGAAAGATCTTTCTCCCTTTTTTGTCCTCCTCATTCTCCAAATTCTCAGCCAGTAGAGTCCAGTGTGTGCTGGAGAGAGGCTGTGGGTGGCGGAGGCCACAGCCTTCCTTCCAGGAACCAGTGTTGTCCAGTGGGGGCCAGGTGATCCAGTGGGCTTTGTCCAGTGTCTGCCCTGTATTTGCCCCACCCTCCCACAAGGGGTGGCTAGAAGAGGTCCAAGAGGATCCCATCCACAGGGCCAGCTGGGTGGGCAGCGAGGGCTTCTAGAAGAGGAGCAGCATAAGAGTATGTCTAGGGGAAGAAGGGCATCAGC
>NW_006436809.1:654109-667040 GCF_000325575.1 Pteropus alecto | reverse complement strand
GTCATCAGCTCCCTGGCAGGCCCAGCCTACCTGTTGTGATCACACTGCCCCTCTCTCAGAGGTGAAGGGTGGTTGGAAGGGAAAGTGGGAGTGCCATTAGCTCCTCTTGTTTAGTGCTCCTGGCTTCCCCTGAATCCTCCTTGAGGGAGGGGCAGCTGGGTGTTGATTCACACTGTGTTGAGTGCGTCTTCTGCCAAGAACCGATGCAGCTGGGAAAAGGGTGGTCGCTGCTCAGGCTCCCGGCTCCAGCACCGAAGCATCAACTCATACAAGCCCAGTGGGCAGGCAGATGGCCGGGACAGGTACACCTACATTATGCAGCAGTGTGGACAAAAGGCAGGGAACAAATGTTCTTTAGTCCCCAAGATGACAGGCTCTGGCCCTCCCAGTCCCCTTGCCCCATCTTCCCTCCCCTCTGCTCTGACCTGCCGGCCCTGGTCCCGGAAGAACTCCCCTGCGTTCTCAATGACTTGTTCATCAGTGAGCTGCCCAAAGGGCTGGGCCCGGCAGAGCATCAGCACCTCCCACAGGGTCACCCCAAAGGCCCACACGTCACTTGCAGTGGTGAACTTCCCCTAGTTCATGGATAAGGCAACAAAGGCAGAGAAAGGCATCAGGCAACATAGACCCTCCTCCCTTCCCCAAGGAGGCCACGTCCACTCAGCATTTCCCCAGGCCTGACTCCCTCCCAACCCTGGGTGCTCCAGTCTCCTCAGCTGGCTCTTTTTCCCAATAATCCTGCCCTTCCCTCCCTTGGGCTCTGCCTTCTTTCTCAGACTCTAGTCCTCTCTCACATGTCTTCCCTTTTCTATCCTCCTTCCTGCCCCTCCATTTTCTGGTCCTGACTAGCTCCCAACTCATCCCTTTCTATCACTGGCCTCATCTCTCCCTTTGTCACTCTTGCTCTCTGCCACCCAGACTCCATCTCTTGGCTTCCGGACCCTTCCCCATCATGCCATACCTCCCTGCTTTCTCCAGTCCCTTGAGCCAGAGGGAATCTTATAGAGCATTGACCAAACCCTCACTTTACAGATGAGGAAACGGCAGTCCAGGAAAAGCAAGTGAATGAATGAGATCACAGGGCTTCAAGGGGTAGCCAGTGCTCCCTTGCCCTGCCTGCCTCTCTCTAGCCTCTCACCATAAGGATGCACTCCCAGGCCATCCACCGGATGGGCAACACCGCCCGGCCCTGCACGCGGTAATAGTCCCCGGCGTAGAGGTTCCGGCTCATGCCAAAGTCGGCAATTTTGATAGTGAAATTTTCCCCAACCAGGCAGTTCCTTGTGGCCAGGTCCCGATGCACAAAGTTGAGTGTAGCCAGATAGCGCATCCCTGAGGCAATCTGGGCTGCCACGTGCAACAGCATTGGGTAGCTAAGTAAGGGAGCCAAAGAAGAAAGGTCACTGGGGCAACCCCGGGCTCATCCCCACCTCACAGATTCCCAACTCCTGGTGCAAAGATGGAAGGCGCAGGTGGAGGCCAGCAAGTAGTTGCCCACTCAACTTTTCTTTGGCTCATCAAGCCCCAGGGAGCTACCACTTTTATTACGCTCCCTGATCCAGACTTGGGCAGTAAGGGTAACAGAAGGCATGAAGAAATTCCTAACAGGGTCCAAGTCCCTTTGGCACCCTCACTGTAGTCATCTCTGTCCCTCAAGCTCATGGATAAACATGCTCCTCATCCCAAGACCCCTCCTGGAACTCGTACCTGCCTCTTCACCCATGCTCCCCTCTGTGCCACCAGGCTGGAGCAAGGGGAGAGAAGGAGATCCTCTTGGGAGCTCTCACGTAAGGGCCAGCCTGGGTAAGTAGGTACCTGATAGTGGGTCCCTGGGCAGCTTCCTCATCCCCAGGGGCCCCCTCAGCCGCCTTGTCCTCCAGCTGGTGGGCACTGAGGAACTGGTTAAGGTCACCATTCTCCATGTAATCGGTAATCATGCAGAGGGGGTCATCCTGCACACACACGCCCAAGAGCCGGATGATGTTTGGGTCCTTTAGCCTCGACATGATCTTCACCTCCTTCAGGAAATCATTCCTGGAGAGGCAGGGAGAAGGTAGTGTGGACACTGAGGGGCTGACCTATACCTTCCCCCGCCGGCTCACACAAACTAGCACCCTACCCCGGCATACGCACTGACTCACTGGTGATGTGGGAGCCTGAGTTGTAAACCTCCTTCCCCAGACACCCCTCTGTTGTCTCTACCACATTTCTCTCTAGATCACTCTCTGCTCTTCATGGCCTTCCCTCCCTTCTTCCAGATGCCGTCCCTGATCCTCACCTGGCATTCTTGGTGGCATCTGGCCGTAGGATCTTGACAGCTACCAGCAAGGGGTGTCCCTTGCGCACATTAAGGGGAAAATCGAGACTGACCAGATCTTGAGGGCTCTCTACCTCACACAGGTGCACCTGGAGAAAGAAGGTCATTTGCTAGATGGTCACACAATTCACCAAGGTCAACTAGGATAATATTGTCACAGATGACAGGTTCCTGACCAGGAGGGATGTCTGAGTATGGCGTCAGAGCCCCAGATAGAGTCAGACACTACTGATGGCTGGCAGGGGTCCTCCTTACCTCCCCAAATTGGCCCTCACCAAGCTTCTCCTTAAAGCGGAGCCGTGACCGAGGGAAATCCACTCTGGGGGGCCCATCCCCGGCTGCCCCTGGGGGCAGCGCAGGCACAGCGTAAGTGTTGCCCCCGGTGACGCCCTGCAGAGTGACAATGTCAGCCTCGGCATAATGAGGGACGCTGTTCTGGGGAGGTGGGGGCAGAAGCGGGGCACCTGGCTTCTCAGGCTCCATATAGTCCCCACTGCAGGCTGGAGGGGTGAGGGAAAGAAGACAGGAAGAGGTATCAGGAGCAACCCGAGAACCATGGGTCTCCACACTCCAGCCTCCCAGAGGTGCCCTGTCTCCCAGTTGGGTGAGAGACTGGGTCTACTCTCCATCATCTTCCTGGTATTTCACCCACCAACCTCAAACCAGAGAAGATGCTGGCATGGGATGAGATTTAGCTGTTTCAGAGTTTTCGAGATACTGGAGATGGCTGAACAAAGAATATTATAAAGTCTTATTCTCTAGGGATCCCAGTATAGCCCAGGAAACCATGAGGTAAAGTCTTGTCTGGAAGAGAATTCCTCTACCCACCATCAGAAGAAGAATGGTGCCAGCCATCCCATCACCTTCTACTTTCCAAACTTTTGTCCCATTCACTGCCAGCCCCTCCCTTTCGCGTAGCTGTTTTCCTCCTTTTCTACCACCTCCCACCACTTTAAGCCTTGGCTCTTCCTCCCGGCCACAGTTACCCAAACCCTCCGTGACCCAATACACCAAGCTCAAAGACAAGCAGAGACGAGGGCACACAGAGAGAGGAGAGGGGAACAGTTCTTCATGGCTCGCACAACAAGGGGTGTACAGACAGAGGAGAGGAGGCAGAGCTGTCCCCTCTTAGCCCTGGAGAAGGGCTGACAATGAGAAGGCAACACCAAGGAGAGGAAGAGCAGACAGAAAGGGCAGGGGCGTGAGCCTTCGCCTCTGGGACTGTAGAGAGGAAACATGGGGGAAGAGGGCAAGCACCCAGGGTGAGAGGCCCTCCTCCTTGCAGCTCTAGAGAGAGGGGAGAACAAAGGAGGAGTCACAAGAGAACCTGGGGCCACCACCGAAACCTCCTCTCTGGATCTGGACAGCTGAAGAGATGGGGTGGAAGAGGAGAAGAGGGACAGAGCTGAGAACCAGTGAGCTTTCTACTCCTCAGCTCAAGGGGAGGCCTTAAAAAGGAGCAAGCAGCAGCAGAGGAGAGCTAAAGGCACAAGAGCGTCCTCCATGGAAACTCAGGAGAGCAGAAGAGGCCACAGTGAGAAGAGGAGGGAGTGCAAGGTATGAGGACTTTTCCCTGCCCCAGTAGAGGTACGGGGAGCCTGGCATAGCCCAGGGGCAGAGGGGCTTACCCTGGGTGTTGGTAGGTTTGGCCCAGGCGGGTGTGGGGGGGCCCGGGCCTCGAGGGGGGCGGGCGTAAGTGGCCAGAAGGAGGCGGTAGGCTGGATTGGAGAGCAGCAACGCTGTCGGGAGAAGGAGGTGGGGAGACACGGGGAAGGGATGAGACTCAGGCTAGACAGACAGGGAGACCTGGAATAGGGCAAGACCGGGGCTGATGGAACGAATATATTGAAAGACAGGATAAAACAAGGATCTGGAGAGCGATGGATGGATGGATGGATGGATGGATGGATGGATGGACAGATAAATGATAAATGATAGACAGAGGGAGGGAAGGAGGGATAGAGGGATGGAGGGATTGATGGTGGAAGGAAAGAAGGAAGGGCGAGAGGGAGGGAGGCAGGAAAGGAGGGACATGGTGAGTCTAGGAGAAAGGAAAGGGGCCAGGAAGACACAATGAGAGGGCACAACAGAGAAGATGGGACATAGAGACAGTATGAGACCCTGGGGATTTTGGGTAACACATGGGAAATTCTTGAGGGACATTATACGGTAGGGAAATTGAATGATATAGTGGGTGGTGACCAGGGGCACGGAAATAAGAAAATGAGTTGAAACTGGGGAAGATAAAAAAAGAAGGGAATGGGAAAGGAGTGGGAAAGAAACACAATAAGAAAACAGGCAGAGAGGACAGAGGCAGAACTGGAACAAGGCAGGTCTTACCAGAGCCATTGGGCACACTGGGAGCAGAGTGGGGTGGATTCCCACGAGGCCGGGGCTCCTGGTAAGGGGGTGGCTCCCGAGGGCCTGGGCGGTTGTTGATAAGAATGGTGTCTCCAGGGACAGAGAGATGAACCGTCAGCTCCTCTTCTAATACCCGACGCTCAGCCTTGTCATGGGGAAAGGGAAACGTGAATTGTGCTACTGCTTATCACGCACATCTCAGCTCTTTGTTAAATGTTATACCCACGTTCTCTCCTTCGGTCTTCTCAGCAGTCCTAAAGCTGTATCTACTGTTCATTTCACAGGTAAAGAAACAGGCTCAAAAGCTTTTAAGTGAGTTCTGTAATACTCCACCCAAATCTGACCATAATTATCAATTTTAATGCATATCACCACCATGGGACTCTCACCCGAAAGACATGTTTGGGGTGTGCCAGACTCCTTCTAGTTGCTCCTCCAGCTCCACTCTCCACCTTTTCCCACCCAGCTTCTGCCCCAACTGGCTGACCAGTGTGGACTACACAGACAGGCTGGGTATGGGTTGGCCAGAGAGGAGACCCAGCAGTTTGGAGGGCCAGTGGAAAGTGAGGTCGGAGTGATTATTCTCCCAGGCCCTCCCTGAGTGGTAGACTAAGGCAAGCTGCATTCCTGAACCAAAGTCCACTGCCCCCTCAAGGGGCCCTCTCTACAGACTCACTCCCCTAGGTTCTGGTAAGTGCCACCTCCTCTCGCCAAGCTGCCCCGATAATGACCATTCTGTGGTGACTAGCCATGGGGAACAACACTACTCTACTTGATGCCCATGCGCCCCACCCACACCTTTGTAAGTGGTCTCTTTATTCAGCCCTCCTCCAGTTATTCTAATTAGATACTGTTCTGGGTCCCTGATGGACCCACGTGGCTTCCTCGTCTAGCCGCAGCATCCACCCACCTTGCTGAGAAGCCTGCGCCAGTGCAGCCGCCAGAGCATTAGGGCGATGATGAGCAGCAGCAGGAGGATGATGGCCACCAGGCAGCCGATGAGGATGGCGGTCGGGCTCCCCTCAGCCTTAGCCACGGGCTGCTGGCCCCTGGGCTCCAGCTCTGGCAGAGGCAAGAGAGTCAGAATGGCAGGCGGCTTCCCACCCAAGCTGTGGGGTGCCCAGGGAGGACCAAGTGGCACAGGACCCATACCAGGAGGAGGCCCCAGGGCTGCTCACCCAAGCTGCTGAAGTTGGTGGGAGGTGGGCCAGGCGGCCACCAGGGAGCTGGTGGGAAGGTGCCCCCCAGAGCCAGAGAGGAGTCATTCACAACATCTGGGGAGAAGGAAGAAAGGGAGTCAAATTAGGGAGTTGAGCCACAGGGAGGTGTACTTGCAGGAGATTTAGGGAACTCAGTCATTATCATTGGGTGAGAACCTGTCCCAACCAATCAGAATGAGTGGTGGGAACAGGGCTCTAGGGGTCTGGAGGTACCTGGCTGTGGTGGATGTTAACCCTTTAGTTGCTAGATTGTGGGGAAATGCAGGGCCCAGGGTGGAGATATCAGTATCGGGAGGCAATTTCCCAAACAGCACAGAATATTTCATTATTTTAACAGTCATACTGATTCAACATCAGTGCTGAATGAGAGGCTCACAAAAAAAAGACAGAAGCAGGTGGGGGAATAGGGGGAGAGAGAGGTTCCAATTATTTGAGCCTCTCCTGGTTGGGAAGTCTCATGGGTGATGGGTAGATGTGGTGCCAGAGGTGGATATCTTAGAGTTCGGAGGGGTTGGCAGTCCCAGAGGTTGGGAATTGGGACTACATCAGGGGCTTACCAGAGATGAAGGAGATCTCACTAAAGAGCAACCAAGGGCCAGCAAAGAGAAAGCGGCACTGCAGAAAGCGGGCCACGCGGCCGCCCAGGGGCACTGACACAGCCCGGGCTCTAGGGTCCCCTAGGCTGCCCCCCAGGGCATGGCGCACAGGTTCTCCCTCCCAGGCCATGGCTGGGCCCCACTTGAAGCGGCACTCCACGCCGCCAGGCAGGCGGGCTCCCAGGGTGTGCATGTTGTTACAGTGGACCTAGAGTGAAAGGAAGAGGAACATAGGGCCAAGGCCAGGAGAACCTGGGCAAGCACCCCAAGGGCACCCACCCTGGTCTCAGAGCCCTCCCTGGGAGCTGGACACACTCACCTGCATAGCCTGAAAGGCCCTCAGCCGGTCAAACTCAAACTCCATCTCCACATAGCCAGTGGGAAAACTGTGGTTGCTCCATCCCACATAGTCATAGCCCGGCCAGACCCGCAGTTCCTGGCTCTTCCTAAAGTCATCCAGCCCTACCACACCATCTGCCAGCTGGCCCAGACCTCCATACTGCAGCCTGGAGAGGAGGGGACCGAGAAAGAGGAGGTTGGAAGAAAAGAAAGTGTCACCTATCCAGGTACTCTGCAACCCCACCCAGGTAGTGGCCTGGACTGCCTGGCCCAGCCCCTCACCCCAATTTCATGCAGCTCTCTTCTCACCCCCAGAACTATAACAGGTAGTTTGAGTCCTATGCCACACAAAGCACACATCATTCATCCTATTATATGTGTGTTTATTATGACAATTTCCAACAGACGTGTTACCAAAGGGGTTCTTTTTCTAATTTGCACAAAGTGTCACATGAGCTAGTGGTCGCCTTGCTACCTCTTCAATCCTAGTCCTGTCCCTTGAGACCCCACTTAACCCATCTCCCTCCCCATTCATCCATTTCACTGCCCAAACTACTTAGCAACCCCCACCCCACCCTCTTCGTCCTCCCTCCCATCCCGGGCTCATTGTCCTGCAGGGCCTGCTTCATTCACCCGCCAACAGTGTGTGTGGTGTGTCCATCGTAGGTGGAGTCGTTGAGGTGCACAGCCTCAGCTAAGTACATCGTCTGCCCCACGGGGGCCGTGTAAGACAGGAGTCCATCTGGGGCAGGGTGGAAGGAGGGGTGTAAGAGGCACAGAGCCTCTGACTCCCACCCCTGCATCAGTCTACTTTCTTATAACCCCTCCACAGGCCCATTGGCATGGAGAAAGCAATATTGGCCAGTCCTCTCCTCACTCTGAGTGACAGCTTTCCAGTGGGAGATAGGATCCTGGATGCCCCTCTCCCCAGTCCCCTATTTCCCCTCCAGTACCCAGAACAGGAAATGCATTCTCAGGGGGATAAGCCCTTCAACAACTCACCCTTCCAGAGGCAGCCATAGAGCTCTACTCGCAGACAGACGCTCATGACCCGGTCAGCTCGGGGGTAGAAGCGAACCAGTCGTGCCACCATGGGGGGCCCAAGATCCTTCAGCACCACTCCCCCAGGGTCCTCATTACCTAAGATTACCTGTGGACCAGGAAACAGGGTGGATGGGTGAGAAAAGCTCCAGGTCAGATCTAACTTCCCTGTCACCAGCTGCTCCCTGGCCCAGCCCACAATGGCACACAAAGATCTCTGAAGGGTAACACTGAGCATGTGGGCTGTGGGGCTGCCAGACGTTTGTGAAATGAGGGGCTGCAGCAGAGACCTCTGACACCTCTCTTAGCCCTATGGCCCATCCTCCTACTCCAGTGTCAGCTCTCCCACTCTTTGCCTGGCTCCATCTATTTGTCTCAAAGACACTCATCCTGTTGTACTAGATTCCACCCAGTCCACACAGCTTTGCGCCCCCCTGCTTCAGCTTCTCCCTATCCCCTCTGTTCACTCCACGGGCATTGGCCCAGCGCTTGCTCTGCAGCAGCCAGGCACATTCTCAGTGGTGAGCACCAGCCCCTCTACTGTAAGACTGAGTCTCAGAGAAGAAACAGCTGTGAAAAACAAGAGGCAGAGTGTGGGACTGGAGCAATAGGAGGTGGCGTGGTCAGAAAAGGCTCTCTGAAGAGGTGACATGTGGGAGAAGAATTGAATAGAGTAACGGAGAGCCTATGGACGTGTGGGGGTTGGGAGGAACTATCCAGGCACAGAGAACAGCAAGCAAAATGTCCTGAAGCTGTGGGATGAGGCCTAGCTTGTCCCAGGAAGAGCGAGAAAACCAGTGTGGCCCAGGTGGAGCAAGAACAGGAGACAGGAGTAAGAGATGCAGCAAGGGCCAGGGCAGGCCAAGCTTTTGCACTCAGGAAGGAGCTTAGCTTGTGTTCTGGCAGAGTGGAGAACCAGCGGAGGTCTGTGAGCCAGGTGACTTGCACTTTCTAAGGTATCCTGAATGTATCCTCTAGGGCAAGATCTGACTTCAGACGGGAAAGGGCAGAAGCAGGAAGAACAGTTTGGAGACTATAGCAGGCCTTCATCTAAGCTGGGATGGTGGTGGGGATGATGGGGCCCCACCTAGGGCAGTGGAGGTGGAGTTGGTAGGAAGTGGTCCGATTCAGGAAACAACACGGAGGAAGAACAGACTGGCTTTGCTGACACTTTGGAAGTAGGAGGTGAGAGAAGAAGAGGAGTCAGGGATATCATCTTAGCTCATGGCCTGAACAAATGGGTGTGTGGCGTTACCATTTCCTGAGCTGCAGAACACAGAGGGGTGGAACAGACGTGGGGTGGGAATGAGGCTCCAGTTCAGCTTGGGAAGTTGATGGTAAGTTCAAGACACCCATTAGATATTTAGATGGAAAAGCCCCAGACGGTGGTCTGGTTTGCAACACCAGACGCAGCTAAGGGGGAAAGGCTTGTGAGGGTATGAGGGTATGAACTGGAGAATCATCAGTGGATAGGTGGCATTTAAAGTATAGCTGGAGAAAAGAGGAGAGCCACCCTTCCCGGGTGCTGTTCTTGCCAGCCTCACCTCCTGACCCCAGCGGTCCCTCCAGTCCATCCAGCGGTGGCCGTCCCGGGAATAACGCAGCCGGTAGCTGGGGGAGAACTCCTTGCCCAGGCCCCCAGCGTGCCGCCCCTGGGTGCCCACCAGAGCTACCAGGTGCAGCCGCCTCAGGTCCACCTGCAGGTACTCCTCCTCCTTGGGAAAGACTGGCCCTGCAGGGCACCATGCCCCATCCCCGTCGCTGCTCTCCAGCCTAGGGCGGGGCAGGAGATCACAGAGAACATCTGGCCCTACGTCTGCCTCTGGCTCAAATATTTAAAGCCCGCCTCCCCAGGACCACGGGGTTTCCTTGGCATTGGCCCTTTCAGAAGCCTCTTGACTTGGGAGAGGGGTTGGAAGGGCAAATAGAAACCCCAGGAGTTCCCTCCGGGGCAGCCTCAGTGTGCCAGGTACCTGCTGTGACGAGCAGCGGTGGAGTCTGACCAGGAGCTGGAGGCAGAGATGTCCCCGTCCGGGATGGTCCGGTCCTGCATGCCCAGGGCATAGCGGCACTTGGCTAGGTGATTACAGGCACACAGACGGTCAAGGCCCCTGACTCTCTGTCCCCCAAGCCCCATCCCTCAGGGACCCAGGAGCCAGTCTCCTCACCAGGGTCAAAATGTCCCTTCATATCAGCATCTCCAGTTGCCACCAAGAAAAGCAACAGTAGTAGAGATGAGAGGGCCTCTGGCCTCATAGCTCCTGATCCCTTGGGCCTAAGGGAGTTGGGGCAGCATCTCTGTAGGGGACAAATGGGGAGTAAGTTAAAGGGCAACCAGAGAGATTGAGTCACAGCCAGCAACAATAGACAGACGAAATGAGCTGCTTTGCGGATAATAGCGGTTAAATGACAACAGGAGTTGTTTAACAACCATCAGCGATATTTTTAGAATACTTCCCATGTGCCAAATACTGGGCTAAACTCTGATTCCCTGCCACCTAGAAGCCCCAAATTCTAAGATAAGTTGCGGGGGAGACCCCAGCACCTTCCAATCCCACAGTCCTCTGTAGCCCGGCTAGGCCCAGTGTGGTCCCTGCACCAAGCCACCTCAGTGACACATGGGAGCTTGGGAGAAATGCAGGATCTCAGGCCCCATCCTAGACCTCCTGTAGAGTCTGCACTTTAACACAATGTTCCCGTGATCTGTGCCCATGAAAGTTTGAGAACCCCTGCTCTTCGTCACTGGGGCCCAGGCAACTTGCCCCACCTAAAACCATTCCAGCTAGATTCTTTATGAATCTAGGTTCTACCCTCTCCAGCCCCAGTGCAGGAAAAGCTGTTCTGACCTGTCCTCTTCTCAGGTCTGCACTGAGTTCTCTAGGCCCTGCCTTCATACTCCAGCTCTCCCTGCTCTGCCTTCCCTTTCTAAGACCAGACCACCTGCCCCACCGGTTCCCACTTTCTAAAGGGGGTTGCCTCCAAAGAAGCCCAGGGCTGAGAAAAAGACTGAGTTGCCTTGGAGATGAGGGTGGTCTAAAGACAGGGAAGCCAGGTCACCCCAGGAGGTAAGAGGAGTGGGGGATACTCCCCCATCCCTTTGTCTTCATCCAGCTGCTCCCACAATGCTTTAGGGCAGGAATGTAAGAGGCAGCTGAGACCCCACAGCTCTGAAGCAGCAGCTGAAGGTGCTGACTGAGTTGCAGGGGGCACCCTGGTATTGAAAGAGAGCTAGAACCTGGACCCTTGGGGGTCCAGGAACCACACACTGGGGCCTGGAATTCCTGGGTGCCGCTCTCCACTCCGACTACTGTCAGGAACAGCGGGGCCCTTGTTCCCCTGAGTAACCTTCATGCCTATCCCAGATGAGTCATCGGAGCTAGACAGAGCAAGAGGAACCCAAGCAGAGATACAAAGACAGGCAGAGAAGAAGAGGCAGGGGGAGGCAGGGGGAAGCAGGAGGAGAAACACAAAGCAAGAGGTAAATAGAGCAGGCTTGGAAGTGTACAGAGCACCACAGAGAAAAGCACAGCCGCTTGGGGCAATCCTCTGATACCCCTATCCCCCCATTCTCTCCACTGGGTTAGACTCCAGGAGGACAGGCCCAGAAGATCTACCCCAACCCCACCCCGACCCATTACAACCAATTACAAACGGGGCAGGACACCAAGGCAGGTCCTTCACCTTCCTCTCCCAACTCCCACCCCAGACAACACTCACACAGCTCTGTATACACACACACACACACACACACACACACACACACGTGATCAAACACGTGAACTTACAGACCTCACTGTAAACACGGGCTACTTGCAACACAAAGACAACCTGTCACAGATTTTTAGTAACAGACACTCACATGTGACAGACTTACACACATAAGACACCCAGCCAGGGCACACAAAGATGCTCACACACACATCAACCTTCTTTAAAGTCTAAGCCCATTACTTAGTGAAGAGCCATCTTCAGACACCTGTGAACATGAAATGACAGATACCACATACTCCTGTGAACAGAGAGCGGTGTGAGACATACTCTGGCCCCAGAGGGCAGGATCCCAAGAGAACTGGAGGGCACCACCTAATACACATGGTTACCAAGTCAGAGAGAAGTCAAGGGGACGGAGAACTTAGACAGCTGGAGTAGCAGTAAGGAAGAGCCATTTTCCCCTACATTCTGCTTTCACCTGTCTCCACTGTACTACTCAACTCTGGACACAACTATGTGCCCTCAGCAATAGCGAGTCTGAGCACCAGACTCTGAGGATGGAGGTGCTGGAAAGGAATGTCCAGCTATCAGGGGACCTGTAGAGTGAAGGCTGGCGGGGGAGGAGGGGTTGGAGTAGGGGAAGGGACACTGAAGATACTCTGGCAGAACTGACCATCCAGTGTGGATGAGCAGCTGCCACTGGCAGGTTAGGGTTCCAGTCCCTCTCTGCTGGGCTGTGGCCAGGCTACCCAACTGGGAGCTGGCTGGGTGGAGGCACTGGCCAGGTGGGAAGGGTGGGCCCACTCCTCTAGGGGCTGAGAAGATGATTCAGTGGGGCCATACAAGCACCTGTCTTCCATACTGAGTAAGGGAGGTCCTTCCTCAATGCTGGAACACACTTGCTGAAGTCAAGGGGTTCCCGCATTTGCAGGCAGTAAGCCAGAGCACGGGGGAGGCGGGCAGGAACAGACTTCAAGACGCTGGACAACCAAGTGCAGCCCGAAACGTCCTGCCTCCCCGCCCAGATCCCCACCCTTCGGCTGCCGCACTAGCCCGGTGGCCCCGCAGCGTCCTCCGCCGCTCTCCCTACCTCTCATCGCTCTTCCCGCAGACCCACGCGTCCGGCCTCGGAGTGGGGCCTCGGTGGCGGCAACGGGGCGAGGGGAGGGGAGGCGGCGGGAGCCAGGAGCGGGAGCAGAGGCGCCGGCGAGGCTCGAGTGTCGGCGGCGGCTCCTAGAGCAGCTGTCGGGGGCCTGTTCCGGGGAGAGGAGCCAGGGCTGGGCGGCTTGGGCCCAGGCACCGCCTCCCTCGCCTGGCCCCCTCCTTCCTCCCTGCTCGCCGCGTTC
>NW_006436809.1:649000-654017 GCF_000325575.1 Pteropus alecto | reverse complement strand
AGCGCTCCGAGGCGCTCCGCTCTGCCCCGCCCAGCCGCATTCCCCGACCCAGCCTCCCCGGTAACCCCCCAACACCTCCCGCCCTCGGCGCGGCGTCCCCACCGTCCCCCACCCACCCCCCAAGGTTCCCCACAAGTGAGAACAGTGAAGCTGAGGTCTCCTCTGGCTGCAGCCCTGCTTAGGGCCTCCCACACACCCAGGCCCCTTGAGGGGATGGCGCACTCCTCACTCCCCCTTTCCTGGTCTCAGTTCCTGGAGAGGGAGGTGAAGGGGGGGCAGCCCCAGGACACAGGGGAGGAGCAGGTTCCCACAGGCCCGGGCCGGCACAGCAGCAGGAGTTTGGATGGGGGAAGGGAGCAGGGCTCACCTGTCCACCCAACTGTCCTGTCCCCCTAGACCCACTCTGCACACCACCAACCTTTGCTTCTCTCTGGAACCCTCTGGGCCTCCCGTGCTTTATACCCCAACCTGCATTGCCCCAGAGCCTGATGGCCAGCCTCTCTCTCCTAGCCTCTTCCTCTCTCTACTTCCACCTTCCAGTTCTTCCCCTCAACTCCTATTGGGTCCAGACTCCCAGGCCCTAGTGCCCCTAGGCTCCCTCAGGCCTAGTCAGCTCTGGCCCTGGTGGGATTGGAGGGTCTGACCATTGGTAAGGATAAACCAGGACAAAGTGAGTGGTGGGGAGGAGGAGGGGGATGGAGGCAAAAAGAAAATCAGACACAAGGAAAGAAAATGCGTAAACAAATCTAGTAAGAGAGAGCAAGCTGCTGGGTGAGGTGGGCAGGACAGAAGAGCTGTGCTGAGAGGTGCTCACCCCACTCAGCTCTTGGGGCGCCCCACCTCTCCATACCCCAAACTTGCCAACCCGCTACATGTCACCACCACAGTAAGATCTCTCCATTGCAGAACTCCACCCCACTGCACCTCATAGCATATGTAAACTCATCCTAAGTGCAGTCCCAAGAAAGAAACACAAAGTCCCAACCAAACAAGCCCACAAAAGCACTACCAGGAAGAGGCTGGCCCTTGGGAGAGCCAAGGCACAGCTGGGCACGAGCTCCAATCACTGGGACGACACACACATCGAAGGGCCCCCCAACTGCTTAGAGACTCACTAACAGACAGACCAGGGTCACACTGCCTCTTTCCATCGTCCCCTCCTGCCAAACCCTAAGGCTTCCCCGAAGCACCTACCCCTCCGGAGACGGTCGCTGGGGAGTCTGGGGCGGGAGAGGCTGGGCGGAAGGTGGAGTCATACCGGGGGGTGGGGCCAGGGTATCCCTAGTAACCTCACCTGGGCAGTTCTCACACTCCGGTGGGACATTCCACTCCCCTGGCCCACGCTGACCCTGGCAAGATGGCATGGTGGTGCCAAGGAGCGGTCCGCAGAGGAGAATAGAGTTAACCGTAAAATCCTGAAACTCTTGCCCCCTCATCTTCCCGAGGAGAAATTCCTAATCTGTGATGCCCACCTCGCCCTAGCCAGGGCTGGTGGAGTGGCAAGGATGTAGGGCTGGGGCCCCGGCAGAGTCAAGTGACAGCAGAAAGAGGGCTGGAGCCGGCTGGAATGCCGGACGGAGCCGAGATTCCCAGGGGCCAGCGAGGGAAATCCCAGATATCCCGGGGTTCCAAAACAGTGCCAAGACCAAGTGTCCACCCACCTATCACCAAATTGCCTGCATCACTCCCAACTCCAGAGGCCTTTTGGCCTCCTGAGATCCTAAAGGACTCTTCCCCTCCCCCATTAATGCCCTTCTATCCAAGCTTCCCTCCCCTTGAAGCCAATAGCCTCCTGCAGCCCAGAAAAGAGAGGGAAAACAGCTGGAAAAAAAAAAAATGTGAAGAGAGGCACATAGAAGAGAGTAGCTTCCGGCCTGCAGACTACCAGGCCAGGGCAGGGAGGCTCTTTAGGACCAGTAAGAGAAAGGATGGACCAGATGCCCATCCCCCACCAACACTAGCTGCAATCCCCTTCCTGGGAGGTGCAGCTGCCTCTGGGGCAAGCAAGCTGGGTCAGCAGCTGGGGACACTGAGAACTGGCTGGTGGTGGGCAGGGTGATGGGGTAGACAAGGCCCTGGGCTTGAATGAGTCCAGTGGGTACAAATGTGAAACTGAGGCTTGGGAGTGGAAGGAGGAAGAAGATAACATGGGGAGGGAGAAAGATGCCACCCGGCTCAGCTGTGGATAGCCTGGGGCATGGAGAAAGACAGGACAATGGTGATAGAACTCAGAGAGTCAGGAGAGACATTAAGGCCAAGGATGAGGGGAGCTGGGGGTCAGAGAGAGGAGAGGGGAATGGAGACAGAGGGCACACCACATGCAGCAAAAGGTGGGAGGACTAAGGTCTGGGGAGAAAAGTGCTGGACCAACCCAGTGAACTGAGTGGAGACAGGGGAAAGGGTGGGGATACTTGGAGAGGAGGGCAGGAAAGTGAGGATCGCTGAGCAGTGAGCAGGCAAACCAAGGGTACAAGAAACAAGGACAAAAGAGAGAAGAAAGCGTTGGAATGAAACCGAAAGATGGGGGAACAGGAGAGAGACTTGGGCACAGGAGTTGAAACCCAGGGACATGGGTAGATGAGAAGAGTAAGAGGCTAAGAAAGGACAAGGGACAGACCAGGGAAGACAGAGGTCAAAGATGGACTCAAACCTGTTTCCAGGCATCCGAACACAGAAGCCACCCCTCAGAGACCTCCCCCTCAGAGACCTCCCCTCAGAGACATCCTGGCCCTCAGCCCAAAGTCCAAAATTCTGTTCTCCATCCTTCTCCTTCTCCCTGCCACCCACTACACCTCCAGCCTTGACCGCCTGGTCCCTCCCTCAAAGAGAGGACCCAGCTCAGTCCCCACTCTTGCCCTCACAGTTCAGTTCTGGCTTCATCCTTCTCACCTCCAGGTTAGTCCTAGGTCCCAGGTCCTCCAGTCTCAGGCCTTTGGGGTTCCAGGTCTGAAGCTGCCAAGGCCGCCTGGCTTTGTCCGCTCTTCGGGGGCCTGGAGCAGCTGCCCAGGCCAGCTGCCCCAGCTTCAATGTGACCATGGCAACCCAGCCCGGCTCCCCTTGCCGAGCCTCCAGGCCCCCGCAGAGAGGGAGGGAGCAGCCCGGCCAGGGAGAAAGGGAGGGGAGGCCAAGGACTGAGAAACTAAACCAAAGGGAGACTGCAGACAAAGAGCACCCAGACAAAGGGAGGTGTGGAGAGGCAGCTAGGGAGAAAGCTGCGCTGGCTAGCTCTGGCTGAGGGCTCAGACAACAGGCATTTGGTGCTGCTAACGTAGGGAGGAGGCAAGAGAACTAACTTATAATGTTAAATCAAGCTATATTCAGAAACTGCAATATGCTGATTAGCCCTGCAGTCAGGCCATGAGGATACCTGCAGAACAAAGAAAGAGTTCTACTGGGATTGCTAACAACCCATTTCCCACACCTGTGAAGGGGAAGCAGGAAAACAGTCTTTAAGTGGCTGCCCTACAAAAAATAAAATCGTTCATTCCCTATGGCTAAAACCATAGGGAACCTGTGGATTAAAGGCTGGAAACTGCCAACAGGCCTTTCATGCTACATATTCTTACCATTTCACCTATACACTTTTATCCTTCCTCACTGTATGTCCATAGCAAAGGAAATGGATAAATAAAGTATTTAAATTGTAATTCACAGGAACTAAAGAATGATATATAAACAATTCCCTGGGTCCCTCTCACTGTCTCTACTGTCACTCTCAGTGCCTTTACTCAGTCTTTCTCACTGTCCTCGTCTCTCTCTATTGTCTCTGTCGCTTTGAGTCTCTTAGGCTTTCTCTGAGAGTAGACCATGCCCTGTCTCTGAGAGGAGACCACGCTCTGTCTATGGAGTGTTACCCCTTCTCTAATAAACTTTCCTTTTGACTTTAACTTTGGCGTGTGTTTGAATTATTTCTACACACTCCGTCAAGAACACTTCTCTCTCAGTGCAGGGCTTGGTCTCCTCCCATTCAGGGATATTTGCCCTGTCCTGTATCACTGAGGAGGGTGGAAGATTCAGGCAAGAGGGACTGACAGCCACGAGGTGGGAGAAGAGAGATTAGAATTGACTGGTGGTGCTTCTTCGGAGTCCTCTTGGGTCCCTAACAATTCACTTCCTCCTGTTAGGATTTTGGACCCTGGGAGACCCAGAATACCATTTTTTGAGCTCGTTTCCTCCAATTGTACCAGTGGCCATGTGAAATACATGAGGCCAGAAGTTAGACTCAGTTTTCAAGAACAACCCTAATTTCAAACATACTCTGACTTGTCCCCCCTGAAGTACAAATGTCCTTGTCAGACAATGTACTCCAATTATTGGTTTGGAAAATAAGATCCCCAAAGCCAAAGGTGGCTAATTGGGCTTAGAAGGGGTGGGGCAGGAGGGAGGGGAGTACTGCTGCCTCTCACAGCACCAGAGGGGTGAGGATGCAGAGCACCAAATGGGGGTGGGAGGTAACAATAGCAGGGAAGCGTTAATGTGGTTACAGGAATCGCAGCGTGACTGGAAGACAGGGTCTGTCCAAGTGAGCAAAACCAGAAAGGTGATCTCATTAGTGATTCAGCTTCTTCTGAAGGTAAGGAAGAAGGGCCCTGGGGCTTGAGCTGGGGAATGGCAATACTGGATTTGTGTTATTTTATTTTATTTTTCACTGCTTTATGTTTTTATTGCATTTAAAATTCATAGATCATAAATTAATTGCCAAGAAAATAAACAGATGGAAGTGGAGCCTGTGGTAGCTCTTATGCGCACATCCGTCTCTCAGACATACTGGTGTGCAGTTTGGGTGTTTTTGCTGAATTTTAGATGTTTAGCTTATTGCTGTTTCAAGGGGAGAGATGAAGGGACCTCTCTCACTCTGTCATGTTTCTGATGTCACTCCTGGATTTGTATTATTTTTTAAGTGGTTTCTGGCAGCAGAGTGTTGGATGCACAGTGCAGAGCACCAACTGAGAGGGAGGAAGGAGTGAATGAATCCACCTTAATCCTGTCCTCACCTAGTGTTTCACCTCCAGCCCCT
>NW_006436809.1:647447-648984 GCF_000325575.1 Pteropus alecto | reverse complement strand
CATGAGGAAATGGTGAACTCCTACAGGAAGCAGTGCACATGCTAGGTATTTTCCTGGTATTTTCACCTATCATTTGATTGTCTCTTTGGGGCTTCTGAGGTGACTGGGACAGGGCTCTTCATGAAAAAGAAACCAAGTCCAGAGAGGTTGTAACTTGCCATAGATCAGTGGCAAGTTGCTGCTTTTCAGATCTCCTAGATCCTCCACCTTACTCTTCCAAAAGGCAGAGGGTCTAGGAGGAGGAGACAACAGCCTCTGTGGAGCTGGACTGGATGCACACCTGAGCCTCTTGAATCCTGTCCCTCCTTGGAAACCCACCTTTCATCAGTTTTTATGGGCCTCATAGTCCCTGCAATGAGCGAGAAAGACACTGGGTGGCGCTTGCTGCACAAGTGACCAACACTACTGCGAAAAGAAGTGAAAGCCTGGATGGAGGGAAAGTTCAAGTCCCTAGTGGAAGGGCGCGGAAGAGCTGCTGGGGAGCCGACTGGAGGGTGAGAAATAGGAAAGGCTGAGTGGAAGCTTAGGGTAGCTGCAGGGCTCATTAGGGTGAAATATCCTGATTGTCATAGATCAGAAATGTAATTTATAGACAGAATCTTAGAATCTTCACTTTCTCTTTTCTGTTGTCCTTTACCAAATGCCCGTGGCATTCTCAGCAGCCCTTGGCCTCTTCCTGATGGTGGCTCCTGATTACTGGCCTTGCTAGTTGCCAGGTTCTGCCCTTAGCACTTTCCGTAATCACCTCATTTGGCCCACACCGCAGGTCTGTGAAGTGGCACTTTGAAATGTGCCCACTTTTACAGAGTCAGAAACTGAAGATTAGAGAAGTCAGGTAACTTGCCCATAGACATACACAGTAACTGGCAGATCTAGAACTCAAACCTGAGTCTTTTTGACTAAAAAGCCAAAGCAAGACTGGAGAGTCTTAGATGTCATTATTTTCCCAACTCTAGGAGTCTGTAATAAATTCTGTCCCTACCTTTAAAGTCCTAGAAGATCCTCTAACTTCCTTCATCTCCCAAGAGAACTGGTGGTCCAAATCATTCTTGTTTGTGTAGGAATAACATAGGGAGGAGGCAAGAGAACTAAAATGTTAAATCAAGCTATATTCAGAGAGAAGTCAAAATGGTGTAGATGACAAAGGCTTTGTTCATCCGCTCTTACAACCACATCAAAGCTGTGATGGAAACATGGAGAAAACAGCAAGCAAAGTCACCTGGGGTCTAGATGAACAAAGCCCTACAACTAGGGAGAGAAATAAGAAATCACCCTGCAACGGGAAGAGTGTGTGGAGGCAGGTGCCGTCATAGCTGAGAAGTTCTCAAACTGGATAACAGATGTCGCTCTGTCCAGAGTTGTTGCTGAAACTCTACCTCCCCCAACTCGTGGCCGCACAAGACACATTCGGTTGTGTCCTTTGTGAGTCCTGTGCAACTTGCTGAGCAAACTCCAAGACCCACACTGGTGGCAGCTGATCTTGTTTTCTGGTGTGATTTCTTTCTTTTTCTTTTTTAATTTTATTATGGTGACAGTG
>NW_006436809.1:637007-646966 GCF_000325575.1 Pteropus alecto | reverse complement strand
TCTGTTTATGTCTGGCTTACTTCGCTTAGCATGATTATCTCTAGTTCTGTCCATGTTGTCGCAAATGGCAGTATTTCATCTCCTCTTATGGCTCAGTAATATTCCATTGTATATATGTACCACAGCTTCTTTAGCCAATCATCTATCGTAGGACACTTCAGTTTCTTCCATGTCCTGGCCACTGTGAACAATGCTGCTATGAACATTGGTGGGCAAATATCTTTCTGGATATGGTTTTTCAAGTCTTTGGAGTGAATACCCAGTAGAGGGATTGCTGGATCATATGGTAGATCAATTCTTAGTTTTTTGAGGAACCTCCATAATGTTTTCAATAGTGGCTGTATCAATTTGCAAGAGTGTATGAGGATTCCTTTTCCTCTGCATCCTTTTCAACATTTGTTATTACTTGTCCTGTTGACAACAGCTATTCTAACAGGTATGAGATGATATCTCATTGTGGTTTTGATTTACATTTTCTAATAGTCCTAGAAGATCCTCTAACTTCCTTCATCTCCCAAGAGAACTGGTGGCCCAAATAATTCTTGTTTGTGTAGGAATAACATAGGGAGGAGGCAGGAGAACTAAAATGTTAAATCAAGCTATATTCAGATAGAAGTCAAAATGGTGTAAATTACAAAGGCTTTAGTCTTTAGTCTTTTTAGTCAAAAAGACTCTCCTAATAGCTAGAGATGTTGAGAATCTTTTCAAATATTTGTTGGCCATTTGTATGTCCTCTAGGCAGAAGTGTCTGCTCAGGTCCTCTGCCCATTTTTTGATTGGATCATTCGTTTTTATGTTGTTATTGAGTTGTATGATTTCTTTGTATATTTTGGATATTAGGCCCTGATTGGAGGCGTTGCTTGCAAATATATTTTCCCATTCAGAGGGGTTCTTCTTTATCTTGTTGATGGTTTCTTATCCATTTTGAGTTAATTTTGGTGTGTGGCGATAGGCAACTATTTAATTTCATTCTTTTGCAGGTGGCTTTCCAATTTTCCCAGCACCATTTATTGAAGAGGCTTTCTTTTATTCACTGTACTTTTTTGGCTCTTATGTTGAAAGTTATTTGCCCACGTAAACATGGATTTATTTCTGGACTCTTGATTCTCTTCCACTAGTCCGTGTGCCTGTTTTTCTGCCCATACCATACTGTTTTCATTATTGTCACTTTGTGGTATAATTTAAAGTCAAGCAGGGTGATGCCTCCAGCCTTATTCTTTTTTCTCAGGATGTTTTTGATGATTCGGGTCTTTTGCGCTTCCATACAAACCTGATGATTTAGTTCTATTTCTTTCAAGAATGCTGATGAGATTTTGATGGGGACTGCATTAATTCTGTATAATGAATGCTTTAGACAATAAGGTCATTTTAACTATGTTGATTCTTCTAAAAACATGGAATATATTTCTATATCTTTGTATCTGCTTCAATTTCTTTTAATAGGGTCTTATAGTTTTCATCATATAGGTCTTTCACTGGTTTTGTTAGATTTATTCCTAGGTATTTTATTCTTTTTGTTGCAATTGCAAAAAATAAAATATTTTTCCATTTCTTGTTCTGACAATTCATTATTAGAGTATAGGAACACTATATGGATTTTTGAACATTGATTTTTCATCCAGAACCTTTACTATATTTGCTTATTGTTTCTAGTAGTGTTCTTGTGAGGTCTTTAGGGTTTTCTATAGAGAGAATCAAGTCATCCGATAATAGTGACAGTTTAATTTCTTCCTTTCCTGTTTGGATGTCTTTTACATCTTTCTCTTGCCTGATTTCACTCACCAGGACCTCCAACATTATATTGAATAACAGTGGTGATAGTGCACAGCCTTGTCTTGTTCCCGATCTTGGAGGAAAGATTTTTAGTTTTTCACCATTAAATGTAAAGTTAGCTGAGGGTTTGTCATATATGGCCTTTGTTATGTTAACATGCTTCCCTTCTATACTGATTTTGTTAAGTGTTTTGATCATAAATGGATGCTGTATCTTGTCAAAGGCTTTTTCTGCATCTATTGATATGATCATATTATTCTTTTTTTTTTTTTACGCTTACAGCACCTGGTCTTCCTAGATGGTCTCCCATCCAAGTACTAACCAGGCCTGACCCTGCTTAGCTTCCGAGATCAGACAGGACCGAGATTGTTCAGGGTGGCATGGCCATAGACTTGATCATATGATTCTTATTTTTTAATTTGTCTATGTGGTGTATCACATTAATCGATTTGCAATGTTGAACCATCCCTGTGCCCCTGAGATGAAGCCCACTTGGTAGTGGTGTATAATGTTTTAAAAATATTACTGTATTCAGTTCACTAGTATCTTATTTAGGATTTTTGTATCTGTGTTCATGAGAGATATTGGTCTGTAGTTTTCTTTTTTTGTGTTATCTCTACCAGGTTTTGGTATTAGGGTAAAATTGGTCTCATAAAATTAGTTAGGAAGCATTGCCTCCTTGTCAATTTTTTTGAAAGAGTTTGAGAATAGGTATTAAATATTATTTGAATGTTTGGTAGAATTCACTGGTGAAGCCATCTGGTCTTGAACTTTTACTTTTTGGTAGAGTTTTGATCGTTTCAATTTCCATACTACTGATCGGACTATTTAGATTTTCCGATATTTCTGGATTCCATCTAGGAAAGTTGTATCTTTCTTAGTACTTGTCCATTTCTTCTAGGTTATTAAATTTGATGTTACATGCTTTTTGATTGTATTCTTGTATGATCCTTTGTATTTCAGCGATGTCTATCGTAATTTCTTCTCTTTCATCCCTGATTTTGTTTATTCGTGTCCTTTCTCTTTTTTCTTTAGTGAGTCTAGCCAGGGGTTTGTCAATTTTATTAACCTTCTCAAAGAACCAGCTCTTTATTGCATTAATTTTTCTCTTTTTTTTTTGTATTCAATTTCATTTAATTCTGCTCTAATTTTGATTATTTCTTTTCTTCTGATGATTTTAGGCTTTATTTGTTCTTCTTTTTCTAGTTTTTTAAGATGAAGCATTAGATTGTTTATTTGGGCTCGTTCTTGTTTTTTGAGATAGGCCTGTAATGATATGAACTTTCCTACTATGACAGCTTTTGCTGGGCCCCCCAAATTTTGATATGTTATAATACCATTATTTATTTCTATGTATCTCTTGAGTTCTCTTATTATTTCTTCTCTGACTCAGTTATTCTTCAGTAGCATGTTGTTTAATCTCCATGTATTTGTGGTTCTTCCCTCTTTCTTTTTACAGTTGATCTCCAGCTTCAAAGCATTATGATCAGAGAATATGGTCGGTATGATTTCAACCCTCTTATATTTGTTGAGGCTCTCTCTGTGTCCCACTATGTGGTCATTCCTTGAGAATGTTCCATGTGCACTAGAGAAGAATGTATAAGCAGCTGTTTTGGGATGAAAGGCTCTGTAAAGGTCAATTATATCCAGGCGGTAATGTGTCACTTAAGAATGTTATTTCCTTATTGATTTTCTGTTTGGATGATCTGTCTATATCTGACAGTGGGGTATTTAGGTCTCCTATTATGATAGTGTTTTGGTCTGTTTCTCCCTTTAGTTCTATTAGTAATGGCTTTATATATTTCGGGGCTCCGCAGTTGGGAGCATAGATGTTAATAAGTGTTCTGTCTTCTTGGTGAATGATTCCCTTTATCATTATGAAGTGTCTCTCAGTATTTTTCTTTACCTTTTTTATTTTGAAATCTATTTCGTCTGATATTAGTATCCCTACTTCTGCTTTCCTCTGAATGCCATTTGCTTGAAATATCATTTTCCACCCTTTCACTTTGAATCTATATTTGTCTTTGGAACTGAGATGTGTCTCCTGGAGGCAACATAAAGTTGGGCTTTAATTTGGGTTCAATCTGTAACTCTGTGCCTTTTTATTGGTGATTCAGTCCATTTACATTAAGGGTGATTATTGAAATATGAAGTTTTCCTATAGCCATTTTATCTTTTGCTTTCTGGTAGCTTGGTGTTTCCATTGCTCATTGCTTCCTTGTCCTTGTGCTTCTGTTTTTCTTTTTTTCTTTCTTTCTTTTTTGGTTGGGTTTTGTGGATTTTCCCTCTGGTCCTTCATCTTTTATGTTATATACTTCAGTTCTGAATCTTTGCATATGGTTACCATTATAAATATGTAAAAGATAGTTATAGATATATATATGTGTGTGTGTGTGTGTGTGTGTGTGTGTGTGTGTATGTACGTATGTATATATATGTATGTATGTATGTATGACTATATATATTCGTCCATTTTCTTCTGTGTGCGCTTTATCTCCATTCTCCTTTGCAAATTTGGATCTTTGAATCCTTTCCTGTCATTGTTGCTTCAATTTGTCCCTATGTATGCTGAATGTTCATTACTATCTTGCAATAAATAGCAAATCTCTTCTTATTGTTTAAGCTTATAATGCCCTGTTCTTAATAAAGGTTGCATTCTTCTGCTTCTATCTGCCTACTAGTTGCCTTACTCATAGTTATGTATTTTTTTGTCATTTTCTTTTAGGTGAGCTGACCCCTTTCAGTATTTCCTATAATGCAGGCCTTGTACTAGAGAATCCTTTCAATTTTTGTATGTCTGGAAAGGTCTTTATTTCTCCAACATATCTAACAGAGAACTTTTCTGGATACATTATTCTTGGCTGGTAGTTCCTTTCATTTAATAGTTTGAATATTTGATTCCACTCTTTTCTTGCTCGTAAGGTTTGTGCCAAAAAGTCCTACAATAGTCTAATGGATTTTCCTTTATAGGTTACCTTCTTCTTTTCCCTGGCTGCCCTGATAATTCTTTCTCTGACTTTGATTTTTGATAATTTTAATATAATGTGTCTTGGAGGAGGCCTTTTTGGGTTGAGCTAATTGGGTAGTCTGTTGACTTCTTGAATTCTAAGCTCCAGCTTTTTCTTTAGATTTGGGAAATTCTCATCAACTATTTGTCTGAAAATGCTTTCTTTGCCTCCCCTTCTGCAGTAAGTTCCATTATTCTTATGTTTCCTCTTCTGATGGTATCAGCTAGTTCTTGTATTTCTCTTTCATTATTTTTCATTCTTTGGTTTCTCTCTTTTTCCTTCTGATTTACTTCTAGATTTCTGTCTTCGATATCACAGATCCTTTCCTCCATTTTGTCTACTCTATTTTCCAAGCTTGCTATTTCATTCTTCATCTCTTTCAGTGCGTTCTTTATCTCATGAAGTTCTATTTGGTTCTTTTTGAGGGTTTCAATCTCCTTGCTAAAGAACTCATTCTGCTCATCTAGTTGTTTTCTCTTTTAACTTCTGGAAATGTTGATGTGAAGTATTTTGGAACTCAATGAATTTTTTCAGAAGTGCTATCCTGAATTCTCTGTCATTTAAGTAATATTTCTATGTCTTTAAGCTCATTTTCTGGAGATTTTTCTCTTTCTTTCTGAGCTGCCTTGTCATCTTGGTTGTTCATCGTGTTTAATGGACTATTTCTCTACCTGGGCATTAATAAAGGTGTATTCTGCTTTTTTTTTCCAGAAAGAAGATTTATTATATAAAGGTCTCTCTTTAGCCTGTTGCTCAGATGGCGTTTTTCTTTTCGTTTCCAGTAAGTGACATCTAAGCCTGTTGGATCCCTACTTTATATAAAGTATTAATAGTGCCCTTTTTAAATAAATAAATAAATATTCAATCATGCTTGCTACCCTCAGTCTCAATCCCTGTCAGTGTTAGCAACAGTTTCAGTAGGATTTGCTCAGATTCTCCTGGGGCTCCGCAGTGTTCCATCTTGGAGGATATGAGGAGAGGGGCCCTCTGGGGTAGTGAATGAGGGCTGCAGCTTAGCCTCGCATTTTACAACTGCGCTGGTAATAATCAATTGTTGCTTCTCTGCCATCCCCACTTCTCTGCTTTCAGTCCTGATACCTGAGTCCTGCCTCTGTGTGAACCTCACAGCTCTTCCAAGCAGGGCTGTTCATGGAACCAGACGTACCTTCTCTCTTGCCCTCCTCCTGCTGAGAGTTCCGGCTGCAAGAGGCAGCTTCTTTGTTTCCCACAGTCTAGCACCTGACTACCCAGTTCTGACCTGTGGTAGCTCTTAGTCACGGATCCCACACTCGGATGTGCTTGTGTGCAGGTTGGGTGCTTTTTGTTGAGTTTTAGATGTTCAGCTCATTGGTGGTTCGAGGTGAGAGGTCTGGGGATATCTCTCACTCCGCTGTGTTTCTGACATCACTCCTGGCATGGTTTCTTGAGACAAGTATAAGCACAGCATTTGTGGATTGCTTACTGAATCTTAACAGATGGTCCCAGAGGGGCACAGGCTGGGGCTAAACTTGGCCTGCAGTTGAACCCCTCTCAGGACTGTGCCTCTGAACATCTACTATACAAAGCCACACTAATAAGCCTAGGAGACTTAGAAGTTTTGCTTAGTACATAAAAACAGACACAGAAAGGCAGCCAAAATGGGAAGACAAAGAAGCAGAAACCATATGAGAGAACATAACAGAGGTTCAGGAATAATGGAGTCGAGCCATTTATAACCAGTTCAAAACACTGGTTATAAAGATGCTCAGTGAACTCAGGGGATGTAGATGAACTCAGTGAGGACTTTAACAAAGAGATATAAAACATAAAAATAGAAATGGAAATTATAAAAGGGAACCAGTCAGAAATGAAGAATACATTATCTGAGATGAAGAGTATATTAGAGGGAATTAACAGAGTGGATGAAGAAGAGGATTGAACCACCAATACAGAGGATGGGTAAGCCAAAGTCACCCAATCAGAATGGCAAGAAAAAAAGAAACCAAGAATATAATGATAATTTAAGGAGTTTTGGGGACAAAATTAAGTGTAAAAATATCCGTGTAATAGGGGTACCTGAATGAGGAGAGGGAGAACAAGAAGTAGAAAAGCTATTTGAAGAAATAATTATGGAAAACTTCCCTAACCTGGTGAAGGAAATAGACATACAACCCCAGAAAGCTCAGAGAGTCTCAAGGAAGAAAAACCTAAAGAGGCCCACACCAAGATATATCATAACTAAAATGCTAATGGTTAAATACAAAGAAAGAATCTTAAAAGCAGCAAGAGAAAAGCAATCAGTTACCTACAGGGGAGCACCCATAAGACTGGCAGTTGATTTCTCAAAAGAATCTGCGGGACAGAAGGGCTTGGCACAAAAAGAGCCCAGGATGTACAACCAAGAATGCTTTACCCAGCAAAGCTATCATTTAGAGTTGAAGGACAAATAAAGAGCTTCCCAGACAAAAATAAGCTAAAGGAATTTATCAACCCAAGCCTGTATTACAAGAAATGTTGGAGGGACTTCTTTAAGAAGAAAAAAACATGTATCAAAAACATGAGTAAAGAATGGTAATAACTACATTTCTATCAACATGTACCTCACATGGAAAAGAATTAAGTACTCCAACCAAGAGATAGGGTGGCTGAATGGATAAGAAAATAAGACCCCTACATATGCTTCCTACAAGAGATTCACTTCAGATTAAAAGATACACATAGACTAATAAGAAGGGGATGGAAAAAGATATTGCCTTGATGGACCTAGAGGGTTTGTGCTGAGTAGAATAAGTCAGACAGAGAAAGACAAATATCGTTTGATTTCGCATACATGTGGAATCTAAAGAACAAAATAAACAACAATAACAACAAAAATAAAAACAAACTCATAGATATAGAGAATATTTTGAGGATTACTAGACTGGAAGGATGTTTGCGGGGATGGTAAAAATGGACAAATGGATTAAGAAATACAAATGTATAGTTACAAAATAGTAATGGAGATATAAAGTGTAGCATAAGGAAAATAGTCAACAGTGTTGTAATAAATATATAAGGGGGAAGAGGGTTACTAGATTTAGTGGGGTGATCATTTGAGCTCTAATCACTATGCTGCACAACTGAAACTAATATATTATTGTATGCCAACCATAATTGAAAAAAAAAAAACTAATCGAATTGTACAATGTAAATATGAGCAACTAATTGTCTATTATATTTCAATAAAGCTAGGGAAAAAATTTAAAAATTGGAAAGGAAAAACAATTGCACTTAAAAAAAAGTAGATGAATGAAAAAATATAGACAAGGACAGTAATCCAAAATAAAATATTCACTATTGCAAACTGACACATAAAGGGATACATATATTAAAATATATAACATGAGAAAAAAAATCAAGCTATAGTCAGAGACTGCAATATACTGATCAGCCCTACAGCCAGACTACAAGGAAACCTGCAGAACTAAGGAAATTTTCTACTAGGATGCTAACAAACCATTTCCTCACATTAGGAAGGGAAAACAGGAAAAACAGAGTCTATAATTGGCACCCTAAACAAAATAAAATCATTTGTACCCTATGGCTAAAACCATAGGAAACCTATGAGTCAAAGGCTGGAAAATGCCAGAGGGCCTTTCACGCTACATATTCTTACCTTTTCATGCTACATACTCTTATCCTTCCTCACTGTGTGCCTATATCAAAGGAAAATTGGTAAATAAAGTCTTTAAATTGTAATTCACAAGAACTAAAGAATCATGCGTAAACGAGATTTTCCAAGGCTTCTTTCCTTGTCTCGCTTTTTTTGTCTTTGCTTTCTCTTGGCTTTATTTTTTCCCCTTCTCTAATAAACTTTCCTTTTGACTCTAACTTTCACGTGTGCTTGAATTCTTTCTTGTGTTCAGCCAAGAACCCTTTTCTCTCTCAGTTCAGGGCTTGAGTTCCCCCCGCTCAGGGGAATTTGCCCTGTCCTGCATCAGGAAGAATGTATAGAGATCCAACAATTGCAAAAGATTGGCTCAAGGTCACACTGGAAGTCAAAGTCAGTGCTGAGATTGCTGGGATTCTTAAGACCCATGAGTGCCCTGTGAAAATTATTAAATTTCATGTTTTCGTTTCATTAATAATTTTTAAAAATCATCATAAGCATGCTCTGGAGCACATGTAACTGACCTTGGCTCTGCATGTGTGTGCCTGCACTTGATCGTATTACCTTCTTAAGGTCAAGTTAGCACTTCTTTAATTGTCTGGGTTGCATTCGTAGCAAGTGAATTCCAGTGGACATGTACTGACAAAGACTTCTTAGTAATTTGAATAGACAAGTAGAGGGAAAATTGAGTCATCACCAGGCACACAGTGAATATTGTGTCAGTTTCAAAAGAACTTGCATTAGGCAGTAGGTGCTCATGTTGCCAGCAGCAACTGCATTTCAGAAAAGCAACTATTCATCACATCAAATGACTGTTAGTTTAAATTGCCTTTCTACTTTTATTTGTGTTTATTGCTATGCTGTTTCAGTTTTATAATTGCTTAAGTTCTGAAGCACGAGAAGTTCATAATTAGCTGTGCTTGCACACATTTAAGCAATAAAAATAATTTAAGCCCATGAAAATTGTGTTTCTTCCAAAAGGGTAATACATTACTCAAGTTCCAGCCTTCAGAGCAGGGCTGAATTAAACCTGGGGTTTCGGGAGTCTCCGAAGGAAACCTGTGGTGACGGAATCCTGTTAAAGGCTGGAAATCTCCCCACCCTCAAGATCCAGTGCAAGGAAGTTAGAGGCCAGGGCTCTTGGTTGCTGAGTGTGAAGTTAGGTGGTTGGGGGTTAGGGGGTAGTCGGATGGGTGGGGATGGGGAGGTGTCACGAAGTCAGGATGTCATAGGGCAGGCACCTAGGGAAAACTCCAAGGAGAATTTACATGACAGAACCAAGAACTGAGGTGAGAATGTGTATAATTTTTTCCAAATATATACAAATTTTTTAAGGAAATGGCAGTGTCTATGAAAATATGAAATGTGCATAATAATTTTCCCCAGCAGTTCTATCCCCAGAAATTTATCTTACAGATGGATATATTTGTACAGGTGCAAAAGGATGTCTTCGAGGTTTTCGTTACCTTGTTTGAAATGAAAAAAAGGAAGAGAGAGAGAGAGAAGGAAGGAAGGAAGGAAGGAAGGAAGGAAGGAAGGAAGGAAGGAAG
>NW_006436809.1:596488-636907 GCF_000325575.1 Pteropus alecto | reverse complement strand
GAAAGAAAGAAAGAAAGAAAGAAAGAAAGAAAGAAAGAAAGAAAGAAAGAAAGAAAGAAAAGCAAAAGAAAAGCAAAAGAAAAGGAAAGAAGGACATTTAAATGTTCATTAATAGTCACAAAAATTATGATTCTTTTAATTAAGGTTTCCCTAACAGCATACCCTGAGATAAAGATAAAAGTAGTTTATTTGGTCAGGCGGCCCAGCAAACTCAAGAGAAGGGCTGGTAGGAGTGAGATGGGGAAAGAAAAAGAGCCAATAAAGTGTGTATTGATAGTGGAGTACTGTTAGGGACAGCTAGAACTTAAAACTGTTGGGGTCCCTCTAAGGGACTATAGAGAATGCTCCTCAGATTTGTCCCCCTAAGGGATCGAGAAATTTTACCTACTGTCTTAGTCAGTTTGGGCTGCCATAACAAAATACTACAGACTGGTGGCTTACACAAAAAGCATTTCTTTCTCACAGTTCCAGAGATTAGAAAATTCTAGATCAAGGTACAGACAGATTTGGTGTCTGGTGAGAACTCTCTTTCTACTTCACAGATGGCTGCCTTCTTGTTGTATCCTCACATCATGGAGAGAGAGAGAGGGGGCTCTGGTCTCTTTCTCTTCTTCATGATGTCATCTAAACTTAATTACTTCCCCCAAGGTCCCACCTCCAAATCCCATCACATTTAGGATTAGGGCTTCATATTAATTTGGTGGTGGGTGGGGGACACAAACATTCAGTCCATAGTACCCACCAAGTCTTGTATCTCATTGGTAGGGGATTGCCTTTGTAGATATTAATTCCCTGGTACTTCTAGGCTGCCTTCAATGTCTGAGCAAGTTCTCATGGCACTAGAGAGAGCCACCAAACAGAAACACAGAGACTGGGGCACTTGAATGGTGTATATGTGTCCATAAAAACATATGTGTGTGTGTGCACGTGTGTGTGCGTGTGTGGCCCTATGTGAATGCTATAGAATGATATCTGGAGGGAATCACAGAGGCCAAGGGATGGGGAGAAAAAGGAAGTTTTACTTTGTACTTTTCTGTATATTTTAAATTTTATATTGAACTTAACTAATTTTATATTTTAAAAAACAATCATTTGAACTAGCAAGACAAAAAAATCTGAGACAATAATGGTCCTATCCCAGCCAAACACCATGGAAAAAACTGCAGCTCCCTCCCCACTCCAATCAGCAAGGGCTAAGTGAGGAGCCTAGACTTCTTCTGACACCTGGCTGTAACAGAATACCCTGAAGTGCCTTCTCTCCCTTCTTGGGGTGGAATCATAAAAGATGAAGTGAGGATTACATACTTTCATCCCTACCCAATAGTAAAGAGCTCTCTACTACAGGGTTCTTTTTATAGAACTGAAAAATACCATAACCAAAATTTAAAGTTCACTGAATAGGCTCAACAGCAAAATGGAGAGGACTTGTGACTATAAAAAAAGATCTAATATTTGTGTCATTGGGGTCTCAGAAGGAGAGGAAAATCAGGGTGGAACTAAAAATAATTGATGAAGTAATGGCTGAAAGTTTCCTAGATTTAGCAAAAGACACAAACTTACAGATTCAAGAGGTTAAGCAAACCAGAAACAGAATAAGCTCAAACAAACCCATATGAAAGCACATCATAATGAAACTCCTAAAAGCCACAGACAAAAAAAAACCTTGAAAGCAGCAACAAATGACACATTATCTATAGCGGGGAAACAGTTCAAATGACAGAAACCATGGAAGTAAGAGGCACAACATTTTCAAGTGCTGAAGGAAAAGAACTGTCAGCCCAGAATCCTACATTCATTTAAAATATCCATCAGGAATGAAGAGGAAATCAAGATATTCTTAGAAGAAGGAAATTAAGAGAACTCATCATCAGCATACTTACTGTAAAAGAATGACTAAAACAAATTAAAACAAAAAAGAGAAAATAAAAAAAAAGGAATCATAGAACATTAGGAAGGAAGAAAGAACAATGGAACAAGCAAAAATATAGGAAGATTACACTTTTTTACTTCTTAATGTCAAGTTTGACTACGTAACCTGCTCTATCCAATCAAATGAGAGCAGAAATGACATGTGTTACATTCAGAGAGTAGCTTCAAAGGCCAGTGTACGGTTCTCCATGATTCCATCTGAGTCCCTGTGTAAGGTGATAAGGACAGAGCCACAGCCAACCTGTAATGGACATACGGCATGAGCAAAAAAAAAAACCTTGGATGTTGTGAGCCCTTAAGAGTCCAGAGTTTTTGTCACCATAACAAAATGAAACTTTTAGGGAGGATTCGAGATGGCATAGAATGTACAGGCTATGCACATCTCTTCTAACAACCACGCCAAAATTATAACAAAACTACAGAGCAACCAGCACTCAGAGTCACCAGAGGTCCGGCTAAACAGAAGCCCTATAACTACACCACCTCAAATAACAGGTCACCTCAAACGGTAGGAGGGGCAGAGACATGAAACGATTTTGTCCCACAACCACATATGGTGATTGAGAATTGGGAGGGCTATCTTGGCTGCAGAGCCACCTCCCCCATCTGAGGAGCGAGGGGTCCTGTCTTTACATTGGGTTCCCCAGCCCAGGGTTCCAGGGCCAGGAAGAGAAGTCCCCACAATCTCTGGCTGTGAAAACCAGCAGAGGCTGCAGCTGAGTGAGAGGAGGGCTGCAAGGAGGGCTGCGGGAAACAGAGACCTTCCTTGTAAAGGGCCTATGCCCGGTCTTACTCACTGACGAACTTGCTCACTCTAAGCTCCAGTACTGGGGGCAACTGCTCAGGAAGCAGGGCGCCAGGAACATACAAGGAGGCGCTGAGCTGTCAGACTTTAGGGCAAGGGCTGGCAGGACAACTGGCTCCCAGACAGAGGTGCAGGCAGAAGCCATTGCTCCTTTGTTGAGCCCTCCCCACTCCTAGCCTGCAGATACAAGTGCCATCAACTTGGATAACACAGGTCACTCCGCCCTGGGGGGATCCCCTGAGACTATGCCTCTCCCAACTTGTGGGCCCACCCAAGCTGCTTCCAAAAATTTATTCCATACAAATGGGCAGCTTTGGCTCCTGTTGTGGATTTTCATAAAATCTCTCAAAGGCTCACAAAACCCAAAGAAGCAGCATCTGGCCTCAGTGTGCCTTATACTTCTTGCTGAGCAGCCCCAAGCCCTGCACCAGTGGCAGCTGGCCTTGGTTTCTGACTTGGCCCTTCGAGGCACCTATAAGGGCCCTGCGGGAGGAAGCCATCTGTGGATTGCTTGGTGACCTTTACCAGATGGCCTCGAAGGTGCACAGGCTTTGGCTAAACTTGGACTGCAGCTGGATTCCTCCCAGGTCTGTGTTCAGGGACCTCACAGCACACCTACAACAAAAAGCCACTCTACTAAGACCAGAAGACTTAGGAGCCCTACCGAATTCATAGAAACAGACACAGGGGAGCAGCCAAAATGGGAAGACAAAAAACATGTCCCATATGAAAGAACAGAACAGAGCTTCAGAAAAGAATTCACCAAAATCCAGACAAGCAATCTACCAGATGCAGAGTTCAAAATGCTGGTAATAAGGATTAATTACCAGTAATAAGGTAATAAGGATGCTCAAGGAACTTATGGTAAGAGTAGATGAACTCAGTGAGAACTTTAACAAAGAGATAGAAAACATAAAAATGGAGAAGGAAAACATAACATAGAGCCAGTCAGAAATGAAGAACATAATATCTAAGATGAAGAGTATATCTGAGGGAATCAACAGAATGGATGAAACATAGGATTGAATAAATGACAGAGAATTGGATAGTGGAGGATACCCAATCAGAACAGCAACAAGAAAAATAATCCAAAAAAATGAAAATAGTTTAAGAAGCCTCTGGGACAATGTCAAGCATAACAACATTCGCATCTTAGGAGTACCAGAAGGAGAAGTGAGAGAGCAAGGAATTAAAACCTATCTGAGTGGTGACAGAAAGAAATCTAACCATAGGTAGTGAATACACAATACAATATATATGCCTTACTGTTGAATTGTACACATGAAACTTACTGGATTTAGTTAACCAATGTCACCATAATAAAAATAAAACAACAACAAAAAAATAATAAAACCTATTTGAAGAAATAATGATGGAAAACTTCCCTAAACTAGTGAGGGAAATAGACATACATCCCTAGGAAGTTCAGAGAATCCCAAAAAAGATAAACCCAAAAAGGCCCACACTAAGACACATCATAATTAAAATGCCAAAGGTTAAATTCAAAGAGAATCTTAAAAGCAGCAAGAGAAAAGCAATTAGTTATATACAAGGGAACACACATAAGACTGTCAGCCGATTTCTCAACAGAAACTTTACAGGCCAGAATGGCTTGGCACAAAATATTCAAAGTGATGAAAACCTATGACCTACAACCAAGTTTACTTTACCCAGCAAAGTTATCATTTAGAATCAAAGGACAGACAAAGAGCTTCCCAGACAGAAAAATGCTGAAGGAGTTCATCAACACCAAGCCAATAGTACAGGAAATGTTGAAGAGACTTCTTTAAGAAGAAGAAAAAAATATGTATCAAAGTCTAAATAAAAAATGGCAATAACTACATATCTATTAATGAGTATATCAAATGAAAAAGAATTAAATGCTCTAATCAAAAGATAGGGTAGCTGAATGGATAAGAAAACAAGACCCTTACATATGCTGCCTATAAAAGATTCACTTCAGATTAAAAGATACACACAGACTAAAAGTAATGAGATAGTAAAAAATATTTCACAATGGCTCTAGAGGGTAATGTGCTGAGTGGAGTATCAGAGGAAAACAAATGCCATATGATTGCACATATATGTGGAAGCTAAAGAACAAAATAAACAAACAAAGCAGAAGCAAACATAGATACAGAGAATATTTTGAGGGTTACCAGATGAGAGGGGTGTTGGCAGGATTGGTGAAAAAAGGGGGAATGGATTAAGAAGTACAAATTGGTAGTTACAAAATAGTCATAGAGATAGAAAGTATAGCATAAGGAATATAGAGGGGCACTAGATTTTTGGGAGTGATCGCTTTGTGAGTTATATAGATGTCTAATCACTATGTTTTACACCTGAAACTAATATAGTATTGTATGCCAACTATAACTGAAAATAAAAAACTACTTTTTTATTTTCATGGCACTGAATGACGAAAAAAATCAAATGAAAATTATAACATGATGCTATTTGGATACTAAGTTAAGAATCCATGCATGTAAAACAGCACCATACAGTTTACAAAAATACATTCAAGCAAAAGGAGAGACATGTAGCACACTGGAATTTCTTCCCAGTGGTGAGAGAATGAGAATTAGAGGCAGAGTAAAATAGGATAAATAACTATAACAAAATAAGGACCTTACATAGACACATAAGGGCAATGTGTCATGAACTGAAGTCCTGTAAGGGAGGAATGAGAGAGAATCATAGGTGCCAAATGATAAGAGAAGGGGCTCAGGCTGAACCCTGAGGTGCACCCATGTTTAAGGATGGGCAGAGGAAGGGTTGCCAGTATAAGAGCTGAGCTGGAGTGGTCAGTGAGTCAGAAGGGAGTCCCCCAGAGGAGGGAGGCATTCTGGAGGCCAAAGGAGAGGAGCTCATGGCAGCAGTCATGTGTGAGTTCTAGAAAGGGTGACTCCTAATCTCTCAGTTAAGCCCTTTATTTTTTTTTTATATTGAGATCATTTAATTTACTTCCAGTAAGTAGTACATTCCCACAGTTCAAATTCCCACAATGAATTTTCCCTCCCCTCACCCCTCGACTCCCCGGCCATCCTAGTCCCTTCCCCAGAGGCAGTGGTTCTTCGTATCCTTCCACTTATGTTCTTCATACCTTCTATACATATACATGCAAAGTCGTAATATATACACATGAACACACAATTTTTTCTCTTTTTAAAGAAAAGGAAGCATGCTATATATACACACTATTCTATTTCCTGATTTTTTGACATATCAGTATAATTTGGGTATTGTTTGATATCAGTATAGAAAGAGCTTGCATAACATTTTTACAGCTGTATAGTGTTCTATTGTATGGAAATGCCATCAGTTTGAAAAACTGGCCTCCTGCTCATGGCCATTTGAGTTATTTCCAACCGTTTGCATAAACAATGCTACGGCAAGCCATGTTGTACTGGGGTCACAAGTGAACGTGTGTGTAGAGAAGAGTCATAAAAGTGGACTTGCTGAATGAAAGGGAATTTGTGATTTTTATAGACTTGGCCAATTGCCTTCCATAAAAATTGAACCAGTTTACTCTCACACCACGAATGTAGGAGGATCTTCTTAGGTTTAGCTTTTGATGGAGAGCTTTAGCCCCACAACTAAACTGACAAAATTAAGGATTTGAGGAAACTGAGATGTAGTTAGAGGCACTGTAATTAAAAACCAAACCAAAAAAAAAAAAAAAAAAGGCAAAAGGAAACACTTTCTCTTTTGCGCTCAGAAGAACTTTGAAGCTCCTTTCCATTTTCCCCTCGAGAAAGGCTTTTGCTTATTGCAGTCTACAGATTACTGACCACTAAAGCCTGTCTTCTTTCCCCTTATTTGGGCAAACATGGGGTCCTGCCCCTCAAACTCTAATTCTGTTAGAAATGCTAGAAAGGAAAAAGGTATGGCTAAACTAGAAAAGCATAGTATAAAGTAGAACGTGGGATAAATAAAATTTAAGTAACTTTTAAAAGGGACTTGAGGCATATCGACCAACTGCAATATATGGATCTTATTTGGATCCTGATTTTCCAAGAAACTGTGTGTGTGTGTGTGTGTGTGTGTGTGTGTGTGTGTGTAAAATAATCAGAACTGAGAATATTAATCCTTTAACCCTGACCAGACATTTAATGATGCTATGAAGGAATTAATGTTGATATTTTGAGGTATGATAATGGTATTATGGTTACATTCTTTTTTTAAAAAGTCAGCTGCTCCTCTTAGAGATCCAGAATAAAATATTAATGGCTAAAATGGCATAATGTCTGAGACTGCCTCAAAACCATGGGCAGGTGGAGCTGGCAGTGGAAGAACCAGTGTTACCCATGAGTTTATAAGCCACAGCCAGGCAATGGGCACAATGGAGTCTATTGTAGCATTGCCTCTCCTTTTAAATATGTTTGAAATTTTCCATAATAAAAATTAATTTAAAATTATAAATGGTTTACAAATTTATATTTGCCCCGCATATAATGAATCCCTATGAGATGCTTGGATTTGCTTAGTAAAACAAGCTTTGGAAATATTTTTGCTCAAAACATGATTTTGATAAGAGAAGGTGGGATATTCTTATCCATTCCACAAATGGAAACATTGCTCTCATAGAGACTGGAGCAATGGGGGACCATGGGGACACAGGGGTAGCTTCTCCTGAGTCTGCCTGGGGGCCTTCAAAGACCTCACATAGGAAGTCACGCCTGAGCTACACAGAAAGGATGAATAGAGTTTTCAGGAAGAGAAGCAGGAAGAGAGCTTTCCAGGCAGACAGAACTATTATGTGTAAGAGCATGGAGGTGAGCCCACTGCAGGCTTTAAGTCAAAGGAAAGAAAAGGTGAATTGTAAAAGATGATGTTGAGCAGGTTTATCAGAATGCTTGTAGCAAGTATCAGAAGAAGCTTAAACAAAAATTCTGGAAGGTTCCAGGGTCCAACTCCTTTCCATCTTTCTGCTCCCCCATCCTCAGTGATCTAGGATTCATTTTTATAGACCTTGGTTGGCTGCTACAGCTACAGGCACCAGATTCTCCACAACCATGTCCAGAGACAGAAAGCCTTTCCCAGAAGAGCTTCAGTCAATTCCCCCAACGTCACTCCTAAATCCATCACGGCAAGAGGACTGGAAGTGGCATTGCTGGCTTAGACCAATAATAGTGAAGTGTGTTTTGGGGCTGTGAAGGCATCTCCTCCTCTGAATATATAAGAAGCCAGCACTGAAACAATAAATAAATAAAATTTATAAAAATTTTGCTGGCAAGGAAGTAAGGGTGGCTGTTTTGTGATCACCAAAAGTGTCTTCTACAAAAGATCTTAATGAGATTGGACAGGCTTTCTTGAAGAGACTTGCCTGTCATGCCAAGGGGTTTGGATCTTATCCAGTAGGTTCTGGAAAGCCTTTTATAAAAATTTAGCCTGGGCATGATCGGATTTGCATAATGCTATAAAGGATGATATGAGGAGAAGTGAGATTAGAGGCAGGGGTGCTGGTAATAAGGCTATTTTTTATGTGCTTCTAATTTTAAAACAAACACATACCAGAAAACTAGAGTGGCAGGTGAATGGATAACCTATCTTGCTTGCTAGCTAGATCAGAGGCAGTAAAAACTGCCCCTCTTGGAGATCTTTCTCATGAACTTTCCAGCTCTTCACTCCTAGGTAGAGCTAACCTAAGTACAAACAGCAGACTCTTGGTGCCCGACTAGGATCCAGAGCCACCCTGTGGGTTGGGAGCATCCTAAAGGATCAGAGGTCCGGAATAGGGGGCTGATAATGTTTTAATCAAAGGAGGCTCACACAAGTGCTAAATTCTGCCACTATGCTCCCCAAAGAGACCACTGTGTCCCATACAAGGCACCAAAAATGACAACCTGACACTTCTAATTTTAGGCAGCATGCCATAAACTATACCCCCATCCATGACATAGTCATCTGGGTGAGAAGTGCCCAGTAGATACCTTATACATCTCTTACCTAGACTCCAGGGAAACCACTGGCAAGAACTTCATAATGACCTGCCCTCTGACCTCAAGGCAACAGTGATACAGAGAAAGTGGCCCATGTCATTCTCTGTACTGCTCAAGTCCATCCATTCGTTGAAGAAATAGACTGCCACAACTACACAACCACATGATCATCAACTGAGGTATCAAATTCACATCATGTCTCTGGAAAATAGGGTTCAAACTTCTGCACCGGAGGAGTCACCTGTCCACGTCCTCTGCCCACAACCAGGGGCCAGATACAGTCATCCTCAGGTCTCAGCAGGTTTCCTGCCTTGAGTGACCCATGCAAATGTCAGACTGGGGAGTGGGTATTGAGGGTGGGAGGTGGAGCAGTAAACTTTTCTGCAGCAATCTATCCTCCCCATAATAGAATTGGCATTTTAATTTATTGAATTGACTTTATAACATCAGTTCTGGGACATTCTACTTGCAAACAGAGTGAAAATTTTCAAATTATGAATCTCTCACTTAATAAAAGAATCACATGCTCCCATCAAGTAGCATCTTCTCTTAATGTTTCCACAGTGTGTGTTTTCAGGCCAATAGACACTTAACAGAGGGAGGGGCTAAAAGTTTCTGTATTCCAACAACAGAACCAATTAGAAAGTAAGCAAATTTAAAAAAAAGAAATTTGAAATTCTAATTGTAAAAAAAAAAAGTTATATATCTGGTTTATCCTGGTAAACTTCTGGGCTGCTGTTCTACCTTGGCTGGCTGACAGACTGAGCTGGAGTCCCAGCTGGGTGTCTCTGTGATATGGGCCATCACTTGCAAAATTCTTAATCTTTTTAGTAAACCTAGTTAAGCCTTTTTCTTCCTCCTTTCTTTGGAGAAAGACCTTTTCCCTCAAACTTAGATAATTACCTTGAAATTGGTGACTCAGGTCCTCTGGCTATTGATAAAGATCATTGAAGCATTCGTGGCTCATTATAAGGCAGGAATGACTTTAGGCCAAAACAGGGCCCTTGGAGTCCAAGAAGGGAGAGGACCTTTTACCCAAGTTTTTTCTCTCTCTTTTTTTTTTATGGAAAGTATTAATCAAGCCTGATTTTCTTTACCTGCTTGATAGGCAAATCAATAATAGACATGTAACTAGATATATGATTCAAGTAACGGTAACAAGTTTGTATCTTTTTCCTTGTCTAGGGACTAAGACAGCACTTCAGCAGAAAACCCAAGACCCACTCCTAAGGGGCACAAGGGGAAAGAGCTCCATGAAACCCCTGTAATCAGGGACTATGGCCATTCTTAGAAAGAAGCAGATACAGGAGAAGAGACCTCCCATCCCTCAACATCCATACTAATAATAAGGGAGTTCATGGCTCTCAGAAAAGGGTTAGGCCGGGACGTGGTTCCATAGCGTAGCGGTTAGCATGTCTGCTTTACACACAGAAAGTCACAAGAGCTATTGGGAAGTCATATCAGGAACTTACATTTGCTTGTGACTCTGGTATGCTATCTAGGGCATGTGCTTGCATGAGGGGGCTAAGTATTGGTTTAAGATCCCCCTTACACTGCTAGGCCAAACAAATGGATGCTGAGGCAGAAATACCATGGAGTAGCTTAGCTAAACTCTTGACACTTGTTCTGGATTTCTGGCCTCCAGAAGAGAATAAATTTATGTTTGTTTGTTTGTTTTTTATTAGTTTCAAGTATACAGTACATTGGTTAGACATTTATATAGTTTATAAAACGATCCCTCTAATTGCTCCTTCTTTCCTCTGGTTTTCCACCTAGCCAATATATTAATGCTAACTGCATTCCCTATGCCATGCTCCCTATCCCCATGACCATCTATTGAATTGCTGGGGAAGGTGTTTCCATAGTGTAGTGGTTAGCATGTCTGCTTTACATGCAGAAGGTCCTGAGTTCACACCCCAGTGGAGCCACAGTCCATGGTCTATGGCCCTGCCACCCTGAGCAAGCCTGAAGTCTGATCTCAGAAGCTAAGCAGAGTCAGGCCTGGTTAGTACTTGGATGGGAAAGCAGCTAGGAAGACCAAGTTCTGTAAGCATAAATAAAAAAATAAATATTTTTTTTTTTTAAAAAAAGGGTTAGGCAGGAAAGTTAGACAGAGGGGTTTAGTCCGCCTGGAAAGAAACTGAGGTCATCCTATTCTAGAAAGGGTGCATCTTAGTCCACCCAAAATTAAGCCAGAAGGCATTTTGGGGCTAAAAGTAACTCATACAAGGAAACAAGCAAGCAGATAATTGGGTACTAATTTCAGCCAGTTACTCACACCTGCACAACTTGAAGACCACCCCCTGCCCACAACCTTCAATTCACCTGAGCCTCATACCATCATTATAATATGATGCATACACTCGGAAGTTCATTATAACAGACTGAATTCTGGGAACAAACATGCGCAGAAGGCAAATGATGAGTCACTGGGTCCTGTCGATCTTAGTTGTTGATCAAGAAAGCCCATTCCTCTAAGAAAAGTAACCACCACAGCAAATGGGAATAAAAACCCCGAAGACTTTGTTGTTGCGCCCTTGAGCCCTTGGGCCCTTTTGATGCTGAACAAGGCAAAGTTCTCTGAGGTGGTGGGGCGAGAACAAGTCCTGCACCGAGAGAAGAAGAGGGTCCTTTGGCAGAGAGTGTGGAAAGAATTCAACATACACACCAAAGATAGAGTCAAAAGGAAAGTTTATTAGAAAAAGGATAACACTCTACAGACAGAGTGTGGTCTCTCAGAGGCAAGAGCATGAGAAGGACAGTGAGAGAGACAGAGTAAAGGCACTAAGCGGGACCTTGAGTGTTCAGGGAATTCAATTTACATATCATTCTTTAATTCTCATTTCCTTTGATAGGGACATACGGTGAGGAAGGGGAAAGGGGTTGTTAGCTGTCATTTAGAGTTGAAGAACAGATGAAGAGCTTCCCAGACAAAAATAAGCTAAAGGAATTTATCACTACCAAGCCAGTATTACAGGAAATGTTGGAGGGACTTCTCTAAGAAGAAAAACATGTATGAAAAACAGGAATAAAGAATGGTAACAACTACATTCCTATCAACAAGTACCTCAAATAGAAAAGAATTAAGTGCTCCAACCAAAAGATAGAGTGTCTGAATGGATAAGAAAACAAGACGCCTACATGCTGCCTACAAGAGACTCACTTCAGTTTAAAAGACACACATAAACTAAAAGGAAGGGGATGGAAAAAGATATTGCCTTGAGGAACCTAGAGGGTATTGCGCTGAATGAAATGGGTTGGATAGAGAAAGACAAATATTGCTTGACTTCACGTACATGTGGAATCCAAAGAACAAAATCAACAACAAAAGTGGAAATAAACTCATAGATACAGAGAATAGAGAGATACTAGTTGGGAGGAGGGTTGGGGCCGGGGGCGGGAGGGACCAAAAAAAGGCAAAGAGATTAAGAGGTACAAATGGATAGTTGCAGAATAAACATGGAGATGTAGAGTGTAGCATGGGGAGGATGGTTAATAGTGTAATAAATATGTAAGGGGGAAGAGGGGTACTAGATTTGGTGGGGTGATCACTGCGAGTTATGTGGACCTCGGACCACTATGCTATACAACCGAAACTGGTATATTATTGTACACCAACTATAATTGAAAAAAAAACTCATTGAATTATTCAGTATAAATACAAGCAACTAATTGTCTATTATATTTAAATAAAGATGGGAAATTTTTTTTAAATATGCTAAGATTCCCTTCATGAAACAAGTTTTTCCATCTGAATTCCTATAGGCAGGAAGGGGAAGGGTCAAAAATTCTGAGTCTTCTGTTTCTTAGAATCAATTTCTGGGGTGGCAAAACTTTGGTCTTCTTCAAACACATGTGAGACTTCCCTCAGACCCTCAGAAATACTTGGGCAGAGAAGAGGATTTTGCAGGGTTTGGGAAGAGATACTCTAGTTTGGGTTGTTACCTAAAAAGGGACACCATGTGCACCTCCCAGTAGGCTAGTGAGACCCAAGGAAACTGAGGTTACAGTTTTGGAATTCAATCTCGAAATACTGCTTGCACCACAGACTAATTACTACCACTGGGATGAGAGCCCCCTGATCTGCTGGGGATAATTGGCAGTGGCAGCAGCTGTACTGGTGGAGTCCTGCAGCATGTGGCCTAAAGTAGGGAGGAGGCAAGAGAATTAAAATGTTAAATTAAGCTACATTAAGAGACTATAATATGCTGATCAGCCCTGCAGTCAGACCACGAAGACACCTTCAGAACAAAGGAAGATTTCTGCTGGGATTGCTTAACAACCCATTCTCCACACCTGTGAAGGAGAAACAGGAATCAAGAGTCATTCCCTATGGCTAAAACCATGGGGAACCTATGGATTAAAGGCTGAGAACTGCCAGCAGGCCTTTATGCTCTACATAGTCTTACCTTTTCACACTACATATTCTTCCCCTTCCTCACAATATGACCATATCAAAGTAAATGGGAACTAAAGAATGATATAATGAGAGAGGAGAGGAGGCATCTAAAAGTAAAAACAGATGCAAAGTAAAGGGCCTGCAGAAATAACCGGCTCAGCTGGTTAAAACTGCTCTCTCTTCGCCATTTTTCCCTATGCTCTTCAATTAACATGTTTTCCACAGCTGCATCCCCCATCTCAAAGATCCTCCAGCCCCTTCCCTATCTCTGTAGCTGTGTATGAATGTCAAGACTGTGGGGAACTGTTTATTGTGTTAGAGCTCAGCCTTTGGATAAGGAACTCGCTGAGCGGGCATGACATCAATGAATGCTGCTCCCTGTGTGTAAGAGAGGAGTCCCCTCTCTTTGTTCAAGAATTCAATAAAGGTGCTGATAACACCAAGGGTCTGGAAATTCCTCCCCTGCAGCCCCCCACCCGAAGCTGCCCCTCCCTACTCTGAGTAAAGAGGAATGGGTAAAACCTCAGACAAAGGAATCACGAGCCCCTTGCATGGACACTGCAAGGGTATATAAGCTGTAAGAAATCTAACCAAGGGGAGATCGTGCTTTGGGTCTGTTGAATGTCCCACGCTCTCCGCTGGCATTAAATTCTCCTTCCTCTAACAAAGTTGTCTGAGCGTCTGAATTCCTCCATAGAGTGTTGCTTCCTGCAACAATAAAACTGAATTTCCTGAATACTCAGGGTCCCTCTCACTCTCTGCCTCTGAGAGGAGACCATACTCCGTGTAGTGTTACCCCTTTTCTAATAAACTTTCCTTTGACTCTAACTTTGGCATGTGTGTTGAATTCTTTCTATACTCTCCGCTAAAGGACCCTCTTCTCTGGATGCAGGGCTTGGTCTCCCCTACTCATGGAAATTTGTCCTCTCCTGCATCAGCTGGAAGTTCAAGCAGAAAAAGAATGCTCACACGGCTTCACTAGACTCTCTGGGAGTGTTAACCATTTCTGCAATGCCCTGAAGATATGAGGTACATGAGTGGGCTTGATATCTGGAAACAGTGGCTCTTATTCAAGACAAAACAAGCTTCCAAAAAGTTTGAAGCTCTTCCTAATAAGAGAGGGAAATGAGGGAAGGGGTCAGAATCTTTGGGTAGCAAAGCACCTCGACAGTCCCAAGCCTTGGAATGTCCTCACGAAGGCAGGACCTTAGGCTAGAGTAGGAAGAGGTACACTGTTTGGCCTCCTAAGGAAATCTGAGACAGGCATTTCCCTCACTTCAAGCCCAGGGAAAGTAGCTTTAGTAGTACTCCTCAGAGAGTTTAATATGTGTTCTCTGAAATGGACAGGGTGAGCTCGGGGCTGGCTCATGTCTAAAAATCAAAATCAAAAAACAAAACAAAATTTAAAAAACCCAGAAGTCTGGCTATCTGCCTAGATGGTGGAACAAGAGAGGTTGCTGGGCTGAGGGGCTGTCAGCCTTCCCAGATTCCAGGGGGCACTGAATTCATCATGTTTCTTGTGGATTAGATGTGGGCCAGCAAAAGAGAGAGCTAACATAGGATTATGTCAGACCCTGTCCAAAAGGGTCACCTGGAGGGATTTCATGGTCCTAATAGAGGGATGAATTGCTAGACTCTTAAAGGCTGCAGAGAGAAATACATTGACCAAGATAGGAGAGACTATAGGCTGAGATAAATGTATTTACTAAAATACCAATAAATTTGTCAAACGAAAAAAAAAACCAAAAAGTAAAAAAAGAAATACAGTTGACCAGCCTGAGAAAAAGCATTTTCCCAAATCAAACACTCAGGGAGTGAGAAATTCTAGCAAAGGGAAGGAATTAACTCAAAAAAAATCCACAAAAGTGCCTAATGAAAGGAAGACTAAGCTATGCCTAACAACCCTGGCAGTGCTTATGCCATCTCAGTAGTTCCAGCCAAGTAAGACCCCTCCTGGCTCCATTAGGCCTCTCCCTCTTACCACTCCAACCCTGGAAGGGTCCAAGGTCCATGTTAGCAAGATGAGCGAGGCAGAACAGAAACATGCATAGAAGATGACCTATATAGTTAATATACAGGTGCAGCTTCTGGGGGGAAACTGTACATTAAAAAGTAACAAAAAGTAATAAATTCCTTATGTAGTAGTCCCAACATAAGAGCCTTGGGCTGGATATAGTGACTACAATTCCTTCTATCTTGCTTTTCTGCCATTCTCTAGAATGCTGCTGTCATGCGAATGGTTGAAATGACCCATCACCACATCTTCTGGGTCTATAATCCAGCCAGTGGTTAGAGAGAGAGGGAAAGGAGAGCACCACCCCTGCTGTCCAGACATTATCAAAGGGTAGCTCACCACACTTTACTTTTGCCTATTGCCCAGATGTTAGTCACATGGCCTCACTTAGCTTCAAAGGACACTGGGAAACATATTCTTTATTTGGGGTTGCCAGAAGTTTAACAAAATTTGAGACTTCTTTTGATAAGGAAGAAGAGGAGGAAAATGGATGCTGGGGGACAATGGCAGTTTCTGCCACAAAGCACCAAATGGGAAATGAGAGAAGACCCCTGCAGAGTTCAGTTTCTACTGAGGGCAGCTGGTCTGCACATGGCACAAAGACAGGGAATAAGGCACAAATTTAAATAAAGTCTGAAGTTTTTACCATCACATGAGACTGAACCATTTAATTACTGAACTATTTGTGGAATTAAAGTGACCAGATGACCTTTGATTACTTACAAATGACCAAAAAGTTCATGGAACCTGTTTTAAATTTCTACTAGGGGCAGAAAGAGAATGAATCCCACAATATAGGTTCAAAGGGACAGAGAGAAACAAAAATAAAGGTGCTTCCTGATCCCACCCTCTATTAGTTAGGGTAGGCCAGGCTATGGTAACAAAAAAGCCTTAAAGCTTCAGTGCTTAACATAATACAAGTTTATTTCTTCTATAACACTCATCAAAAAGTTTGCATTCCAAGGGCAGCTCTCTTTCTCACAGTCAATCAAGAACTTAGACTGATAGTGTCTCCATTGTTTTCAATTCACAGCTTCTAAGGTCACCTTGGTGTCAAGCTCTCAGTCAGTTAGAAAGTAGAAAGAGAAAAGAGGAGGAATGTGGGAGATTTTTAATAGATCAGGCCTGGAATTTGGCACATAATACCTATGCTCACATTCTACTGGAGAGAACATGGTCATGTGACCACATCTATTTGCAAGAGAGACTGGAAAAGTAGTCTGTGTACTCCAAGAAGAGAGAAGATCTTGGTATTTAGCTGACCATCTCCACCATTATGCTCCATGATTTTTGTGTACCCAGTGCAATGGTTATAACAATGAGTTAACAAAATTTCAAAGTTTTTGGCCCAAAGATGATTTCTGGCAGTATTATACTGCCAGATCCAGAGCATGAGCCATTTAATATGCTGGCTGGAACTTTCCTTTAGACATTGGAAGAGCAGCAGAGTCATAAAGTGAAAGAGAAGGAGGCTGGTACAAGCTTATGGGTCTTGCATCTGATATCTCCCTGGCATCAGTGCAGACTAAGTACTGGAGTGGGATTTTGAACTGTGGAGAGCTAAAGGCCATGCCGTGACATTTCAGAGCAAATGTTAGAACACAAAGGAGAATCTTCGTGTGTAGCTGCTAGAAACCTCTTCACAGAAAGTGGAGAAGCAAGGGGCTCTCACAAGAACGAGGGCAGATCTGGCTCACTCACATCAAGTCAGAAGTGGGGGGCAGGAGCAGCCCACCCATCTTCCATGATCAATGACACCAGTAAAGGGAGAGATAACAAAAAGAGGGGGCCTAAACATTTGCAAGAACTATCAGGAACTTCAGCCAGGAATGTAGTGCTCTGCAAGCCTGAAGACCCAGCACCTCAGAGCAGTATCCCGGCAGTGACTCCAAAGGCTGCCCAGACTAATGGGAAACCTGTCCAGCCCCACAAGTGGAGCACTTCCGGATCCACTATCTAATTACTGTTGTGGTCTGGATGGCCTTTTTCTGGCAAAATGTAACAATGCCCTGAATAACTAGTAACTAAGAAAGTATGATCTGCTGAGAGGTGCCAGGAAATACCAGGCAGCCACTAACGTGAGCCACCAGGATCTTTTTAGAATCAAGCGTTGTGGCCATCTCCAAATACTTGGGCTATGGGAGGGTGTGGCCCAACAATGTGGTTTTATGAAACAGCTTCCCATCTCAAGTGCCCAGAACATTTCAGAGTCTTCTACTGGTGACTCCAGAGAAGCCACAGCCTTGCCACGGGAGTGCTAGTGGGTGCCTGCCCTGCCTCTGTGGCTCCAAACCAGCTTGCCACCCTCATGAATGATGCTCTCATGGCCTGTAGAGATAGTGACACAAGCCACAGACTCTTGGGGTCTGTTCAGAGCAACCAGCTCCTATTTTCCATTTTGTTCCCAACCTGCTCCTTTTCCTAATTGTATCTGACTAAGCTCTCTCTCCTCTCCTAGGCTTTCCTGGGAACTCAAGCTCCCTGGCTTGGTACTCAGCTCTCTCTCCAGGCCTTATCCAGGGCCCACCCTCCCAACTCTTCCAACCTCAATTGCCTTGGGTAAGACACTTCACTCTAGTCAGCCCCTGAGACCTAGAAGTTGATTTGAATCTAGACTGGAACCTCAACCATTCTCCAAAAGGGGAGGACTCAGGCACTGGTCTCCTGCATTTCTCAAGGCAGCCAAAAGTTCCTCAGGCATGAGGAAAAAGCTCAAGGAAGGCAGCATTGAGATTAGATGGCTTCCCATGCTAACCCTAGAACAGCCTCAATGTTTCCCAGGGGGAGAAACAAAGGACGTGAGATGGGATTCCACAGTTTTGTTTTGTTTTTTTTTAAAGGGGAAAGACTATATATAGATATATATAAGTGATATAAGTAAAGCTGTTCTCAGTTGTGGACATACCTGACCTTGTCAGTGGGGTGTACTTCCTCTGAAGCAGCCTGTTAGGTAGGCAGGAAGAAACCAACAGGAATAGCCTTCCCTCTACCCACAAACGCTGGGCCACCACTCAGAACAATCTGTCATATAAAAGCTGATCGATCTTTCCTGAAATTTCAGTTGCCAGGTTGAAGTCCTGAGCTGACAGGTAAAATTCTAGATCATAGTGACTGACTGGCACCTTCTCTTGCCTAATGACTAAATTCCACTAGACACTCAACACAATTCTTGGGGATGCAGATAATTTACCCACAAACGCTGGGCCACCACTCAGAACAATCTGTCATATAAAAGCTGATCGATCTTTCCTGAAATTTCAGTTGCCAGGTTGAAGTCCTGAGCTGACAGGTAAAATTCTAGATCATAGTGACTGACTGGCACCTTCTCTTGCCTAATGACTAAATTCCACTAGACACTCAACACAATTCTTGGGGATGCAGGTACCAGATAATTTCCATTGCTATTTTTGTTTTTGAGCTTCTATATTTAGATAGAGGACCAGAAACAAACCCATGTTCTCAGCTTCACCTAAGCATGACAAAGTCCAGGGGCACAAAATAAGTCCTACTGCATTGAGAAGCTGGGAGCTTTATCAGGCTGCCTGAAGAATATCCCAGGAAAGCCATGGAGGCAAGGACTATATACTCAAGGCAGACTTTTGAGCCAACAAGGTGCAGGTCTCCCACCTTAACCAACTGGCTGGTTAGGACTCTACATCCAAAGAGTAATTTGTACACCCAGAAAGTGGTTTCCTTACTTCGTGAGCTCAGAGTTGTCAACTCTCACTCCAGTCTCTTCTTCTTACTAGTTTATACTTGTGACCTGGACTTGTACACATCTCCAGAAAGGCATCTGCAGGCCTTCTACCACTCCACCCCTTGGCTATTCTTTTTTTGAAAAAACATATTTATGAAGGTATAATTGATATATAATAAACTGCACAGATTTAAAGTATGCACTTCGATAAAATTTTGTCAAGTGTATATATCTGTGAAACTATCACCACAATTAAGAGAGAAAACGTCCTCAAAAGTTCTCTTATGCCCTTAGTAATTGCTTCCCTCCTGCCCCTCTCCACTCACATACCCAAGTAACCTCTGATCTGCTTACTGTCACTATAGATTAATTTGCATTTTCTAGACTTTTATATAAATAAAATCATACAGATGTACTCTTCTTCATCTGGCTTCTTTTGCTCTGGCTGCCCACTTTTAAGAGACACCATTCTGATGAAAGACAGTTCAGCTCAGAGAATCCTGCCAAGAGCTCATGCTACTTGCCTCTGCAGCAAGTGGTGTTGTACATTTTGGTTAGGCCATATGTTTTCTCTATGCGGATGCCAAATTTACTTTCTGCTTAATGGATCTGTCTTCATCAGCAGCAAGGCCAAAAACAGAACCTTGAACATTACTTCTTCCTTCCCAATTCTTATCAAAAGCTCAGTTAAGTGAAACAAAGCCCACGTAGGACTGCACGAAGAATGCGCAGTCCCTCCAGTTCTGTGGATTGTGTATGACAGACATTCAAGGTGCTGTGAATTTGGGTTGCATTGTTTTAATGCTTTCTAGAAAGTCTTATAATGAATTGTGCTTTGGCATTATGCTCTCAGTTTGCAAGGACTCAATAAGAATTGGGCATAATGCTGAAGAATTTATAGATGAAATGCTATGATCTCTGGAGTTTGTTTTTAAAGGCCTCCACTACAATAAACTTCTGATGAGAAACTAAGGGTAAGTTTAAGGCTTAAATAAAATAATACTTATCTTAATCCAATGCCTAGTATAGAGTAATCACTTAGTAAGCAGCAGTTGATTATTGTATAATGATTCCATCAGAATTGACTTGTGGTGTCAGTAGCCAGACCAACCTGGAACTTGAAGGTTTCCTTTGCTATTGGACAAAGAACAAAGGAAAACTGTCTTCATTCTGAGCGGTTAGTTGTAGGAGCATACTAGACATAGAGAAAGTTTCTGAAAGAAGTTTTAAGACTTCCAGGAGGTAAGTATTTAGTATGAAATATTAAAGGAATAACACACCAGGACCAACTAAGAGTGCAAAGATAGCTTAGTATTTTAAAATATATTCAAGTTTATTATACCTATAAACCAAAGGAGATAAACCATATGATCATTTTACTTATTGACATTTGATAAAATTGATAAATCCTGTATAATATTTTTAAAAATTCTTAGAACCTAAGAATAGAAAGATACTTCCTTCTCATGCTAAAGAATGTAAACTTCAAATCAACAGCCAACATAATACTTACTAAAATATTCCTATGATATCAAGATTTAGGCAAATTTCCCTCTGTAACCACTATCACTGTTATTTACATATCCTAGACAATCATATTCAATATAATAAGATAATATAAAGTTAAAGAGCCCAAATATGTATTTGAAAGGAGAAAGAAATTAAAATATTCTTATTTGCAGACTTGATTATCTTCCTAGAAAACCGCAGTATCAATTGAAAAACTATTAAGTTCAGAAATGTGGACAATTGCAAAATAATATATAAAAGCAACGGATTTTCTATTTATTGGCAACAGCCTGTCAGAAAATATGATTCAAAAAATTCTCATTCACAATATCAATATATAAAATACTTAGAAATATACTCAAAATAAACATTCACATTCATTCGCATCATGGAAAGATTATAAACATTTTTGAAGGATAATGGTAATACAAATACCTCAGGTTCTTGAATATGAATCCTCAATATTATCAATATATCAATTTTCCTTAAGTTATCTATGAATACAAGCTAATTACAATAATAGTAGACTTTTTTTTAATGAGTCCTATTTTTTTTATTTAGTTTCGAGTATACAGTACATTGGTTAGACATCTGTATAGTTTGTAAAATAGTCTCCCCAGTTGCTCCCTTCCTCCCCTAAACTTCCACCTAGCCAACGTATTAATGCTAACTGCATTCCCTCTGCCATGCTCCCCATCCCTGTGACCATCCATCAGCTACTAATTTGTACTTCTTTAACCCTTTACCCCATTTTCCCAGTTCCCCAAATCCCCCTCCCCTCTGTCCATCACCAAATTGTCCACTATATTTGTGAGTCCGTTTTTGATTAGTTTGTTCTTTTTATTCCTTAGATTTTGCATATAAATGAAATCATATAGTATTTATCTTTCTCTGTCTGACTTAAATATCTTCTAGGTCCATCAAAGCAATATCTTTTTCCATCCCCTTCCTTTTCATACATAGGGGTCTTGTTTTCTTATCCTTTCAGCCACTCTTTTAGTTGGAGCACTTAATTATTTTCCACTTTAGGTACTTATTGATAGGAATGTAGCTGTTACCATCCTTTATTCCTGTTTTTGATACATGTTTTTTCTTCTTAAAGAAGTTCTTCCAACATTTCCTGTAATACTGGCTTGGTGGTGATAAATTCCTTTAGCTTATTTTTGTCTGGGAAGCTCTTTATCTGTCCTTCAACTCTGAATGATAGCTTTGCTGGATACATTATTCTTGGTTGTAGATCCTGGATCTTCATCCTGTTGAATATTTTTTGCCAAGCCCTTCTGTCCTGCATAGTTTCTTTTGAGAAATCAGCTGCCAGTCTTATGAGTGTTCCCTTATAAGTAATTATTTTTTTCTCTTGCTACTTTTAAGATTCTCTCTTTGTATTTAACCGTTGGCATTTTAATTACGATGTGTCTTGGTGTGGGCCTCTTTGGATCCCTGATTTGGGGCATTCTCGAGCTTCCTGGGGTTTTATGCCCATATCCTTCACCAGGTTAGGAAAGTTTTCCATCATTATTTCTTCAAACAACTGTTCAACATCTCAATTTTCTTCAGTTAAACCAATCAAATGAATATTTGGAGCCTCAATAGTGTCCCATGTCCTCCTTAAATTATTGTTATAGTCTTGGCATCTTTTTTCTTGCCATTCTGATTGAGTGTCCTAATTGGCTCTCCTGTCCTCTAGATAGGACATTTGATCCTCTTCGTTATTCACTTTGTTTATTCCTTTGTTTATTTCATTTAATATATTTCTTATCTCAGATAATGTGTTCTCCATTTCAGACTGGTTCCCTTTTATAATTTCCATTTCCATTTTTATGTTTTTTATCTCTTTGTTGAAGTTATCACTGAGCTTATCTATACTTCCCAAAAGTTCATTGAGCATCTTTATAACCCGTGTTTTAAACTCTGCATCTGTTAGATTACTTGACTCCATTATTTCTGGATCTCTGTTCTGTTCTCCCATATGGTTTCTGCTTCGTTGCCTTCCTATTTTGGCTGCCTTTCTGTGTCTGTTTCTAAGCAAAGCTCCTATGTCTCCCAGTCTTATTACTGTGAATTTGTGAAGTAGGTGTCCAGAGGCACAGTCCTGAGAGGGGTTCAGCTGCAGGCCAAATTTAACCCAAGCCCCTTCCCCTCTGAGGCCACCTGCTAAGATTCAGCAATCAATTCACAGATGCTGTGCTCATAGTTACCTCAAAAGGCCACACCAGAAACCAAAGCCAGCTGCCTCCAGGGTGAGTCTAGGTACTGCTCAGCAAGGAGTACCTGACTCACTGAGGATACACCTAGATGTGGCTTAGGTGGGGCCTGAGTTGGGGTAGGCAGGGTTTCAGGGAATCCTCTGGGCAGAGCAACCTCTGTTATCCACTTTGATGACATCACAGCTATGGCGGTGCTGTGTCCAGGGACTGGGAGTGGAGAGGGCTCAATGGTGGAACAATGGATACCACCGGCACTTCTGTACAGAGCAAGTCTCACCTCGGCCCTCACTCCGACAATGTCTCCTTGTAAGTCCCTGCTGTCCCCTGCGTGCAGCGGAATCAGCACTGGTGCTCAGAGCGAGCAGGTCTGTCACCGCAAAAATCTCTCGCAGACGTGGCTCCTTTAAGAGGCTTCTGCTGCTGCCACAGCCTCTGTCTCACTCAGCTGCTCAGGACCAGGCAGCCCTACATCCTTGCCCCGTCCTACCTTGTGCCATTGCAGGGTGCTTTCTTAGATTTCTCCATGGCTTGTTCATCTAGACCCCAGTTGTATGGCTTGTTCATCTAGACCCCAGGTGATTTTTCCTTGCTGATACTCCTTGTTTCCATCACAACCTGATTTGGTTGCCAGAGGGATGTACAGAGCCTCTATCATCAATGCCATTTTTTCAAAGATTTACTCTTGAGTTTCTCAAATTCCAGTTACTTTTGATACACATTTCTACATTTTTATAATTTCTTGTTTATCAATTCTCTGCTCTGGATTTTTTTTTTTTCTCTGATTTTACTAGGAGGGTCTCAGCTCCATGAGGGGTCCACCCACCTCCACTGGGGAAGCCGGAACTCAACTTCCTTGAAGACAAATTTCCTATCAGGCTTTGTTTGCTAGAAAACCGGAGTTCCCTGAGAGGATTAAGGGCATGATGGGTGCATTTAGAGAAGCTCAGTGCCTGTGGACACAGCGCAGGAGAAAGAGTAACTAGACTGGAAAGGAGTTGTGGTGGGTGGGCCTCTTGTGGGCCTGAGACCCTCCCCAGCTCCACAGCCCCTGGCACCTGGAGGGCTGGCCAGGCCTCAGAAAAGAATGACTGCCTGGGGTACCTAAGGAAGCTAAACCCTGGTACCACAAATATTTCTGTAGCCAAATCTCTGTGCAAGTAGAGGAGCCCTTCCTTTCAAGAAACCTCAGAGCCTTGACAATGAGAACATCATGGACTCCAAGTGGACAGGCGAAGAGTTCCTGAAGCCATCTTGGACCATGAGGCAACCCGAAAAACGGAAGCAAGCACACTGGGATGATGGGGCAGGAAGATAGGAGCCTGGGTTCGTGGTGCTCAGGAAGCTCCCCCTGTCCTGCCCCGTGCCTTTCCTGGAACTTCCATCTCAGACCTCGTGGACAAACGAGAGAAATATCTACTTTATTTAAGCCGTTTCATTGTCAGTTTTCTGTTTCATGCAGCCTTCCCATGAAGGTCCCAGGTCAGTGATTGGTGGCCTGGAATTTATGGAACATCTCCTCCATTTCCTGCCTCTATATATTCTACAAGACCATCTGTAAGAAACAATTGAATAAGCCTTGTGGCCATCTAGAGAAGTGATCAAAACAACAGAGAAAGCAGCTTCTCTACTGCCCTGCCATAGCTGAAATTTCCCCCAAAACAATAGGGGTTCAGTCGTATTCTAACTGGTGCAACAGAGGGCCTGGTGGGGGTGGGGAGGGGACTGTCAAAGACATGGCTGTGATGGAGGCCTTTTCTATTTCTTTCGATATTTCAACTTCTATTCAGGAAGGCTTAGGCTTCCTGTGGACAAAATAATTCTTTTAATTTTGTTTGTTTTATTAAATACAAAGAAATATTTGTAAAAGATATATAAACTTAAAGAATAATGATACCAAAAGTAAGAAAATAACTTTTTTTTTAACCTGAGGCCAGTTCCATCTTAACACATTTCAAGCCACCTATACTTGATTTTATTACAATGGTCCACCATAGACCACAGTTATTCAACCCGCCAGCCCGGTAGAAATCTTTCATAACTGTGATGGTACTGAAGGAAATGTAAAACTGGTCAATTCATGTGATAAAAAGATGAAGCCAATTAAGGTGTCTGACATGAAAGAAAAGTCTGACGACGATCTTAGGGAAATGCAGGAAGGAGAATTAGCCTAAGTGCATTCATGTTAAACATATACATTTTGCATTGGTTGGCAAAAATGCAAAAGTTTGACATCATAGTGTGTGAGCGAGGCTAAGAGGAAACAGACTGTCCCACACATTGTGGCAGTCATGCAACTGGCACATTTTGTGGAGAACAACCTGCAGTATCTGCCTAAATTAGAGATGAATTTATTTGCCCATTGACCCAAAAATTCCCTTTCTAGGAATCCACCCTATAGATTTGCCCTCACAAATGTAAACTTGTTTAGGTATAAAGTTATTCGTTGTGGCCTTATTTGTAATAACAACTAATCAGAAACAGCCCAAGTGTCCAGCAATAGTGCACTGGTTGAACACAAAACTCCAATATACCTACCACTAGAATACTATACAGCTGTCAAAAAAAGCATGAAGAAGACCACATGTGCTCTGATATGAAAGAAGATCCAGAATATTTAGTTAAAATTTAAAAATAATTTCAGCTCTCCTCACTGAAAACCCGCTCCTCCCTTGGAGCATACTGTCTTTTATCTCTTATCTTTTCATCTCCCAAATTCCACAGGGCTACAGCCTTCCTTACCATGGCCCATCTCCTTCTAAAATATACTTTTAATAAATCTATCTTTTCTAAAAAAATTTTTTTAAACAAAAGAACAGAACATATATGTGTGTGTATGTATACATATATATAGCAGAACTTATGTATAATGCTTTTTATAAGAAAAGAAGAAATAAAAGTATATCCGCATAAAGAAACTGGAAGATAAATAAGGCACTATTATAATAAAAGTGGTTACATGGGCAAAGTGAGGGAAAACAGGGTGGGTACGGGGTAGGAATGATATTTCTCATGTACTTGTTGATTTCATTTTTTATTTTAAACCAAGTAAATACAATATCTAAAAAGATTAAAAATTTTAAATATCCTTATATGTTGTATTAAAGTCAAAGAAATACAGAGAGCAGATATTCAGTAACCAAAAAATAAAAAGCATGCATCAAAAATAATTGGGTTTTCTCATACACTGCTGGTTTTCTCATACCAGTTAGGTGCAAATTGGTACAGCCACTATGGAAAACAATATGGAGTTTCCTCAAAAAACTAAGAATTGATCTACCATATGATCCAGCAATCCCACTACTGGGTATTTACCCTCAAAACTTGAAAATCCATATCCAAAAAGATATTTGTTCATAGCAGCATTATTCACAGTGGCCAGGACATGGAAGCAACTGAAGTGTCCTATGATAGATGATTGGCTAAAGAAGCTGTGATATATATGTACAATAGAATATTACTCAGCCATAAGAAGAGATGAAATACTGCCATTTGCGACAACATGGAACGCGAGTTAATCATGCTAAGCAAAATAAGCCAGATAGAAAAATTTGAAAATCACATGATATCACTTATATGTGGGCTATAAACCTAAAAGCAAGAAAGGAACAGGACAAACAGAGACTCATGGACATGGACTATAGACTAGTGGTTATCAGAGGGTAGGAGGTTGGGGAGGAAGGGGGAGGTAGATGAGGTAAAGGGGGTCAAATATAGGGGGGTGGGAGGAGGGTGAAGTGGGTAAAGGGGATCAAATATATGGTAGCTGAAGGAAACTGGACTTTGGGTGGTAAACACACAATAGAATATACAGAAATTAAATTATAATGTACAGCTGACATTATATAATTGTATTAACCAATGTTACCCCAATAAACTTAATTTTTTTAAAAAAGAAAAAAAATAGTTGGGGTTTTTCTTTTCTGAGCAAGCCCCTGCTCTTTTTGTAAAAAAAAAAAAAAAAAAAATCCAAACCTGGAAACGTTTCAGGAAAATCCTGACAAGGAAAATGCCAAGAATTCAATGGGCACAGCAGTGCAAGAAAGAGAAAGCTATAAAATGTTCCAGATGACTTGAGAAGCATGTTATGTTTATCATTTTTTGTTATAAAATATACATGAAATTTACCATTCCTTATTTTTTCTCAATCAAATGGAATTTTTTCTGTACCCCAACCTGCCAGACTAGGAAGAAATTCAACCCTAGTCATTAGTAGGGCTCCCTCCTCCCTCCATGTGATTAGAAAATATCAGGGGCTTATCCAGTGCCAGAAAATCTGAGAGCGAGGCCAGTTCCGTAGTCACGAGTGGTAGCTGTCCTAGTCGGCTCAGGCTGCTATAACAAAATACCACAAACTGGGTGGCTTAAACAACAAAACAAACATTTCTTTCTCACAATTCTGGAGACTGAGAAATCCAAGATCAAGGTGCTGACTAATTTAGTGTCTGGTAAGAGCTCTCTTCCTGGTTTTTAGATGGCTACCTTCTCACTGTATTCTCACATGGCAGAGAGAGGGGGCTCTGTTCTTTCTCTTCTTATAAGAGTACTGTCAGGGATTCCACCCTCATGACCTCACCTAAATATAATTACCTCCCAAAGGCCCCATCTCCAAATCCCATTGCACTGGAAATTAGGGCTTCGACATATGAATTTGGCAGGGGGCAGGGCGAGGGGGAATGCAAATATTTAGTCCATAACAGCAGCCATCATTTCTGTTGCTCCCTCTGTTTTCACAGGCTGCTGTTGAGCTCTGCAGTTCTCTGGGTCAAGCCCAGCACTACTCTTTGCAGATGCCCATGTCACTGATAGCGGAGCCTCCCTGAGGGACCCTGGCCTATGTGGACCTTAGCTGAGAGAAACCATGTCCAGCCTGTCTGGGCATGCTATGCAATCCCTTAGCCTGGGTATGCTCTGGGCAAAATTAGGGGTCTGGGCCTCCACCACTCATGGGAAAGGCATCAAATTTCCAGATATCAGAGAATATCAACCTCTGCTCAGTACACACCCACAGCCTACTTCTATCTCTCTCAGCCTAGGTATATGTACATATTCCAAATGCCAACACCCACCCACACTCTCTGTACCAAAAAAAAAAAAAAAGAATTGAGAACAAAAATCATAGCTTCCTCGGTGAGGAGAATATACCTAGAGCAACAAGAACAAAACAAAAAGTAACTCCACAATAAATGACCCTGCCACAAGCCTGGCAGCTTAGATGAATTCTAATGCAAATACTTTAGCCACAATTTGGCACCCTGAGTTAAGGAGATGGATTCTTAAAGCAATAAGGCGCTGCTCATCACGGGTATGAAGGCTGTGGTATAGGTAGAATCAAATGTTTCAGTTATCTAGCACTGCCTAACAACTCCTCTAAACCTAGTGACTTAGAACTACCACCACTGCCTCGTATCTCGTGATTTTCTCTGTCAGTTAGGCAATTTCCCTCCCACTGCCTCTTCACTAAGGTCACTCAGTGGCATCAGTGGCAGATGAACTGGTCTAGAATATCCAAGACTGCCTCCTTCACATTTCCCCTCCTTGATGAGGACAGCTAGCCCCCACTGGTGGTTGACCACAGTGCTGCACATGGCTGCTCTGCTGTGTGGTCTCAGGGAAATCGGACCCCATGCCTGGCAACTCAGAGCTCCAGGGAGTGCTCCAACAAACAGGAAGTGGAAGTGGCCTTAGCCTGGAAACTGGCTCAGCATCACTTCCACCGATTTTTGTTGACTGAAAAACCACAGAACTCATCCAGATTCAAGGAGATCCTACCTCTCAATGGAACAAGTAGCATCTTTAATCTGCCACAGTGGATAAAAGTAGTTCCCTTCCTCCAGATGACTACAGGTGAGTTGAGGCTTGCCTCAGTGGGAGCACCTAAGAAACTTGATGACTCTAGAGAAGATCCCAGGAGACTTCAGACTTGATCAACAGTGTCTGCCTGGTTGACGTCAGCAGCCTACGGTCCTGACTGATGCTCACACTCAAGAGTCCAGCTAGTATTTTATGAAAGAGGCAGCTGATGGGGGCTTTCAATAACAAACCCATCAAATCCATTTCAGTTTTTGCAGCAGCTGGAAAATACAAGATCAATTCAGAAAGCCATTAAAAAGGTAATCAAAAAGAAGATTGATTCAAAGAAGATGTCAGAGATGAAAAAGCAGAAAGTCTTTGCTTATTTAAATTCTGCTCTGCCTCCCACCTCTTGATGAGATGAAAGCAGAGATCCTATGAGGAGGGCACAGTACACAGAGGGCACTGAGATGATAAAAGATCATCCCCACTTCCTCACTCCATTCTGCATTCTCGTTTTTCAAAATTAATCTTTTTTTTAGGCAAGACAATCCTTGATTGACCTCACAGATTGCGAGGACCTTGTCAGCATACAATCCCTTATTTTTTTTTATTTTTAATTTAATTTCTTTTTTATTTTTTATGCCTACAGCACCTGGTCTTCCTATGTGGTCTCCCATCCAAGTACTAACTGCTTAGCTTCCGAGATCAGATGGCATCGGGCTTGTTCAAGGTGGCATGGCCATTGCCACAATTAATTTTTAAATGTTTTCTATAAATATAACACACATACAGAAAAGCACACAAATTCTAAGTGTACAGATCAATGAACTTTCACACACTGAGCCCATTGGTGCAGCTAGCACCTAGATTAAGAATTAGAACTTTCTCAGGATTCCAGGGGCCTCCCTCATGTCCTCTTTTAGTAGCTATTTCCCTGAAGGGTAACCAGCCTCTTGCCTTCTCCAGTTGTGCCTGGACTTGGGCTTCATATAAATGAAATCGTACAATATGTGTCCTTTTGCATCTGGCTTCTGCCACTCTATGCCTGCAGATTCACCTGTAGCTCTAAGATGATTCATTGTCCTCACTAAGAAGTACCCCACTGCATGACTTTGCTACAATGTTTCTTCTCATTCTCCTGTGGAACGATATTTGGTTAGGCTGCAATGTGTTCCCTGGTGGACTGGACATGTACTGAGCAGCTCTGCTCCTCCTGCCTCTCATTGAGACACAGGGCACCATTGGAGGCCATCTGAGCCCCAGCCAGTCTGGCAGCACCACACGTACTTCCAGGCCATCAGTGCTCAAAAAATGTAAACTGGTCCAGGTGCTATGGAAAACAAGGGGGTTCCTCAAAAAATAAAAAATAGAATTACTGTATGATCTAGCAATTTCACTGTTGGGTGTTTATCCAAAGGAAATGAAATCAGTGTCAAAAAGACTATTGCAGCATTGTTCACAATAGCCAACATATGAAAACAACCTAAATGCCTACCAGTGGGTGAACAGATCAAGAAGATGTGGTATATATATACAATGGAATATTATTCAGCCATGAGAAAGGAGGAAATCTTGCCATTTGTGACATCACAGATGGATGGATCTTGAGGACGTTATGCTAAGCGAGACAAGTCACATAGAAAGGTAAGTAATGTGTAATATCACTAAAATGTGGAATCTAAAAAAAAATCAAACCCATAAAAATAGAGTAAAATGGTGGTTACCAGGGAGTGGGGAGGAGGTGGGGGATAAGGGTGATAGTGTTTAAAGGTATAAACTTATAAAAATGTCAAGTCACTATTCGTACACCTGAAACTAATATAATAAATATAATGTTGTATATGAACAATATTTAAATTGAAAAATAAAATAGAGATGCAAACTTAAATAGTAAATAAGCTATAGAGATATAATAAACAGTATAATGAATATAGACAACAATATCATAGTAAAATTATGTAATGTAATACAACCATCCCTCGATTTACACAGTCTGTTCCACGCAACTTTTTTTACATGGAAGAAAACTGCATAAAAAGAGTCCACCAATACAAAAAAAAAAAAATACTAAAGAAATGTGCTAATGAAAATTCAGAAAAGAAACAAAATAAATGTTATTCGTTGTTGGTGTCCGTACTGTAATCTAAAGCAATCAACCTCTTTTTAATTGGCACAAAGTCACTATCTTTATTGCTAGAAATATTTGAAAGTACTACTGTGATTTCATTATTTGTTTATGTTTTCGGATGATCATTTTCCAACCCTACCTTTTGCTAAGTTTTCAGAAGTTCTTCGATATTCACTGCAACATTTTTTAAAATCTGTTTGAAATTTTAAGGCTCATTGGATATTTGTATCAATATCTAGAGTTGCAGTTTCATTTTGTGACCAACTGAAGAGCTTTGTAAATATTTTCTGCAGTGAATGAAACTGGTTCAAAGTCACTGCAGTATTCACGGCAGGAAGGGCTTCAGATATTAAGTGAATTAATTCATTATCAGCTAATTAGTAATGAACCAGTAATTCATTAATATCATCTACATTCAAATTGTCAGAGCCTTCTTCTTGAAACTTATTTAATAAATTAATAATGCCAGTTAATCCCTCTTCAGTTGTTGGAACCATATTCCCTGGTACAACCACTTCTGCCCATATTGCGTTCCAGCAAGCATTTAAAGTTGACATCTTTATGTCACTCAAAGTTAAAGCAATATTCTTGATACAATGAAAATTCTGTATTTATTCCAGGCTTCAGTAACTGTAAGTGACTCATTATCTTTGAGTTTATTAAAAATATTATTAAAACTCTGTTTAATATAATTAATCTTAAAAGCGGAAATAATGCCTTGATTTAAAGGTTGGATCAAGGAAGTTGTATCTGATGGCAAATATATAACTCTTATATTTGGATGTTCTAAATTGTGTGGATGATCAGGTACATTATCTAAAAATGAAAGTATTTTAAAAGGAAGATATTTTTCCTTCATATAATTTTCAGCTTCCACAGCAAAACATTTGTAAAACCAATCCCAAAAAACATCAGTAGTCACCCATGCTTTTTTATTTGCCATCCAATGAATGGGAAGATCATTAATAATTGTGTGCTATTTCGTATTAGTTCTTTGTACCTTGTTAAGCTATTGTTTTTTTAGAAAGAATAATTGTTGGTAATGGAAATGAAAAAAAAAGAACTGTGTAAAATGAGACTGCATAAATGGAAACCACACATAAAAAGTCCATGTAAACGGTGATGGGGGGATATTTACTACACATTAAAAAACTCACATAAAAAATACCACTTAAATCTAGGGACAGGTGTAAATATTGCTACAATGGCAATCATATTACAATATATAAATATATTAAAATAACACATTGCACACCTTAAATTTACACAATGTCATATGTCAAATATATTAAATTAAAAAAAAAAAAGAAGAAGAAGAAGAAGTGAGACAGGTCTCCCTCTGATCTCAGGAGCCTTTCTACCATTTCTGCCACCTTCAGGGCTTAGCTGAAGGACCCTTCCTCTAGGATCATAGGTATCCACAGCCTCATCACACTCCCTCAACCTTCTAGTTCAAGGGAGTCCCTTTCTATTGGGGTGGGGAGGCTGCTCCTGGTCTCCACTGCTCCTAAATCCTGGGCTTATGCCCAGAACACTTTAGATTCCCTCAAGGGCCTAGGGTTTGAAACTTAGGAGCCACAAGAAGATCAGCGGGCCCTGCCTCCCGCTCTCTCTCTCCATGCAGATTCCTCCTTCCATCTCTTACCTACGACGTGGCCTGCACTATGTCAAACATGGTACCTTTTCTAGAAGAGCTTGGCATTTCTCAGTCTGCACCCATAACCCTGAAATTCTCTCAGACTTACTTGATTGGTTCTAAAGGTATCACCTCCCACATGTTGACCCAGGCAGGGTGCTTGTGGTGCCAGACAGGGAGCCAGAGTATGGTGGTGTTTGTGGAATTCAAGCCAACAAGGTACCCTTGATCCTGCCTTGTCCCGCTCAGCCTCTCTGCCAGCCCTCACCAGCTCTCTGCCCCCAGTTTCTCTCCTGCACACCTAAAGCCAGGGTAGCCACTTCCATTCCTCAGATGTGGCCACACTCTCTCTTCACCCAAGCGGCACCTTCCCTGAGCACTCCTGCAACCGTACCTCACCCGCAGCCCCACCCTTGGTCTCTAGAGCACCTACCAAGAGCAGGAAAGATTTGCCCACAGACAGGGCTATCTATCCTAATGGAGGGGCCTGCTGGAGAGCAGGGTAGCTAATCTAGATGCCCAGCACACGGAATCCACTGCTCAAGTCCTTCTCCTCCCACTGCCTGGGCCTCCAACGCTCAGGACGATCTCATGACTTTGGTTACCATGTGAGGCAGAAAGAGCCCCATTTGGTGAGTAAAGACACACTGCTCTCATTTCTCTCCAGCCCCACACTGTAACGTGTGACTGCGACATTTCATGACTACAGTCCTAACTGTATCTGAAGCACAACAGAACCTGACCCATGGTGGTACATTAAGTTGAACACATAAATTAGATAAAAGGAGGCATGGGTCAATACCGTACCCATATAGAACCTATCAGGTGTGAACACTCACAAATACTAAGGGAGACTGAAGGGACATCCACACACCCGAAATGTAGAAAGGGCACCCCCTGGTGGGGCTTCCAAAGGTTCCCAAAGAACTGCCAGTCCCTGCTCAAGCCAAAAGCCCAAGTAAAGCAATTTGCTATCTCAGGCAGAATTGGAAGACTTTCACTTGCTGAGGGCCAAATTATGGCTCCTGGCATTCTCTGTCCTGACATGACACCCAGTTCCAGGAAGAACTGGCTTCTGGCACAGATTTGCACAGACGCCCCAAGGAGACAATCTGGCCAAGCCTGTAGCCCAGTGTGTCTGGTACTATGGAAGCTTGCCCACATCTGCTCCTCAGCTCCCAGGGCCTAATCACAGACCACAGGGTCAGGGCCTCTGAGTGGGCCAGAAACTGCTCCTCACTGCCCCCTGAATTCATAGGGACAATGTCAAGCTTCTAGCATTTTCTCTCATATACTCCTGAGTGTTGGAACTAGCCTGGCTTGAGGCCCCTGAGGAAATGTTGGCATGGAACTCCCAAGCAAAAACCTTCCTGTTCTAGAGCTGCCGCCCTCAAACTCCTCTCATATGTCCTCGCATTGCGTGAAGGACAGCGCCACTTCCTCCTTTCTCTTCTCAGGTAACTGCTGTAGAGCCTTTTACCTGATTCAGCCTTGAGAAAGTTATCTGAATATGATCGGATATGATTGGAGAAGTTCGTTAGACTAGTTCTATACCAGTTAGTATAAAGTTACAATTAATGCTTATGCAAAAAGACACAGACACATATGTGAAACAGAATAGATAGCCCAGAGGCTTCCAATGCAGAGCAGTGATGGATAAAATATTTTAAAAAATAAAAAGTCCATGTTTAACAAGGGGCGAATATCCCCGTGGATATTGCCAAAAATGGAATACGAATGCAAAAGATGAACAGGGCTGGAACTATGGCCTGTTGGGCTCTGAGTCTTGATACAGTCAAGGGCAGCTGGGAATTCAAGTCCTGTCGAGTGATGAGAAAGAATTTAATTGCCTGTTTGAGGAGATAGAAGAGAGTCAAGCTCAAAAATCCAGGAGCTGAGATTGGCCTCTCTCCACCCTTCCACGCTCTTCAAGAAAATAGACTGAAATAAGTTGCTACTGACTTTGCCTGAGACTTGGCCAACAGAGGCCCATGGATACCAAAACAGGTTTGCACATGGACTTAACCCAGCCTCCTACTGCCAGGGGGCTGGAGCTGAGTCATCCCCTGGGTCAGGCCAGGGCAGGAGCCTGACTGCCCTACAAGACCTCACTCTGGACAGGGCCTAGGCAGGGGGAAGTGAGGAACCAGAGACAGGAGATAGAAGGAAAACCTGGAAATGAACCTGGAGACAAAAATGTCAACATATACAAAAACTAACCCTGAGAAAGGCATCAGCGCTCTAGAGAATCATGCCAGATAAAATGAAAAGAACAACCAGAAAGAGACTTTAGTATCCTCAAAGAGATGATTAAACATATAATGTTCATTAAAAAAAAAATAAGTGATTATAAAATAAAAACCAGCAGAGAGATGTCATCACAAAACAAAAGAATGTATAATTTGGTAAATGATTTGAAAGAAATTATTGATTATTTGGGAAAATACATACACTACATGTAAAACATCTAATCTACCCCCACAAAAAAATCTAAATATTTTCAAATCTCTGAAAAGAAGATGTTCTAAGCTGGCTAAAAGAAGAAAATGGTCCAACAAAAGAAGAGTAGACTGATTGATTTAACCACAAATTTTTTTTTTTAATTTTATAGTTAATAGAAAAAAGTAAAAGGCAAACAAAAAATTAGAAAAATATTGGCCATTCTGTAGTTTAAAACACAGGCTCCAAATCCAGGCTTCCCTGGTATGACCTTGGGCAAATTACTTGACCTCTTTATACTTTTTCTCTCTATTTCCTCCATAAAATGAGACCAATAATTGCACCTGCCTCATGGTGGGTCAGATTAACTGACTCAGTACATATAAAGCTCATAAAATAGTAACTAGAACAAAGAAAGCACTCAATAGTTATTTCTATTTTGTACTGAAATTCGGGTACAAACCATTCACAATAGAGAAACCATAATTAACAATTATAGTGAAAAATTCAACTTCACTAACAATAAAGAAAATTTAAAATAAATTTAATTTGTACCTTTCTAGTTGGTAAAGACTGTTGAAATGACAATAGAGTATTCATTCTCTCACCATGGGGGTCATGTTTCTAAAAATCTCTTTGGATGAAAGCATCATGATTAGGGAACTTAGAACTTTATGCAAAGTTAAGGGTAGAAGAAACCAAAATCTTTAGTAAGCCTATGCTTTGAAAAGTTTTTATGCCACCTCACACCCATGAGGGAGTCTACTATCAAAACAGAAAATAGCATGCACTAACAAAGATGTGGAGAAATTGGAATCCACATGTACTGTTGGTGGGAATGTAAAATGGTGGAGCCTCTATGGAAAACAGTATAGAAGTTTCTCAAGAAATTAAAAATAGAATTACCATATGATCCAGCAATCCTGAGGATATACCCAAAATAACTGAACTCAGAGTCTTGAAGAGATATTTATACACCCATATTTATAGCAGCATTATTCACAATAGCCAAAAGGTGGAAGCAGCCCAAGTTTTCATCAATAGGTAAAAGGATAAACAAAATGTGGTTTTCACAAACAGTGGAATTCATTCACCCTTAAAAAGAAAGGAAATTCTAACACATGCTACAATATGGATGAAACATGGGGATATTATGCTAAGTGAAATAAAAGTCAGCCACAAAGAGACAAATACTGTAAGAATTCACTTATATGAGGTAGGCAAATTCATAGAGACAGAAAGTAGAAGGGTGATCGTCAGGGCCTAGGGAAAGGAGGGAGTGCGGGAGTTGTTGTCCAATGGGTACAGATTTTCAGTTATGCAAGACGAAAAGAGTTCTGGAGATCGGTTGCACAACGGTGTGTATGTACTTTACTGAACTGTATAGTTAAAAGTGGTTCAGATGCTAAATTTTATGGTATGTGTATTTTACCACATTAAAAAATTTTTTAAGATTTTTTTATATTTAAAATTTTTAAATATTAAACTCGTAAAGAATTATCAATTTTACAAAACTTTGATTGGTAACTACTTCCTGAACATACTTGTCCATTAATCTCCTCTTACTGGAAAGCAGCCTCCAAAGGCCTCCCTCTCCTGCAGTTTCAATGACATTTTTGCAAATTAGTTCTAGCTTATTACCACTAATGGATCTATGAAGAAGAATTTTGGCATTTCTTTGTTTGCATATAATTCTCCATCCATTCAGTGCTTTTCTAATTATCAATGAGAATATGTAGTGTATTGCAATTATGTGATGCAATTATGAAACAGAGAAAAAGAAAGTGTGGTCTAGGCAGAATGTGCTATGGAAGGTCATGGAAGGAAGAGGAGCTGATACACTGTCCTAGAATGAGCCAGTGTTCCTGGCCCAGGGATTCTGGTGCATTGGGTCTGGGCTGTGGCCCAGTCGCCTGCTATTTGGAAAGGCTCCCTGGTAGTTCCAAGGTGCACCTGTGGAAGAAGGTGGGATCAGGGTAGGGAGCCTTGGTTTCTTCTTCCACAAGTGGAGGGTTTCCATTTGGCCATAGTGGAAGGTTTCCATATCCTGAGTTTTAATTTTGCTATAAAATGGAAGAGTTGGTCTATAGTGGAGTCCTTATTCTGTGACAAAGTCCTTATTCTGTGAGGAAAGAGCACAGGCCTCAGGGTCAGGCCACTGGAACTGGTGTTCTCTCTCCAGAATCATTCTTTCTCCCTCTCCTTTACATCAGTTCTTCCTACCCTGAAGTCTGTCTCCCACCTGTGCTCATTGTCTTAACTCAAACATTCATCACCTCTCACTGAAAGTTTCAATAGGCTCCCAACTATTTTTCCTGACTCCAATCTTGATCTTCTCCAATCCACCCTCACACTGCCTTCCGGTATGCATTTCCACTGTGGTTGAAATTTCTGACTTGCCACACGGTGTGTTTGCTCTGCCTTCTGCACCAGTCGTTTTATCAGATCTTCAATCCTGGCAATCACCAGGGAACAATTAAATTTTTGCAGCGTGGTTCCCATTATGATGCTTTCTCCTTTCTTCAGCAAAACCCCAATGTTTTCCTTTGTATACAGAATTAGCCAGGATGTTATGACAAAGTTTTGCCATTTTTATTTATTCCTCACAATCAACAGTTTTAAGGAACTTCTGCTTTCACTGGGAGCATGTTCCCATCCACACATCTGGACATTGGATGTTCCCTGGGGCCTCAGGCAAAGACCTATCCTAGGATTTTCATCTTGTTCCCCTGGGGCTGAAAAACAAAATTAGAAAGCTCCTTGAAGGTTTAAACTCTGCCTTATTCACTATTTATTCCCATACACAGTGCCTGGGATATTTATTGAATGAATGAATCCATCCATTTAAAAATATTAGAAAAAGTCCTTTAAAATTCCCTAGGGTCAAAAATGTATAGAAGAAACACAAAACAAGCAGTAAATGTTACTTTTCTCAGTTCCCTTCTTACCATACCCACTCTCATGCCTCCTACTGCCATCTCCTCAGCTTCAAAGACCCACCGCAAACTCTCAGGCCTCCTTACCTCAGACTCAGAGCACAGAAGCTCCAAATCAATATCCAAATGTAACCTAAAGAGATAAAGGCTAATACTCAGGGATTGATTCTATTTATCCTCACGCTTCCACAGGAGTCAGCACTTCTCTTCACAAGCTGGAATACATATTTTGGTCCAATAATGTTAATATTAGCAATAATTCCTCAACAACCTCTCCATCCACTCTGAGATGCAATGGCTCAATAGTGTGGGGTTTATGGCAAAGGGAAGAACGTGTTCAATGCAGGCGAAAGACAAGCCCACTTCCAATTCTTACTCCCACATGGCTTTCTATACAGAGGCGGGGAAGAAAAATCCAGGACTAAATAGGGTCGGGAGGCCTATCTTTGGAATTTTAAGGTTTAGAAAGGGATTTGTCTATACCTTAACGGTGAGAAAACCGTATCAAAATATTAACTGTCACTTAAAACGGACACCTGCAATGTGCTTTCCCATGGGCATTTTCAGCATTAATTATCTAATGCTGTTTTGTTGGGTTTTTTACGATGGCAACTTTCCTTTAAAACAAAAACAAAAACACACTCTCAGTTATGCCATCTGGTGGCCAAATAAATTAGAACCGTACAATTACACTGTCAGCATGAGAAAGGCCTTTGCAATTGCAGAAAATGTGAACGTACCCTTTCTAGAGTTAGCCCCTTTACCCTTGTACTATCTCCTCATTTGTTCATTTGAATATATCACTCATTACACAGGGAGTACTGAGGTATTGAATTTGATGGTGTCTGGATTCCTAGAGGGAAAGATAAGGAAGTTTGGTCTTGGTATGAGGGGACACTGGTTATGACAAAAGAAGAAAAGACAAGTTAGGGGTGGGTCCCTTGCTCATGGCCAACTGTATAATGTTTCCAGATGACAGAGAGAGAGAGCAAAATCCTTTTAGTGTTTGCAGCTTCTCCATAAGCATGACATTTGAATGGAAAAGGGTGACCGACTATTGGTAAGCAGGAACCTGAAAAAGAATGTAAGAGAAAATAAAAATTGTGCTGGAAAAATTTCAAAAAACAAATAATAATGTAAGAGAAAGTGTAGTTGTTCTAAATGTGTTCACTCCTCCTGGTCTGAATGAATTGTAGGCCAAAGTACAAAATATAAAAAGAAAAATTAACTAAGACCATCATCAAATCACTGCCAACAAACTTCAAGGAATCTTGAAGAAACAGAGAGATGTTAGAAGGCTAGGGTTAGTGTAACTCTAACTTCCAAAGATGAGAAACAAATGAACGTTAGAAACTACAAATCAGTGACCTTGATAATGACCTTGTGCAAAAATCCTCAAATGAGATACAAAAAGGTGTTTTGCGAGCCCCTAGGAGAAGTAAATGTGGCTACCAGGGGCCCATGGGCAGGTCATGCCAGACTGTCTCCACTTTGTGTTCCCTTGTCAGGACTATAAATTGTTAGAAAGAGGCAATATAGTAGACCAAGGGTGTGCATCTGATTACAGAATTTCATGACATCTTAAATTAGATCCTTCCAGAACAAATGAAAAAATACCAAATTGGTAATTGCACAGTTAGGAGAAATAGGAGCTGATTAAATGATGGTATCCCAGAAGGTTCTCACCACAATCTTGCTCTATCAATATTTGTATCATGTCTTGTGTGTTATATTAGATGCATGTTTAGCAAATACGTGGATGACACAGAGGGTGAAGACATAGAAAATCCATTGGATTCCAGGATCGATACCCAAAATCCACCTGGACAGACTCAGCAGATTCTAATAGGATGAGGTGGGTCTTCCTGCTCTCTGTCCCAGATCCCATTCTCTTATTTAACAGGTTTTTCCCAAAGTTTCTCTTCTGTTTGCAGCTGTGCTAAAACTTGTCCTGCTTCCCCCCAGGCTTCTCTCACTGTGGAGCAAGGCATCTCACCCACCTTAACCTCAAGGATTCCTCCATTCATCTCTCCAGTAATTGGCCATCTCCCAATTGAAATCTGATTGGGAGAGTTCCTCACTTCCTTGACTTCTTCCCTGATCACACCCATGACTGGATTGAAATCATTGGGCAGAGTTCCTCACTTCCTTGACCACTCTCTCAAAACAATATAGATTAACCCCATCAATATGTCCTCAGCCTCAATCTCAGAGAATGGCCAATATGCGTCTCTTACTCCAGGCCAATCACCCTTCCTGGCCTTAAAGTCCATCCTCTTTCTTGTCCTCAGACTTCATTCTATTAATCATCCCTCTCTAGTATCTTCAAGCACCCCCTCTCCACTGGCCCCTTTCTTGCCTTTCTACTCTTAAAAAGAAAAACAAGAAACTCATTTTTGCTTTTGCTTTCTTCTTTTTCTTTTCTCAATAAACTCTTCAAAAGACTTGTTTCTACCACTCTCCGTCAGAGAATGGGTCCTCTGAAAGCAGATGCCAAGACAGTTTGTGATGCAAGACATTGATTAGATATCAACACCTGTGAAAATAAGGGCAGAGAGAGGAGTTAACCTGAGCTGCCACCAGCCAAGCCTCAGATAAGTCCCTGGAGAGCTTGGAGCAAGAGTCACCTTTCAGAGCAAACCAAATTGGGCTGAAACAGCGGACCTTTGTGCCCAGGCCCTGCTCAGTCACTACATGGGGCTGTCCAGAGAAAGGGAAGACCCTGAAGGAGATGACAGCTGGTGATTGTCTGCACACCACACTCCCTTGGAGGAACAAGTCCTTTCTTGAAAAAGAATGTAGGTGACGCACCTCTGTGTCTACCACACACTCCTTCTCATTCTTGTCTGGCACCACCTAAATCCACCTTCCATCTTCACTTTTATCCCATTTGTCCCATCCCTTTGCCATACTCTAAATCCAATGGGCGCCTTTTGGTTCCTACCTCAGAGCAGGAATTCTCTGCCGCATTCATTGGGACTGATT